>NC_050575.1:351842092-352190147 GCF_011100635.1 Trichosurus vulpecula | reverse complement strand
AGAGGAAACCAATGGAGTTGACTGAACAGTTAGGGAGGGATAGAGTGAGACCTACGCTTTCTAAAAACCACTTCACAGATAAGTGGAGTCCAGTTTGGAGTAGGGAGACACTTGAAGCAGGGAAGGACACTAGTTAGAAAATATTTACAATAGTTTGGGCAGGAGGCTCTGAGGGCCCAGACGAGGTGGACCTCTCTGTGAGCAGAGAGAAGGTGATGAGCAGATTGGATATGAGGTAAGTGAAAATGAAGCATCAAGGATGACACTAAGATTGTATATGGTGGAGGAGGAGGGGGGAGAGTAGGAACCACAATCACTTAGCTACATTTTGATGGATTAACAATGCACGAATCCCCCAACCACCTGGTAGCCTAAAATTAGAAAGTCCCCAACCCCTATGCAAGGACATGGCAAAGCAGATGGTCTCATCCACCGTTGTAACAACTACTTGCTGACCTTGGATAAAAGATTCTGAAGCTTTGTCTAAAAGCACAGCTTTCACAATTTGAAAAGTATTTAGTCTTTTCTACCTTGTCTCATGTCCTTGAACTGGGAACATTTTCTTATTCAAATAATGAATACTGCCACTTATATTCAAAAATACTTCCCTTTTCTCCCTTGACTGATTCCCTTTTTCTCTAACTCTTCCTCTCCCATGAAAGGCTTGACTTTTCTTTTCCAAGTTGCTGCATAATGCTGCTGATTATTTATTGGAAGTGAGCCTGAAAGATTGAAAGGTTATAAAAACCAAATCTGTACTCCAGGAATCTGTATTTGTTATTAGTTAGAACAGATTCCTTAGCATACTAATAAATCTCTTTACTTTCAGTTTGGCCTCTTATCTTTGACCTGTAGTCAGCAGACCCTTGCTGATGGGTGTGCCCCTCCCAAGATGTCTAGAGAATTCACCAAAATGAACCTGAGCGATTAGAAGGATAATGGTGTCCTTGATAATAATAAAGAAGGTTGAAAAAGAAGAGAGCTTGGGAGGGAAATAAAATGAGTTCTCTTTTGGACATATTAAGTTTGATATGCCCCTGGGATATCCAGGCTAAGATGTCCAAAAGGCATTTGGTGATTCATGAATAGCTCATGACAGAAACTAGGACTGGATATAGAGATCTGAGTAGGAATCATCTGTATTGGAAATGATAATTGAACCCAAAAAAGCTGATGAGATCACCAATTTTAAAAATATAGAGCAAGAAGAGCCTTGGGGGACACAATAGCTGGTGGATGAAGAACCAGCAAAGGGGAGCAAAAAAGAGAGTTTGAACAGATGAGAGAAAAACCAATGTTGCACAGCCATTAAGTGTTGGAGGTAGAATTTGATCCCAAGTCTTTCCGACTCCAAGTTGAGTATTCAGATAAGTAAGTAGCAAACATGCTTTATCTTTCATATCCACTGCTCTCAAGCATCATATAGATGGGTAGTATTCACTGATTAGCTGGATACAGATGTTTTTGTAATAGAATTAGACCCTTGAACAAAGTTGGCATCCGGTTGAGGGTAGCTAAAACAAGGGAAGAAGGCAGTGGAGAGCATGATGAGGGGATATCTACATTTAGTTGGGGAAGGGTAAATGTTGTATAAGACCTGCAATAACAGATAAGGTTTTAAGACAAATGATGGTATAGTGAGACAATTTCTCAGGCAGCGGCATGGCAGATGAATTGGAGAGGGAATAGACTACAGGCAGAAAATCTCTCCCCTAACTCTCTAAAAGGAAGTAGGTCTATGTGTCCTGGAGTGAACTACATTGGAGATTAAATCTAATTTTGACTCTGGCATCTTCACACTCAGAATCTTCTCTCCTAAGCCATTGAAGTGTTGGGGTGACCTTACTTAAAGTTATTTCCTAGTACTGAATTGGAAAAGTTCCTCAAGATGATTTAAGCCAGTCTCCCACCCGGTACAGGAATTGGCCTTTGCTGACCTTAACCATGATGCCCCTCTTGGTTTGTCATACTGGCCCTGGAGTTTAACTAATTCTTATGTTGGAGAGTTCAATATGTCATAGGTATACCTTGGTAGTATTGGACTGTTCAATATGTCAGTAAGTATTCCTTGACAGTATTGATCAATATAAGAAATTTCTTTCTTCTATTGAGCTGAAACCTCCCTCGTTATAATTCTTACCATTTGGTCTATCAAAAGTCCAAATTATTTACTGACCAAATATTTACAATCCAAATTGCTAATTAGTTACTATGTACAAGGTACCTTTATCCTACTGTAATATTAATTAAGATGGGACTTTTTTACTGTCTTCTCTTTTAGAATGCTAAAGTAATCAATTGCCTTTGATTAGGTCTTGTTAGGTGCTAAGCCCCAGGCCCACACCTTTTTGCTGATTAGGTGTGAAGCTTTCAGGCCCTAAGAAGGGTATATAAACTCAAAGATTAGCATTTTGTTTAGGGCTCTCACTTATTGGAAGTGTTGTGTGATTTGACCAGATGAGACTCTGGGTAGCCATTGTTAAGAGCCCACCAGCTTTGGAAAGCCCAAATGTTGGTGCTTCTCTGGTAACTATGTATATTGTGATTTGGTTAGACAGAAATGTTAATCTGTTTATATTGTCTCTGTAATTTCTGTTTGTATTCTCTCTGAAGTTCAGGGTACCGACTTTTCCCCCTGAACTAAATGAATGGTATATGTACGTTTAATTAAAGTAAGATTGTTGACCACTTAAAGTTGCTTTCCTTAGAAAAGCAGATCAAAGAACCTGTGCTGGCAACCCTCCTGTGTGCTGGTGTTATTGGCCTTACACAGCCACAGTAGCGGCAAGCCATGTTGTTGTTACACCTACTTCCTGATGATTCATATGCCTCCATGGAAGAAGAGGTCAGATCTCAGTGATGAAAAATCTTCTCTCTTTTTCCCTATTATGTTTGAATTGTAATCTTACCTCACTTTTTGCTGCAAAGAAAAATTATCTTATGAATGATATATGTAAATGTAGAAATCTGAAAATGCTATGTTAATAATAAACCAAAGGCAATAAGATTGACAGATATCCTGACCTAAAGAGGGGCTCTATTACAGGGCCATGTCAAAGTGAGTAGAAGGTAAAATGGGACAGATGGAAAAAAAAAATAATCAACCTGAAACCTGGACAGTCAGAATAGATTGTGACAAAATTAGAGAGTCACAAAACAATTAATGAAACTCACTCTGGCCTGGAACCTAACTAAAAAAAAAATTCAGGAGGTCTAGACATGGATTTCCAAGACAAGCAGCTAAATGCTGAGCCCTAAGGGAATGGGTTAGGTTTGGAATCAGCTTGTTGTACTTGGAGTTAAGACAGGTTTGAATCCCACTTACACTGGATACTAGCTGAGTAACCCTGGGCAAGTAAACTAACCTACCAGGTAAGTTTAAAATATGGATGAAAAATATGGATGACATAGACTGTAGTTCTTACCTCCAACTTTGTAATTAGGATTAAGAGACTAGATAGATAGATAGATAGATGGACAGAGAGACAGACAGACAGACGGATAGATAGATAGATAGATAAATAGATGGCAATTTTAAGCCTCTCTGTAAATGTCACTTGTCAGGATGGAAACCTGGAGATCAGTAAGCAACCCAGGAAAAGCAGGCTTTGGTAAGTAAATTCATACCCAGGGTCTTTAAACCACTTAATGGTTTAAGCATGTTCCACTACTACTGAATTATTAATTATCACAATTTTATTATCATAGATTTAAAGTTGGAAGATACTATAAGGGTCATCCAGTTCAACTCCCATCTTCCTTATTTTATAAAGAGGAAGTTGAATCTCAGGTTGAGTGACTTGGCCAATGACACACAGGTAGCAGAAGCAGGATTTGAGTCCAAGTCCTCTGTCTCCATGTTCTGCACTCTTCCCTTTGCAGGATCATAGGAGCTCGAGACTATAACTGTAGCTATAGATTTCAGTTGGGAAGCCTATTTCATGGCAGCCTACAGGAATGTGCTGTGAAGACATTTCTCTGATACTCCCAAAGGGGTGCCTTTGTTTACAAAATCCTCAGATTATACTTGAAATCCACTGTCCTTTTACCGTAATAAACTGTCCCCATTTCTGGCCAAGGTGACAAGAAGCCATTTCTCCCTCTTAACCCTATAGAGCTTTTATATCTATTTTTTTCTCCTCTAGCTGACTCTCCACTCAGTATGTTTTTAGAGCCAGAGCAGACAGCTCAGAATAAAGTGGACAATTGTGGGCCATTTGAGGCTGCCTGCTGAGAAAAACAGAAAAACCCAGGCTTTCTGCTGGCAGGACTAACATACTGTGCAGTGATCCTGGTAAAATGACTGGTTTCCAAACAACGTAAACAACAGCTGGATTCTGAGAAAGTTCTGAAATTGTGTGGTCACTTTTTATTTACCCACGAGAACATGATAATGGCTTTCCAATGACCTTTCAGGCACCTAGTCCTCCTCCAAGCATCCCTCTGAGCCTGGGCATTAGCAACAGTATGGTGATAACTCCCAATTAACACAGTGCTTTAAGGTCCATAAAGAGCTTTCTTCACAGCCACCTTGTGAGTTGCATATAATATAATCCCCTTTAGGTTGCCAAGTGAGCTGGGTGGTACATATAACCTTCCTTCCAAGAGCAAAGGGTAAACTCAGTTGATACACAGAGATTAGATTGGATCTGAGATAACAGATTTGTCATCTGTCTTTTTCCACATCTCCTGAGATACAGCAGAGCAGTGTCATAATAAATATGGTGCTGGATGTAGAGTCAGAAAAACCTGGGTTCAAATCCCATCTAAGACACTATCCTAGATAAATTGCTAAACTTTTCTGTGCCTTAGTTTCCACATCTGTAAAATAAGAAACCTTGATTCAACTGCCCCTCTGGTCTTAATATAGGATCTTAAGTAGGGGCCCTACCCTGTGTGGGCATAGATAAAGGCCCATAGGAAAGCCTGGAGAATAATAGGACAGAGCTGAGCTGCAGGGGGGGGGGGGGGGGGAGCGGAGAGTAAATCAGTAACAGCCCTAAGGAACAGTCCCTAGACCTTGCCTCCTAATCCAGTAACAGTCTCCTTCATTTGACTTTCCTTTCGTATTTTAAGATTCCTTCTTCATAAGTTTAAGGCATTAAAAATGTTTAAAAAGTTGTTTTAACATGTAACTGGGGGAAAAAATAAAATATTACATAAAAAAGTTGTCTTCTTCTATTTTAGAACCTTGAATTTAGCTCTCTAAACCAACCCTAGGTTCTGACTTAGCCAGAACTTTGGTTAACTCTCACATGTATCCCCGTTAAGACTTTTCCGTATTTCCCTTCATCACTGGTAAGCATCTGTCACTCTTCCATACCCACTTCTTAGTGAAACTTCCTCCCAAATGCAAGTTTTATCACCAAGCACTTCAGGATTATTACTCTGAACCAGGGGTGGGGACTTCTGGCCTTGAGTCCCCCAAATTCTCCACACCTGTTCTAAACTAATCATGCCTTCCTATAAACCAAAGTTTATGAAAGCCCACATAATGAAGTCAGACTGGACCAGGCCCAACCCCTTCAAGGTTGGTGAAAATGTCTCCTAGTTGGGGACAAAAAAGTCATCTTCAAATAAGGGGTCAGAATGTGGAAAATGACTATTTTATCAATCTGGAGAAATACTATTAGAATTTTGGAAATAAGCAGCATCACATGATGGTATTTAACAATAGGGCCTTCCTCAGCATTGCACCAACTTAAGCAGACTTTTCAGTTTTTTAAATCTGTTCAGAAAAAGTAGATTCCAATCTATCGGGGAATGGCTAAACAAACTGCATGTGATGACATGAAGGTGATAGTATATTACAGCAAATAAGAAAGGAAGAATGTAAAGAATTTAGAAATGCATGAGAAGATTATATTAATTGAGTCAGAGTGAAGTAAACAGAGCCAGATAAAGAATACAATGACCACAACAACTTACATTAAAAGAACCACTCTGACACCCCACCCCCCAAAGCAGTCTAAATTTGCCTCTTTGTAACTTTTACCTGTAGCGGTTGCTTATGCTTGCTGAGGAAACCAAAGAAACTAAGTTAAATCTGGCTTTCACATGACACCCCTCCATATACTTGAACCCAACTAAAACATATCCGCTGGGTCTCTTGTCCAGTCTAAACATCTGGAGATCCTTCAGTCTTCAGAAGGCAAGATCTTGAGGTCCATTACAATCCTGGCTGTTCTTATTTGGACATGCTCCAGCTTATCAGCATACCTCCTAGACTATGGATTCCAAACTGACTGTCATCTTAGAGATGAAGTCTGACCGAGATAAAACCCAGAGGGATTCGCACTTCCTAATACCTGGAAGCTGCACCTTTGACCTGAGTTTGAGTCTTGACTCTGATACTTATTATCTGCATGAGTTTGAGTTAGCAAGTCTCTCAAGCTCTATGTGTGTGCTTCATTTGTAAAGTAAAAGGATTGCACCAGATGATCCCCAAACCACACACACACACACACACACACACAAACACACATTTGTGTATTTATGCATGTGTGTATGTGTGTATATATTGCTTTGTGTACATATATGTGTATATATGTGGTTGCATGTATGTATATTACATGTATATGTATATACACGTAATGTACATGTATGTAGGCACATACACACAAATGGATATGTATGCCTATAAATTCCAAATATGTATATATTCCAAATGTGTGTATATGTATATATACATACACATATGTATACATACATACATACATACATACATAGGTGTGTATATTTCTGTGGTGTTATTGTAACCCAAGATCCTATTAGCATTTTTATTGGCTGCTACAGCACACTGTGACCTATATTCAACTAACTGTCCACTAAATACTCCCCTCTTATGGCTCCCTCCTCTTGCATTTGTAAAGCTGATTTTGTGCCCAAATATGAAACTTTACATTTATCTTTCTTTCATTTAATTAGTTTCAGCCCAGTGCTTTAATGCATAAAGATCTTTTTGCGTCCTGACCCTTGCCATGTAGCATGTTAGAATTCCTCTTAGCTTAGTGTTACCTGCAAATCTGATAAGCCTGCTATCTATGCATTTATATGAGTGTGCGTGTCTGTATGTATACACATACAGACATACAAAATGAGTAGAAGTTAATGGTGGGGATGGGGGAAGATACTAGCGTCTGGGAGGAACAGAAAAGTCTGTGTATAGATGTTAAAAACAATAATAGTACTTTGTGCATGCCAGGTGATTTTCTCATTTGATCCTTACAACAACCACAGAACATAGGTGCTATTTATTATTATCCCCGTTTCACGTATGAGGAAACTGAGGCAATCAGAGGTTAAGTGACTTGCCCAGGGTCACACAGCTAATAAATGTCTGAAGCTGGAATTGAACTCAGGTCTTCCTGGCTTCAGGGCCAACACTCTATCTACTGCACCACCCATGTACCCTGAAGTTGGCTCTTGAGCTGAGTTTGGAAAGAAACAAGGAGTTTTTAGAGGTAGAGGTGAGGAGGGACATTCCAGGGATGGAGGAAAGTCAGAGTAAAGCCACAGAGGTGGAAGATGGCACGTTTTGTGTGGGAGGAGCAGCAAGTGGTTTAGTATGGCTAGACCACAGGGTGCTGGGATAGGAGGCATGTATAACAAGGATAGAAAGAGAGGATCAAGCCTGGCTGTCAGGAGCACCAAAAGCCAAGCAGAGGAATTTCTATGCAATACCAATGTCAATAGGGAGCCACGGTGGTTTATTGAGTAGGGGTATGACATGGTCAGATCTGTGTTTTAGGAAGATCACTTGGGCAGCTGAGTGGACAATAGATTGAAACAGAAAGACACTCGAGGCAGGAGGACCAATTAGTAGGCTAATGCCTCCAGGAGAGAGGTCATGAGGACCTGACCTAGGGTGGTGGCTGGGAAAGAGGGATACATCCAGCCCCGACCACTTGTAAATGTGTTTTGCTTGACTATGCTCATTTGTCTGTAAGGAGGACCTTTATTCTCATGAGGGAGACTTATGAGGGCAGGGAGAAGTGATAGCAATGCAAAAAAAGGTGGGGAGGAGAACATCAATAAAACATTTTTAAAATAAACAGGAAAAGAACTGGAAAAAAGGTTCAAAAGAGGACAGCCAAGCTGAAGAGTGTTGGCACTGTGGTATTAAATTTAATATATTACTTTAAAAAATAAGCTATTTGTAGTAGAGATTTATGGTTCATATTCGATCTTCTTTTAGCTCTTTTTTAATAGAAACGTTCATGTTTGTTGGTGTTGTCAAGTTCATAATAAAAGAATTTTTTTAAGAAAGCAAAAATTAAAAAAAAAGACAGATGAATGAGATGATTGGAGGCAGAAACAAGATTTAAGAACTGATACGTGGATATATGGGATGAGAGATAGTGTGGAATAATGCTCAGATTGTGAACGTGGAACAATAAGGGACACACAGAAATAGGGAAGTTCAGAAAAGGGGTGATTTGGGTAATTGATGATGCCAGCCAGGAGCTCAAGGAAGACACCAGGGCAGGGGTGGGGAGCCTGCGGCCTCGAGGCCACCTAGAGGTCCACTTGGATTTAGTCAAAGGGCCACACTTGAGGACCTGGAGGGCCACAGGTTCCCCACTCCTGGACTAGGGTCAGATATATAGCTCCAGGAGACATTCGGAGATGATCATAAAGCTCCTGGGAGCTGAGAGAGTCATTTGTCTTCAATTAGTTGAAGAAGGTTTTGATTGCATTTTGATTAAAGGGGCCATCCCTTGAGTAACTTTTTAAAGAGGCCTATTCACTGAATGGGAGTTACCTCACTCAAAGTGAGACCCTGAAAAGGCCTTAGCCTAAAAGGGCCAGGGTCTCCCAATGCATCTTGGGCCACCTCCAGTTGTCCTGATGAATATCAGGCCATTGGACCCAGACGGCTCTGGAGGAGAAAGTGAGCCTGGTGATCTTGCACAGTCCTCCTTCCCTCAAATCTAAGTCAACTGCAAGTCATGTCATCATTTCCCTGATGTCATGGTCCTCTTTGAGAACTAAGGACAAACACAACAACAACACCAAATTGAACGGGGATTAATTCCATTGGGCTTGACACCAGAGGGCAGAAAAGGAACAGTGGGTAGAAAATGGGAGAGGGAAATTCAGGCTTACTATCAGGCAATGTTTTCTAATAATTGTTACTGTCCAAAATGGAATAAGCTGCTTTGAACAGTAGTGAGTTCACCATCACTGAAAAGTGAAGGCTGGATGACCATTCATCAGGAATGATGTAGGGGTGATTTCTGCCTGTGCCCAGGTTGGACTAGGTGACATCTGAAGTTCTTGCAACTCTGAGATTCTTTGATTCTATAACTAAATGGCAAAATCTAAATAGATGAGAAAATCAGGATATTTTGAGACAGAGAGGCAAAAAAGGAAGGGGAAAGAGGAAGCCAATACTGACAATTCCCTGGAGGTATTGAGCCGCAAGTCTGGAATTTTGCCTGGAGGAAACAGCCTCAGATCTGGTATTGGTTAATTTGGAGGCTGAGACTAGGCTGGCAGCAATAATCAAGGGAACATGGGAAGAAGGTTAATGATTATAATGAAAGTCTATTCTGGTTGTATGTTGCAGCAGGTTGGGAGGGCGAGAGCCATCAGAGAGTGAATGTAAAGAATAAGAAAATAGTGTCTTTGGGAAGGGAATTTGGTTTCAGTGGTTGAATACGGGGAAAAGTGAGTCCCTCAATGAATTCCATGGCAAGATCCAAGCTCGGGAACCCTACCTCTGCTTTGGGACCTGTTGTAAAAAAAGAACATCTGTAAATACCATAGGAGTCTGACCCGGTTGCTAATAACCCCACCAGTTCATACTAGCAGAGAAGGCTGTAGCAAACAGGCTATAAGATCAGTTTCTGTCTCATATCTGAACTATGGCCTTTTGAGATTCTCCTAAATTTCTTTTGGGTTTTTTTAAGTTTGAGTTGAAAATGTTGATCTATGGGATATAATGAGACAGCATGACAAAAGTGACTACATTTAGATCGGGGAGACAACCACACAGAGATGATAACAAAACATGTATATTGAGTACATTCTCAAGGCTGACAAGCGTGATGCAACAGAAAAAGTAGCCCTAATTACTTGACCATCATAACAGAATAGGACTTTAATGAAAGGCAAATACACATAACAAGGCAAAGTTATTATGAAACTAGGCTCCATCTAATTTCACTACTTATCTGGTCCATGGGCCAATAGAAATATATTACTATCTCCATTTTACAGATGAGGAAACTGAGGCAAAGAGAAGTTAAGTGACTTGCCTGGGGTCATACAACTGGTGAGGACAAATTTGAACTCAGGCCTTTCTGACTCCAATACAGCCCCCCCATCCACCGTGCTGTCTTACTGCTTAGATATATTCATATCTATGCCTATGTAACATATGTAAATATAGTGAGTGCTAAGATATTTTCACACACACACCCCCATCCCATTTAAGTAACTAGAATATAAAGGGTATGCTCCCCAAGTTGTGCACGGTGTGGCAGATGGGGTTGATTACTGAGAGTTACTCAAGAAAAGAGGAATTCTTCACAGGCAAGGGTTGGGGCAGCCAAAGAAAAGAGAATTCTAAAAGGTTTGTTCTAATCTTGCATCAAGGGATGGCAGGCACACAATAAAAAATGAGATTCATCTTCTTGAAGGTTAGCAATTTTGTGGAGTTTGGAGCACCGTGAAGAATGACTATAAGATGGAAAGAAGAAAATTTTTTAAAGGTCCTTTCCTATTCCCTTCAGCAGCAAAGAGCAGTAGAACATGGACAAGATTTGTTGAGGAGTCCTCAAACAAATAATCCCCCCATCTTTGAACCAGTGTAACACAGTGCAACTGTGGGTTGCTTATTTGGGAATTTAAGTTTTATCTTCCTTTTTTTAATATAAGTCTCTTCAGGCAATATTATTAACTGTGCGCTTGTAAGTGGAAGTGAGCAGTCTCAATACACCTAGGGTATCATCTACACATTTTTTCCAGGTTTTCTCTGTGGGAGCTACAGGCCATGAGAGTGAGAAAATCTCCCATATGTTCCAGGGCCTTACCTATCATGCAAGTCTGGAGGTCTGGATTCTAGTTCTGTTTCTAGCACCAGCTGGCTGTGGGATCTTGGGAAGACGTTTTGCCTCTGTGCAACTATTTCCTCATCTGTAAAATGAAGGGATTGGCCTAAATGATCCCTAAGTTTCCATCCTGCTCTATGATTCTCTCACAAGGAACTTCATCATCTAAATAGAATTCTCCGAGCAACCTTTTTCACCAGAAAAGGCCATTGGATTTCCACAGGGATACGGAACAAGAGGAGCATCTACTGGTCAGTTTGAAAAGTTACAGGCAGATTTTCCTTTCTTGATAGAAAGTCAGTCTATTTACACAAGATTTGACCTTGGCAAGGCATGGCTCTAACTTTAATTCAATAATGACAGGTAATTTGCTTTATATGCTGAGTTGTGAGTAATGTAAAAGATGGGGTTGATCACAGAGAGGTTAGAAATTCGATGCTAATTAGGGCAATTTTCTTATTTCTTTCACAAGTCAATCAATTGGTATTGTTATTTCCATGTGGACATGTTTCATTTCCCTTCCTGCTTCCCTGTGTCTAGATCTCAAACTCACTTGTTAATGCCCCAGCCTCAGTACATAATTTATATAACCTTATTTGTGGACGTTTTGTTCTCCCATTGAATTTGAGGGCAGGGATTGTGACTTTCCTCTTTGAATCCTCATTCACAAATCAGTTAGTCAACAAGCCTCTGTTAAACACTTACTACGTGCCCCGGGCGGGGGGAGGGCACTGTATGAGGCACAGGGGATATATAAAGAAAGGCAAAAATAGCCCCTGCCTTCAAGAAGCCCATATTCTAATGGGGGGAGGGGCAACATGTAACTAACTGGGTGCATCCAAGGTATATACAAAATAGATGGAAGAAATAGATCCAAGGTAGATACAGAATAGATGGAAGGTAATCTGAAAGAGGAGGGTGCTAGCAGCTGGACAAATCAGGAAAGGTCTCCTACAGAAGGTAGGGCTTGAGTCCTGAAGAAAGTCAAGGAAAACAGGAGGGGAGGCAAGTAGGAAGAGCATTTCATTGCATGGGAGACAAAAAGCCAGGGCAAAGATGCAATAGAGATCAAAGCTGAGAAATGAGAGATGAGATGGGAGAAGGATTATAGAGTATTCGGGAGGGAATGCTGTTTGAAAGGTAAGAAGAGACCCAATTATGAAGAGCTTTAAATGCCAAACAGAGGACTTGATATTTAAGGCCACTGGGGCACACTGAACAGGAAGTGACATTATCAGACCTAGACCTTAGAAAAATCCCCTTGGCAGCTAAATAGGGAATAGGGAAAGGCTTAAGGAAGAGAGACCATTTAGAGGGCTATCGCATGGTGTCTGGTACGTGGTGAGAATTTAATAAAAGCATGTTGATTGATTAATGAGTGTACTCGTCAAGCAGGACTCGTCAAACATTGAGCGTCTGCCGCCACGAATTGTCCCTACCACTGTTCCAGGTATTAGTGTAACTAATAGTTCAAAAGATAGAGAAGACTATGGACACACCATTCAAGAAACAGGCCATTCAGGGCAGCCAAGTGGCACGGTGGATAGAGCACTGACCCTGGAGTCAGAAAGACTTGAGTTCAAATCCAGCCTCAGATACTTACTAGGTGTGTGATGCTGGACAAGTCACTTTATCCCAATTGCCTCCAAAACAAAAAGAAGAAACAAGCCATTCAAGCTAGAAAAGATACTGATAACAGGGGAAATTAAAGGAAGATTAATTGCCTACTATCCATCATATACCAGGGCAATGAAAGAAAGGTAAAAGTAAACCCACAAGACAATTCTAGGTCATTAATGCAAAGGTGAGACTAGAGAAAAGAAAACTTAAGGTGGGATTTGTGATTTGTTGCTGGGTTATTGTTTTTTTTTTAATTTTGATAACTGTATTTTGACATAATTTAATTCCTTTGTAATCCAATGCATTTTATTTTGTGCATTTAAGAACACGTTTCTAAGAAAGAAACCATAGGCTTCATCAGGTTGGCCAAAGGAGTCCGCGACAAAAAAAGTTAAAAACCTTTGAGGTTCTGCTAAGGGTCCAAATGTTTATGGGCACTTGTTCATTTTGACCCCAGAGCGTCATCAGCAGCATTTTGGTAAATGGTTCTTGTGAGGCAATCAGTGTCAAGTGTCTGAGGTCAGATTTGAACTCAGGTCCTCCTGACTCCAGGGCCTGTGCTCTATCCACTGCCACCACCTAGCTGCCCCTCTAGTAAATATTTAACAACTATGGGGGAGGGGAGGAAATGTATATAGGACACACTTTTAAGTTTAATCTGAATTATTGACATTTTTCCATTACTTTCTTAAGTACAGACACCAAGAATATAATAATCAAGCCCTGATTTGTGACATATGCTGATTTCTGTGGTATAAATGCTTACACCTGGCTCTCTTGAGCCAGGCAGGGCTGACCCCACCTCATCAATGGCAGAACTAGAAGTAATAAAGTTCAGTTTGATGTAAGGGGAAGCTTCATAATGATGAGAACTGTCTGAAAGTGGAATGGGCCACGGGAGGCAATGTGTGGGTTAATCCTCATTGGGGTTTCTAACGTAGATCCTGAATGTCCACCAATCTCAGACATTGTAGGAGAGATTCCTTGTGGATTTTATGGCCTCTGCAGTCCCATCCAACTCTGGGATCTTGCAATAAGTGGGAAGCGAACTGAGAGCCAACCCCCAAATTAATGACTTGGGATAAGAAGGATAGGAGTACACAGACAAATACAAGAAGGGGAATGTTCCGAGGTCAGCACAGAATTTGGTAGAGTTTACCGTAAGGTTGATGGGGGATTTGTTCACTGGAGAGTTTCCAGCTTCCTTCTCAACTTCCCTTTATCATGCCTGCCCATTTCAAAAGGTGGCACTCTGGGAATTCTTCACTACCAACCACACTTACGGGCTATGTACAACGGGCCGATGAATGAGCAAGTGTCTATCCACAAAGAATGAGGAATGAGAACTGTTAAGCATATAGGACTCCTTCGATTCATGAAACATGTATTAAGCACCTACTGTATACAAAGTCAGTAGGATTACAAAGACTGTGATATATCTTTGAATTTAGAGAATCTATTGGAGTGATATGAGTTCACAATTTATTAAATACAGAGTATAAGAACCTGTGATTTCATTAGTATTAGGAACTCCCAGAAGAGGAAACTCACTCTCCCAATGCAGGAAGACATCTTTTCTGTAACTTACAGTCTCAGAGTTGCCTAGAGCACTGAGAGTTTAAGTACCTTACCTAGGGTTACATAAGCCAACATGTGCAGAAAACGAGGAACACGCCAGAAAAAGGAATTGTTTCTGGGACATTTTGAGTCACTTTATGCATTTTCTGCATAGTTTACTCAAATACCTATTGGTCTCCCTCATCTCAGCATTGTAGGTCTTGTGTCTAGCACAAAGTCTGGCCTAAGAACGCATTTAACTGATTGTGGCTATGCTTGGAACCCTCAATGGAAAATGGGAGCAATTTGCCAAAATGGCCAATTCATAACAACACAACAATCCAAATACAGTCCAAGCTTTTTATCTGATACAACCAGTTTTGCTAAGAATACACCCTGTCACCTTCCCTCTGGGGACCTGAGAGCCTCTGACCTAACTCCTCCAGCCCTAATGCTCAAGCGGAGCAAGTGTGAAATGGGAGTCCTGTAGCCTAAGCTGTCTTCAGAATCAAGAAGTCAGTGAAGGAAAGAGGTAGGCAGGTAAAGTCACTAAAGTCCATGGAAAAGGAGAAAGAAAGACATCCATGGTTTCAGGTCAGGTGTGCCGTGCATGGAGCAAACCAGAGCGATAAATCAATGTATTGCACTGTAAGAGACAATTGGAATAGATCCTGCACTAACTCCAGCAGTAGATGCCTTTTGACAATCCCAAGCAGGTCTTACCCTATTGTCCCTTCTTATCCGTAAGTAGATGCTTGGCTAGTGCCTAACACTCAGCTTAGCACCTAGGTAATGTAGTGGCTAGAGTGCTGGGGCTGGCATCAGGATGACCTGAGTTCAGATCCTATCTCAGATACTTCTCAGCTGTGTGACCCTGTGTGACACTTAATCTCTGTCTACTTCAGTTTCCTCAACTGAGAAATGGGGGTCATGATAGCATCTATGTCCCAGAGTTGTTCTGAGGATCAAAAGACTCTGTAGAGCATCTTATAAACTTGAAATGCAACATAAGTGTTAGCTATTATTATTAGCTAAGACAACAGAAGCTGCAATGAATTTCTCATTATTTAAACAAGAAATCCAAGCAGGTCTGTTATAATGGAGGCCTTTCCTACACCCCACTCCCCCCCCCAAAAAAGGTATCTCAAGCTAGGCCTCTTGTTTTTAAGTGTTTGGCAGGGTTTTTACTACAGTAAATACCATTATAAAGGAACCTTATATAGTGCACATAGTAAGCACTATATAAATGTTGGTCTCCTCCTCCTCCTCTCCTTCTTCTTCTTCTCCTCCCCCAAACCAAATTGTGAGCTCTTTAAAGGGGCCTATGAAATGTCACATCCCTTTTTAAAATTTCTTGAAGCCCTTTGCACGACTCTGAGACACTTATTAATGTCAATTGTTGTTTGATAGCAGAACAAAAAAGTACAGAATAATTTGGTTACAGTTCAGTTCTTCCCCCAACTCATCTGCAGTTCACTTGAGGTACCATCAAATGCCTCCTTTTTTGCAGAGATAGAGACCAATGACATTGATTGTTTGGTTATTATTTGCTCAGACCATAAATCATTGTAATTATGGACCATCATCTAGAATGCAGAGAGAGCTTTTTTTACAGAAGATTTCTTTGTGGCTAGTTTAATTATTAGGACATTTTTCCTTCCATTGAGTCTAAACTTCTCTCTAAGTAACACTCCCCCCCACACACACACACACACCTAGTAACTTCGTTGTGCCCTCAGGTGTCAAACAGAACCAAGTGTTCTCTGCTCTTACAGATTGGTATGCTCCTCTGTTTTGTGAAGGGCCCAAGAAATCCACACTCACTTGTTTCTTTGTTTGCTCCACTCTTGACCCACCAGACTTTTCCACCTTCAGATACCTTCACACCAGTACCCTTTAGTGATGTTTTCTTCTTCCATTAGAATGTGGGCTCCTTGAACATAGGGCCTGTCTATCTTTTTATCTTGTATTTGTATTCCCAGAGTTTATAACAATGCCTAGCACAGATAAACCCTTAATAAATGCTCCATCTCTGTATCTATCTTCCAAATGAGAGGCCATCAAACACTGGAAGGCAACTATCATGTTCCCCCCAAGTCTTCTCTACTTCCTAACTGAGTGACCCTGGGCAAGTCACTTAACCTGTCTCAAACTCAGTGTCCTCGTCTATAAAATTAGCACAATAAAAACACTTACCTCTCAGGGTTTGGAAGATCAAATGACATAACACATCTGGAGCACTTGGCAAAGCTTAGTGCCAATAAATGCTAGCCTTCTGCAGAGACTGTCCTCCAAGTCGGCATTGACCCATTAAATATTTGTTTTATCTTCGATGCCTAATTTTCTGGTTTGGAGAGGTGTGAGTTCATGGGTATCAGAGAAACAACCAACCAACCAACAAACAAGTTTGGGAGGTCATGAGACAAGCCTTCATGGATAGAGAGAGAATTGAGCTAAGTCTTGGAGGACTGTAAGGATTTGAAAAAGGAGAAAGATGTTTACTTCTCCCACCCCCTTCTTCCTACCTCAATCACAAGTTTCCTAATTTATATTGTGCTAATTGCTTCAAGGCCTGGAATGTTACAGGGTGTCTCCAGTGAGATCAATGATTATTCCAGAAAGATCAGCCTAACAATCCATAAGAGAAAAACTAAATTGTCCAGACTATCACATGAAACTGAAAGGCCACCTAAAATTTCAAAGTACTCACCCAAACGAATCAAGTCAACAAGCATTTAGCATTAAGCACCTACTATGCGCCAGGCACTATACTAAGCACAGGGGATGCAAAGAAAAATTTCAAATAATGACAATATGCAAAAAAGAACCAACATGTAGGAGGAAGACAGGAATGGGAATGGTTTACATCATGAAACTCCTTTTATTTTTATCCCCTGTGGATTCAGAGCGCTTCTTTTCTGTAGCTAATTTATCACAAAGAGGCCAAGCATCAGCACTGTTTCACCTCCTCCCCCCACCCTCTCCTCTTACAAGCCTGGAATGTGATTTTGAACAATTTATCAGAGCTCTACTGGGACAAGCAATGCCAACATCCTGCAGAGTTCATTGTAGTAGGGCTTGACCTGCATAAAGAGAGGCCCATAAGAGGAAATAGTAACCAAGGATGCAGAATGGCATTCTGAAGTCCTGAGCTCTATTCCCAGAGTTGACATCAATTTGCCCAATGACCCTTAGTGCCCTGGTTTCTCTATTCCCAAAATCAGGTCACAATCTGCTCACTCTCCCCTCTGGGCCAGGGAATACACATTCCTTGAATACAGTCATAGCAGGAGCTGCCAACATCCCTTCCCATAACCTTTCCTTATGCTACACTGCAGGGGGAAATCATGCTTTCCAAGCCAAAAGCCTACAAAGCCATTGGCTCCAACTCCTGTCTTCATGTCTCTTGAAACCCAGAAGCTCACACAGCCTGGGCACCCAGCCAGGGCCAGCCTTGCTAATCAGCTCAGTAGTAGGCATCCACCCACACAAGTGGGGTTTCAGGGGCACTGGGAAGGTTGCCCTAACCAAGGAAAATCAATACTTTTATTACCACCACTATCATCACTTCCCTTCCCCACCAGCCTGCCCTAGAAGGGCTTCAGTACATTCAGTACATCACTAACTACCTATGTGACAAGTCAACCTCTCTGAACCTGTTTCTTCTCCTATAAGAAGAGGGGGTTGGATTAGATGACTTTACCATCATTTGCCGCCTGTTAGTGACTAAGTGACTGGGAAAGTCATTCTACCTCTCTGGGCCTCCGTTTCCCCATATGCAAGATTGGGGGGGTTAGACTAGATGGACTCGGAGTTCCCTTCTGGCTCTAAATCAGTACTTCTAGGATACTATGATTCTCATCCTCGGAAATTTTTCTCAAAATTCTTTTTGTAATTTGTCTTACCCCTTGTCCATTCCACAGAAGTTGAATAAGATGCTGTGAGGCCTTCCATTAGCTCTTCTTCTATCTTATGGGCACAGTACTGTGATCCAGATGTCCATCTGTTATCCCTAGCATTCACTACATGACTGACCTGCCTCCTTTTCCAATTATTCATTTCCACAATAAGATCCTTTCAGCCACATCTTGCACTTGGATTATCTCTGGGAATATGTCACCCTTTATCTGTGACTCCCATGCAATTCTCCATTGTCCTTTGGGTCACCTACATTTTGAACCTTCAGAAACTGTAATGTTCTAAGATTGGCAAATGGACAGCATTACTGAGAATGCAATAGAGTTCTTAAAAATAAAGAAGCAACTTGGGACCATTAAAAGAACTACACGGTGTCCCAAATACAAACCAGCCTCCTCTCTTCTTCCTATTTGATTTTGTACACAGCTCATTGCCATCTGTGCTTGTCTGAGTTATAAGAACTTACATACTAAATTAATAGGCCGACCATTCAGTCTGGTCAATTTAGTTCTTCCCATATGAATTACTGGGCTGGCTTCTCTGGAATAATCATTGTTCTCACTGAAGACACCCTGTAACATTCCAGGGCTTGAAGCAATTAGCACAACATAATCTTCAAACAGGAGCATCTGGAGGACTTCACCATGTAGAAGAAATGCCTCTCATTTGGATCTTCTGCATAGCATCCTCCACGAGAGTGGTAAATACCTTTGATGATCACTGCCCTGTTCCATGCCTTGTTTGATGTTAATGATCATCATTGAAGAGAATTATTTCTGTGATGACATCTATCAAGGAATCTTATATGATCTTAATATATTTGCATAAATGAATGCATGAATTAATGAATGAAAATGCATTTATTAAGAGTGTACCATGTTCCAGGCAGTGTGCTAAATGCTGGGAATACAAATACCTGGGGGGGCGGAATATATCTGCTCTCAAAGAGCTTATATGCTTATATGGAAAATAATTAAGTCAGAGAGGGCACAGAGTAGGGGCCTGGTTTGAAAATGGCTAGGAATAAGGTAAAGATTGGCTTATCAAAGCTCAGGACCCTAGTGGCAGAGTTCAACTTCTAACTGAAAATAAGATGAGGATACCTAGAGTTGAGGCAACATGGTTTGGAAATGTTGAGGAAGTTAGGGCTTATAGGAGAGTTTTAAGACTGTGCTTTGCTCTGCTCTGTCTAGTGTAGTCTTTGTGAATCATTCTCATAAAGATCATATAAAAAGGAGAAACCAGGCCTATGGCTTGGTGGTTATCGATATTCTCTCTCAATCACTTTTTTGAGGTTATTATATCATATCATTTGTTGAGTTTTTTTCCATTCTTTTGTCATCTTCCCCTCTCCAAAATGTCCTACAAAAATAATCCTTTCATGTTCTCATGTACTTAACATTATGTCACATGAACTTAATGTAGTCTAGGTGCTCCACCCTATAGCAGCTTCATAAATGTCACTTTAACTCTGTAGTACACAGGGAACTAAATGGTAGGATCCAAATGCAGTAGCCTCTCTGTCTCACATGAAAAAAAAGAACTGTATGGAACTATTGCCAAATATGCTTTGTTTTCCATCTTTTCATTTTCTTCCTGTCACTTTTATCTCTGAACGATTCCCGAATGACTCAACTACATTGGTTCTGAAGACCAGCTTTCTATAGACTTGCTTTATTTTTTAAAAAACATTTGTATAGACTTGCTTTAACCTCCTTTACCCTTCTCTGTTTTGTAAAGCCACACAGGTTATAAAATTCAGCCATCCTCACCAATATACTTTACAAAATTATTCATGCTATATAAGCATGTGACTTTTGAGGAGATTATAAGCCTTTGGTGTCTTTCATTTCGAAATTCTGTGCCTTATCCCTCAACACATTTTTCACAATTCTCCCCTTTATGCTGAAGTCACCAAGTATCAACTCTGTGTTGAACTGGTTTAGAGGATCTTGCCAAATTCTTCACAGAATTTTTCACCATCATTTTCTACAAGATGTTGGCATTTAAGCTACAATTGTCTTCATGACAGTCTTTTTGCTTCTGCTTATTATAAGCCCTGAAAGATGGGATGACCGAGTGTCTCATGAGATGAAGTTTATTGTTGCCTTTGGGTAAAAACTGAAACCAATTCCATCATTTTCTTTGTTTAAATTTCAAAGGAGAACATGTGAGTCCTCCTTCCATTAAGCTTCAATTCCATTTTATTTTCCAATTTCCATTGTCAGGAGAATAACGGTATTGATACAGTTCAGTTCTTCAAACTGTATGTCAGTTTTTTGGTTTAAGGTTAGGTGAAAATGAAAATAATGGAAACCTCTGGGATGGCTGAAGTTATAAACTTTATAAGTCATTTACAATTCTATGCTCAATTTGTTTCATACTAAGAGGAGCCTTAGTTTAATAGAGCTTATCATGTCCTTCCTGGTTTTCATGAGGGGAAGAAGAGAATAGAAATAGGAATGGAAGGAATAAGAGGCATCAGAGAGAAGAGCAAAGGGAACAGAAGCGGGGATGTGAAAGAGCAAAATGAAACCTATTTTGCTTCTAGGGTCTAGCCCAGGTCTATCCTATTGGAAAAGCTCAACAGCCAGATACAGACCTATGTAGCTCCACCAAGACAATGTGGAGGGATAGGAAGTGTGCTAACTTTTGGAGTCATAAGATCTGGGCTTAAATTGTGGTACTCCCACATGTTACCTTTGTGATCTTGGGCATGTCATTTAATATCTTTGATCCTCACCTTCCTAGCCTATAAAAATGAGAGTGTGGAACCATAAACCTCTAAGATCCCTTCCCAGTTTAAATCTATGATCCCCTCTATGATCTCTCCTCTTTTTTCCCTGTATAAACTTCCTCATAGCTTCCTTCGGCTTTGGGTATCTAGACAATAAGAGAATAATGTTGGTGAAAGCCTGGACATTCTTAAAAAAAAAGTCAATGTGACTGAGAAAAAATGATTCTTTCTTCTTCTTCTTCTTCTTCTTCTTCTTCTTCTTCTTCTTCTTCTTCTTCTTCTTCTTCTTCTTCTTCTTCTTCTTCTTCTTCTTCTTCTTCTTCTTCTTCTTCTTCTCCTCCCCCTCCCCCTCTCCCTCCCCCTCCTCCTCCTCTTTTTCCTTCTTCTCCTTCTTCTCCTTATTCTATTTTGCCCAGGCTAAAAGTACAGTGGTCACTCACCAGCTGGACCCCACTGTTGATTGTCATGAAAGCTTCCAACTCAAGCTGGTTTCACCTTCTTGGGCAGCCTAGTGACCCATAACTCCTAGAGGTTCTCCATATTTGCAGCTGACTCAGTACAAACACCTAGTCAGCTTTGGCTCTACTACAGCTCAGAACTCCTGAACTCAATTGATCCACAAGCTTTGGCTTCCCCAGGAACAAGGACTACAGGTGTTTGTCATCACTCCCATCAAGAAGGAGTGTTTCAATGACAATCTCTAGAAATACTGAATCTTAAAACTTGATGGTCACCTAGTTCAACCCCTAGTTTGGGTTTTATTTTTGAATGAGAAAATATTTTTAAATTAATTTATTTTTAGTTTTCAACATTCACTTCCACAAGATTTTGAGTTCCAAATTTTCTCCCCATCTCTCCCCTCCCTGCTACCCCAAGACAGCATGCATTCTGATTATCCCCTGCCCCAATCTGCCCTCCCTTCTATCACCCCCATTTCTCTTATCCCCTCCCCTTCTATTTTCCTATAGGGCAAAATAAATTTCTACACTCCATTGTCCATATATCTTATTTCCCAGTTGCATGTAAAAACAATTTTTAACATTTGTTTTTAAGACTTTGAGTTCCATATTCTCTCCTTTCCTCCCTCCCCACCCACTCTCATTGAGAAGGCAAGCAATTTGATGTAGGTTATACGTGTGTAGTCATGCAAAACACTTTCAAAATAGTTATGTTGTGAAAAACTAACTGTATTTCCCTCTATCCTATCCTGCCCCTAACCCCCTGTTTTTTACCAATGAGAAAACAGACCAAGGTAGGCAAATGACTTGTCCAAGGTCAGAAATCTACATGGTGGCAGAGTCAGGACTCCAACTGAGGCCTCCTCAGTTCTCAGCAGTGCTGTTGCCACTTTATGTCATTATCTCTAAAGCTGTACTTTCCTTGTTAGAATATTTAGCAGCCAAACCAATACTTTCTCAGCAGGCCATGAAGGGACCAAATCAAGCAACATGCTTTCACTTTGATTTTGCCCTTCATCTCTAAAGCCAAATCCCCAAACTAATTGGAGGTAATTACAGTGCTTATTCCAGAGGGTGAGCTTTGCTCTTTAAAGCTTCAAGGGAAATAAATGGTAAGAAGATACCTCCAGCCATTGTCAGAGGTGACCGCTCAGGAAGGCAAGCGGCAGAGCAAACTTGCCCCAAGGCCGAGCCAAGTTGTTGCTGGGAGGTATACCAGGCATGAGAAGGAAGCAAGCTTCATTAAATCCTTGATAAAAATCAAATCTACTGAAACATTTTTTTTCCTGGCATTGTCCCTGTTGCAGGCTCAGGAGCCTGGGTACATCAGAGCTGGCAAAGTTCCAGCTCAGAGCTGAGCAAGCAGCAGAGACATAGCAAAGGGTGTTTTTAATCTTCTGGAGACACAGTTTATCAAAGTGTACCCTTCCGTCCTCACTTCTATTCATCACCAGCTTAATAGTGCAGGGAACCGAAGGACAGATTCCTCTATTTGGGCATAAGAAGCCTCTGGCCTGCTAGAAAGGATGGGCCAGTGTGACAGGACTAATACCTACCAGTGTTTCCCCACAACATGAATTAGGCTTATGCCTCCCTCTTCTTTCCTTGCAAAATGGGTTAGGCCCATGCCTCCTCCTTCTCTCTTGTTGTCCCTGGGACAACAGTGAGTGCAAAAAAATTAAATTAAAAAAAAGAACTAAAGAGTAGGACTAGTTGAAGGGGAGGAGAGTAAAGAAGTGGAAAAAAGAGAGGGGAGAAATATATAACCAGACAAAGGAAGGAGAAAAAAAGGAATTAATAAACTCTAAAGAGAAAGGAGTAATAAACAAGAAGAAAGAATCAGAATTGAGGGGAAGTGGGCTTATGTGAACAGGGCCACCTTAAAAAAAGATTAAAGTAAAATGACTGAAATAACATAAAACTGTGTTTATAGCAAAAGGGGGAATCATAACTTGAAAAAGAACCCAATGTTAGAGACTGATGGGCACCTGGGCACAACCAAATCACATAGTAGGCCCTCCAAACAAATTCATTCTAAGATTCAAGTATTCTATGGGACCACGCCTACTCTAAACCGGTGCTTGTTAAACTGTGGGTCACAACCCCATATGAGGTCACCTAATAATGTGGGGGTCATGAAAATTTGGCAACAATAAAAGGTGTGTATGAATGTGCAACAACCAAAACTTAATTCAAAATCAAATGCATGATGAGTCCAAGGTGTTTCTGGCAACTCTTACCATATTGCCTCACACAACTTCACTGCAGCCTGGGTTCTGAACACACAACATGCATACTTTGTACTCTGCATGCCGTGAAGCCACATAGTACCAACAAATGCTGCCAGAAACACCTGGGCTCAGATTCAAGACTATTTGTCTTTAATAAATGGTAAAATTATATGTATACCAAAGAATAGTTTTAAAATATATTTCTTTATGATTTATTATTGGTAAATGTTTGATTTGTATACCTATTTTATATACCTGTATACCCAGAGTTGCATAAAAATTTCTCAGGCAAAAAAGGGTCTGGAGTTAAAAAAGTTTAAGTACTACTCTAAACCACAGCTCATGAGCCCCCACCGGTGTGTTTATCTTTACCAGTCAGCTCAGGACACAGTTAATTTAAAGCAAAGGAATTCAATACCATAAATAATAAAAACAGAGAAACATTTTCTCCATAAACCTGGGGTACACTCTCCAACAAATATATACATCATTGTTAGGAAGAATATATATTCATGTGAAGGGAACACATGTAGAAAAGTATGCATATAGGAGGCATAAAGTGACCAAGGCACATGTAGAAGAACACATACATAGGAAACATGTGGCCAAAACATATGTGGGGAGGGACAACTCATACCTCTAATGCTATAAGATCACTAATATCTTCTTATGATGTCCTCGTGTTGCTCCAACTAGGCCTTCTCCCTACTGATTTTATGTGGAGTACAGTCTCTCAGATACGTGGTGATAGTAGGTTGTCTCTGCTGGCACCATGGTTGCCATCAGGTATAATTCCACTGAGTATGAAATTACTGTGTTTTCCTCTGTCTCCAGCTTGTCTTTAACTAGAATCCCCAGATGAAGTGCTACTTCTAGGAGGAGAAGTTGTCTCTACCACTGCTTTTACCATAAGGCCCAGAAGGTTTTTTTTTTTTGGTTTGTTTTTTACTATGATTTTTTTTTTAGAAAAGCCTAATATTATGTGCAGTCATCAGACTAGAGGGAAAAATTTCAGTGGATTTTCCTTCTTTCCATAATAGGGTTTGTTTACTTTTCTGAACCTTGGATGGAATGTGTGGGGTTTTTTGGTTTTTTGTTTATTTTTATTTATTTTTTTTGCAAAAGGAGATTCCTTGCCCTAGAGGAACCCAGAGCCAGAGCCACTTCAGCTAACTAGTGGCTTTGGGCTTGATCCAGCTTTATTAATTCTATTTGCTGGTCACAAAGAGCAAAATTACTGCCTGATTTGGGGGTGGGAGGAAGGATTCAGGGTTCTGTGAAGTTTGGATTCAGTCAAAGTGCCACACTTGAGGACCTAGAGGGCCGCCTGTGGCCTTCAAGCCACAGGTTCCCCACCCCCTGGGTTAAACCTATCATTTGTTTCCTTTTCAGGACTTGAATGAGGATATTCCCTCTACTGACTGTCCTGCTCTATAGTCTTTAAGAGCTGCCTGAAGTAATGAGAGATAAAATGACTTGTCAAGGGTCACACAGCCAGTATTTGTCAGAGGAAGGACTTAAACCTAGGCCTTCCTGACTCAGTAACTACCACACCACTCTAAATCTCCTGTAAGACTTTTACCTCTCTTCTCAAGATCATGGGTAGCCAACATATTAGCATTTCCTTGGGAATTACTCCCATGAATTATACCCCCTAATGAAGTGGAGGGGGACATGAATTAATATCCTTATTTGTACAAATAGAGAAAATTAAGAAAAGAGTAATGATATACATAAAGTCACATCGTCAAGGACAAAGCAAGGAAAAGAACCCAGGAATAATCAAGTGTGGCAATCTCTCCGGGCACTCACCCAACTAGGAATAATCAAGTGTGACAACCATTCCGGGCACTCACCCAACTAGGCTATTTCTGCACTTGTAAGTTAGTTTACCATATCAGGTATGTTACTTCTTTCCTCATAATTCTAGGAGCACCTGAGTGATTGTGCCTTCTTATACTGTTATCCCTTATCTCCCACCTGGTTTGCCACCAATATAAATCAACGAGTTCACATAAATTAATTGTCACAGGAGGATATTTACCCAGAGGGTATAGCAGGGAGCAGTAGTTACAAAAAAATCCTCAAACCAAGAGAACACAAGCAAAAGGATCTGAAAGGAGAGAGGACATGTGAGCAATCAAAGGATCATGGGATCACGGATTTAGACCTGGAAGGGGCCATAGAGATCATCTAGTTCAACTCCCTCATATTACCAATAAGAAAACTAAGATGCATATAAATTATGTGACTTGATGTTCTGGGCTGGGCCTGACACAAGCCAGACCCCTCGTGGTTTAAATTTAATATTGGACCAAAATGGGACACTTGTAAGTCATTCAAAAGTTAATAAAAAGAATTTATGTAGCCATAGCAGACAGATATCCAAAAAGGATAGGGATTAAATACACCTCGAGTTGATTTAGCTAGGCAAAATTTCTCGCCTGAGTTACCCATCATGGTCCACCGATTAAGGATCAGAGAGCAGGCCAGGAGCTCACTGGGGCTGTTTTTCTCTCAGGCAAGGAGGAATTGATGTCAACAGTCTGAGTCTTTAGTCCTTCAAGCCAACCAAGTCTTGAGGATGATCTCAGTACCTTTTAAGGAAAAATTAGTTTAATTTTCCTGGACGGGAGGGCTTAAGATTTGCTCCTACTACACGTCTCCAAAGTCACATAGTTCTAAATAGCAGTACCAGAAGTTTAACACAATTTTCACTGTCCATACTGCAAATAACAGAGGAAAATAAAAGAGAAAATAAATAGAAGGAGAAGGTTAAAGGAATGAAAGGAAGAAAGTGGAGAGAGAAAGAAGGCAGGCATCTAGCTACTGAAACTAGACTGTGACATAAAATAGGCTGTGACATTAAACTGGAGAAGCAGCTAAGCATGGAATTTTCCTAAGTAAATAAGCAAATGAGGCATGGTCATAATGAAAGGGCATTGCATCCCAAAGGGAAATGAATTATTAGGGGTTTTTTGTATTTAACTTGAAGATTTAAATCTTGCTCACCACCGCATTCCCACTCCTGTTTGCTTAGCCAGTTATCTTCAGAAGGTCTCAGGATGCTTTGCATATATTGTTATTATTATTAATATCCTCAGATTTGCATAGGACCCTTTCTCCTAAGACTATAAACCTTTTCATAAGGACTGGCTATCTTGTCTTCAGAATTTTTATAGAAAAAAATATTACTAGGGTTATACAGTTTCGTGAAAAAAGTTCTTTAGAACATTTAAAATATACATATCTCACTTTTATTTTCCCATGGCCCTATTTCCTCTCTCTTTGAAAAGTCAGTTTTTAAAACTGAAACATAAAAGAATACCAGTGAACATCAAATTTCTTAACCCCACCTTGAACTTTACCATCCTTTAATTAATTGATTAATTAATTCAAGAGCCAAAACACTCTACTACATTGCAGCTTCAAGTTTTTTTCCATTCTGCTCAATAATTTTGCTGTGCAGAACATATTGTACTCTTACAATTTTAATTTCTCTTTTGAACCACTCAAGAACACTGTGTTGTGGTTCCATGTTCTTCTCAAATTCCACAGGGTCCTCTGTTTCATCAAGTGTTGGATCATTTCCCTTTTTTTGGCAGCATTTATTCACAGATGCATGAACTCATTTACTAGATCTGGAGGTCATATTTCCACCCATTGTTACAGGTTTTCCTCTTGACTTATCTGTTTATGTTCAAGGTCTTTGAGATTTCTTCCTCATGAAATCTTTGGTAATTTTGATCTTCTTCCCCCTTATTTTCCATATCACTCACTTTCTGACTCCCTCCTCTCTGATTATGGTTTCCTTGTGAGCTAGATGTCAAAACATCTCAGCCTCTTCTCACCCCGGGCAATTCATGGTTCACTAGGCTGGGTTTGTGCCCCAAGTGACTTTCGGGTATTTAGAACTGGCCCCAGAAGGGTAATGCACTTTTGCCCTCAGGTTTGGTAGAGTGCTGCACAGCCCCACACACATACTGCATCTCATCCTTTTGATCTGTCTCACTCCCTCTCTTTGTCAGTTCTCACAACCCAGTACTGGCAGTATAGAACCTATTTTCCCCAGTATTGTCAGTTCAGAGCTTTGCAGCACTGGTGTTATGGGGTTGTGGCCCCTGGATGGCTTTTGTTCCTGAAGGGCTATGGCCACGTTGGCTGTAAAGGTCCAAGAAAAACTCTGCAGCCTGAAGCCAGGATCTCCATGGCACTAGAAAGAAGGAGGAGGATCAAGATGAAAGGGTAGGCTTTGTGGCAAGCCTGTGTTGTGTCCTTGGATCTCTTAGTGCAGCCTCACTTCCATTAATGGGGAAGGTGGGAGAGGAGTGCTGAGTGAGCTCAGAGTCAGTGAGTGTCAGTTCATGTTTTGGTTTCAGGGTTTTTAGGGTGGATGGTTCCCTACCTTCTTTTGGATTCTGAGTGTCTTAGACCATGGAGGCAGCTGAGGTTACATTTGCCTTTGAGACAGAAGTTATGGGGATCAAAAAAAATGTCTAGTTCTCCATTTTGTTGCTCATATGACCCAAAAGTCCATACATTATATTACCTAAGCTCTTTAGGAAATATAATGATAAATGAAACATAATCCCTGTCCTCAGGTAACTTACAATGTATTAGGAGGGATACACATACACAAGCTTACTATAAGCATAGTGCAGGAAAGAATAAACTGAAGAAAAGTCATTTCTAGCTACTGGTATTCAGGAAGGTTTTATAGGGGGAAAGATACCTGAACTAAGCCTGTGAGAATGAGTACAACTTCCCTAGAGGAAGGTGAGAAAGTCAATTCCAGCACAGGGAATGTCATGAATATGGACACTGAGGCAGGAAAACACTGGATTCCTAAGAGGGATGCTGAGTAGTCCAGTTTGGCTAAAATATAGTCCACACCAAGAAGAGAATCTGATTTGACTGGAAAGGTTGGCCAGTACCAGATTGTAGTCTCTCCTGATCAACACCAGATAGACGAGCTTGAATATAATTCAATAGACAACAGGGAACATTTGAAGGGACTTGGGCTGAGTAAAGATAAGTCTGGCAGTATATGTTGTACTTCTCCTCTCCTAACACATTAACCAAAGCAGATAACCCCTCAACTCCTCTGTTGCTTCTTTTCGCCCCACATTTACCTATTAATACTATTCTTTCAGGGTGGAACAAAGCAGGGAGGAAGAAGAAAGAGGGTGCATGGATGCCCTGGGTATAGCCATGAAGAGTTAAAGATGAAGGTCTAGAGTGAGATGGTGATAAATAACGAATATGCTTAACCCAAGCATGTGAAGACTTCCCTCCAGCAGACTGGACAAATGAGAAAACAATTTGTCTCAATGACCATGAAGGCAAGTGTTCAACATTTCACATACATGCATATATGTATATATATACACACATTATATTTGTACATGTATATGCATATGTGTACTTGTATGTGTGTATATGTATGAAGCTAGCAATTGTTCTTACTACATATTTGTGTAATAACTAGCACTTACATAGCACTTTAAGATTTACAAAAAATGTACATGTATTATTTCACTTGACCTTCACAAGAACCCTGTAAAGTAACTGCTATTATTATCCCCATTTACAGAGAAGGAAACTAAACCTGAGACAGATTAAGTGACTTGTCCCGGATCACACAGTAAGTGTGTAAGGCAGGATCTGAACTTGACTCTTCCTGACTCCAAATTCAGCACCCTATTCGCTTTTAGGTAGCTAGGTGGTAAAGTGGATAGAGCACTGGAGTCAGGAAGACCTAAGTTCAAATCTAGCCTGAAACATTTACTAGCTACGTGATTCTGGGAAAGTCACTTAGCCTCAGTTTCCTTGACTGTAAAGTGAGATTATAACAGCACCTACTTTTCAAGATTGTTGTGAGCATCAAGTGAGATAATATTTGTCAAGCATTTAGCACAGGTTCTGGCACATAGTAGGTGCTATATAAACGTTTATTCCCTTCTTCCCCCATGACACCCAGCTGCAATCTGCCTTTCTTTCCCTTCCCTTCCTTTTCAAATTATCTACAATAATGTTCCAAGAATTCCTATAGCCTATTCCCTTAATGATATTAAAAACAATGAGAAAGAAACAGAGCCAAATTGGCCTGGCTGGAGCCTTTTCTTCTCCTACTCAGTTCTTCCTAATTGACCTTTCTTTGCCTTCTAAATGTTAGTCTCCCATTCCCACTTGTTAAAAGAGACTCCTTCATTGTAGAAGGGAAGGAGGGAGAAATCTAGAGGGAATGGTGAAGAATGTCAACAAGTGAAGTAGCTCATCTCTCACTCCAAATTCTACCAAACCATGTATTTTGAGCTTCTTTTGATTTGTTTGTGACTGGTAATATTCAAAGGTATCAGAGATCTGCTTACCCTTGGTTAGCGTATTTGTAAGAGGCTCCAGCTACTATTTTCTACCTCTGTATAAAACTGAACAGCCTCTAGTATCCACAGGCCATCTAGTGGTCCAATTACCTCTAGAGAGAGCCATCTTCCTGGGAACAATTATATATGTGGCTTTGATTCCCTGAGGCAGCCAAAGTTGGGGTTTGGGAAGAAGAAAGAGACATCAAATGCACAGATTTTCTCGAACTCTTTTTGTATAAATATCTATACTAAATCACTCTGCATCCTAGTTGTAAACCCTATAGTTAGATCAAACTGTGGAAGGCTTTTAGTCTCTCACTTGAAATCCTGAATCTCTCTTCCTTAATCTATATTATTTTCACTATTCTCCTTTTCCTCATTTGGACCTTGAAATTGCTGGAAGCTTCTCTCCTCTTCCTCCTAGAAAACCTCCATTTTTCTATGCGTTTTCACCATGTCCCTGTGTAATAAAAAAGAAATTATTATTATTTTTGTTAAAATGTAGAAATTGAGGCATAATTCAGTGATTTGTCCGAGGACATATAACTTGAAAGAACTAAGTGATGAGGACCAGATCAGGGCTCTGCTCTCTACTCCACACTTTTGTGCATCCTCCTACATTCCTTGAAATGTCAGTATGTCAAGGGCTGTGATTTCCTATAGGAATTTCTTCCACTCACACAGATATTACAACTCATCCTAGCAGTGTGCTGGAGCCAGCTTGTACTAGCTCATGTGAACCAATTGTAAAATTCTCAATGTGGATATTTAGTCATTTGTTCAATAAACATTGAACCTACTTTGTGCCAGGCATCGTGCTAAAAGCTGGGAATGCCAAGAAACATAAAACACAATACTCTCAGAAATTGGCAAATGTTACAAATCAAGGCTCTATTATTTGGTTATTGTTTATACTTAAGAAAGTGATGGAGAAAATTTTAATGTAAATTAAACTTTCAAGTAAGAAACGTGGACTTTTTGGTAGAGCTGGTTATTAAACATTTACCATCACACCCTTGTATAGTTCTGTAATCCCTGCTTAAGATCAGGAGGAGTTCAAAAAAAGGCTCAGAGAATTAAATTATTACTGAACTAGAGGTCTAGTGACTATAGGCTAATAAAATAATAACTGTCATTATTATAACTGCATTTATAACACTTTAAAGTTTGCAAAGTGCTTTACATCCATTTTCTCATTGTAGCCTCACAACACCTCTGAAGGATGGGCATTCGAAGTGTAAGGACCAAAAAGCCTGTGCAAAGAAACCAAGGTAGAAGAAGGAATGCTACGTATGGTGAATACCAATGAGGCCAGTTTGACTGAAATTGAAAGGGAGTGATATGAAATCAATCTAGAAAAGAAGATAGAGTGATTCACCAATATTTTTCATATCACATCTATGCCATATTCAACACTAGGAATTCCATCCCCAAAACCATGCTCTACCTGCTGAGCTGAGAAACATAGGTTCTGTATTTTTTATCAGCCTGGGCTCTATTTTTTAAAGTAAAAACCACAAGGGCAAGATTAATGCAAAATAGAAGAAATGGATGAAATTTATTTATTATTTAATATTGGAGACTCTTAAAAATAGCTTCAATGAAATACTGGAGAGCTCCTTCACCAAAATCCTTCTCTAATGCCTCATTTGTGAAGCAGAAATGACTGAACTCTTATAGCCAATATTGGTGGAGCCCAAGTTCTAGCAGGCCATGCCAAGCTGGAAAGCTTCAGGTATGGGTTCATGTGAGCACAAACCTAAGTTGAAAGAAGCTTATCATCAGGTAATGAATGAATTGGGGGGTAAGGGGAGGAACGAAGTCAAAGCTTTAATATGCAAATCATTCAAAAGGCTAAGGCTTGGAAGGATTGGGGTCTGCAGAGTAGAGGAAGTGTTCCCACTGATAAAATCACATATTCTGGAAGTTCTGAGGACCCCTTGTAGAAAAAGTTCTCAACGTGCCAAGTATATATTAGAAATGAGGCCAGAGATAGGAGCTAAGTCTGTTATTTGACAGTTTTAAGAAAGTCCTTAGTGAGGAAACCCTCTCTACTAATGCAGGTTAGCATCTTCTCTGCAACTTATGGTCTTCAGAGACCTGTTTAGAAAGCTTCTGACTTACTCAGAGTCACACAGCCAGTACTATACAAAGCATATCAGGTATAGGACAGCTATTTCCTACACCACCAAACAAATACTTAAAACACAAAAGGCTCATAACCATGCATGACCAAATATCCAACAAATCTATTATACTCTCCTGGGAAGTAAACTACAAGGGAAAGGTCAATAAGGCGTGTAACATAAGTGCTCAGAAAAGAGAAAAACAGTCCTCCCCCCATCCCAAGTCATCATGATTAAGTCAAACAATGAGATATGAAACATAGCTTGACTAGAGTCCTTGAACTTTTAAGGAAAACTCTATAAATAAGATTTTTTTAAATTAACACTGTCCAGATCTTCTGGCCAATGGGGCTGTAGCTTCGGCTTTCTTTGTGCTTTCAGCCAAAGCATCCTACCAGCTGTGATCATCTTCTCCTCTGAGAAGTGGTAGAGTTTTAGGAATACTCTCCTGGTGGCCATCTGGTACTGACTCAGGAACTCAGAAACTTTCAAACTCACAAGGTTGTCACCAACCATCTCTTAGAATTGATATTCAGTCACTTGTGTTCATGAAAAGAATCATAAAGTAGAAGGGGTTAGTTAGGGACTTAAAGTTCTGTCTTAAGAAAACAGAGTTGACCTCACTGCCATGTGCTCAGCTCTGCCATGGCCCCAGTAGAGGGAAGAAGAGAGAAATTCCTGACCCAGCTGGAAGTCCAATGGGAAAACTGGCAGAGTCCCAAGTTACCTACTCAAAAGAGAAGCAGGTAGAGCTTTCGTATAGCCCTTATGAGCTATTGAGGGGTCAGCTTCTTCTGACTTAGTCACACATAATCTTCCATGTGGCCCTCACATCAGAGCAACCAATGGACCAACCAGGAACTACTGGTCATGTATGTCCTTTAGTAAGGAGCCAGAGCATGTGAACCAGTGGAAGAGGCCAGAGTGCATGATCCTTGCTCCATAAAAAGTGGTGAAATTTAATAAATGAGGAGATTCTTTTGATCATACACATACACACACACACACACACACACACAAACACATACTGACCACACAAGCATGCACCCACACAGACCCTCATGCAGAAGCAATTGAGGGATCATTCAGAGGAAATCCATGACAAGTTATTAAATCCTGCAGTCCTCTCCTGCACTTAACCAAGAAACATCTACTCCTGCAGGGGGAGAGGGAAGTAGCATCATTGGCATAGATTTTTGCTTCTTCCCTCAGCACCACTGTCTCACCCAATGGCCCAGGACTATACACTGTGTCTTGTTTGGAGAGCTGGTGACAAGAAGAAAAGATTGAGTGCACCAGATGGGTGGAGAAAATTCTGGAAAGCATCAAAGAAATGGTAAGAAACCTTCAGCTAGTGAGTGCATTCCTAGCACCCAGCTCTCCCCACACACCAGATGTCAACCCTTGTTTACTTTGGGAAGCTGCCAAGGTTGGTAATAGGGAGGAAGGCTAGTTTAGTTGCCTTTTGGAGAAATAAATTAGCCAGGGAACAATTAAAGACTTTGAATAAGCAATTAGCCCAACTGGCAAAGACTCATAAATCCTCCCTGGATCAAAACAGTTAATTGATATTGTCAGCCTTTGGGGGGAAATTACTCTTTTTGAAATTAGTCCAAGAGAAAGTGCCATTTGGGCGAATAAAAGATAGAAGGGTAAGGTCAATAAGGCAGATAATATACTTGCTCAGAAAAGAGAAAAGCAGGCCTCCCCCATCCCAAGTCATCATGATTAAGTCAAACAATGAGATGTAAAACATAGCTTGGTTGGAGGCCTTGACCTTTTAAGGAAAACTCCATAAATAAGATCATTCAGCAGGCTCAATAGGAAAGCCTCCTTAGAACAAGTCTGCAGATACACCTTGGAAGGGACAATCCAGGAATGAAGGAAATGGGAAGGATAACTTCTGTAGTCCATAGATGAGTGTCATGACCTCTGATTCTTGACTGAGGCAGCTAGCTGGCACAGTGGAGAACATACTGGACTGGCAGTCAGGAAGACCAGAGCTCAAATCCAACCTCAGACTCTTTCTAGCTGTGGGATCCTGTAGGATCCTGTAGATCCTAGGTCATTCAACTATCTCAGCCTCAGTTTCTTTGTCTGTAAAATGGGGATAATAATAGCACCCATCTACCTCTTTCTATTGAATTACTGTTCAGATGGATACCCAGTACAAACTCTAACTGAATTATGACCTGAAATTCCCTTTAAATGTTACCATACCCCCTAGATGGCCCCATTTCAAATCATCTTGAAACATCATCGTTTAGCAAAACTGCAAAGAAGATTGGTGGATATAGGATGAGGAAATGCTTTTCAGTCCTCATAATCCCCTGGTTTGCCAAGCAAATCGTTTCAAGAGCAAGACAGAAAGGGGCTAGGTGCTGCTGGTAAAGATGGGGCCTTTGCCCTTTACCCCTCTAGCAGTCTAAATTGTCGTATTCCCCATATATCAGTGACCTACATAAAGACCTAGAAGTCATACTTATCATATTGGTGATGCCACAAAACTAGGAAGGATGGCTAAGACATTAGAAGACAGAGTCAGAATGGAAAAATACATCAGTAGCCTAAAGCAATCAACTAAATCTAATAAGATTAAATGTAATAGGACATAAGCATAAAGTCTAAAATATCAGTTTCAAAAGTACCAAACACAGGAATCACAATATTAGTTAGTCATCTGCTTTGTCTATAATAATAATAACATTTATATACCTTTAGGCTTGCAAAACACTATACATACGTTATCTCACTTGATCCTTACAACAGCCCTGTGAATATAGATGCTATTACTGTCCTTATTTGTACATACGAGAAAACGTACTTAAGAGAGTGACCTTCCCAGGCTCACATAGTTAGTAAATGTCTGAGGCAGGATTCAAACTCAGGTCATCTTGACTCTAAGTCCAGCATGCTTAGCCCACCGTGCCACCCAGCCAACTTCCACATATGTGATTAACACTCAGCAGTCCACTAGCCTGGGTCAGCTCCATTGTCATTTCAACACATGACTCTAAGAAGTCTCCTTCTTAGAATGAGCTTGGCTAACTCATCAACAAAAATAAAATTTGTCTCATTGAACTGAGAAATTCACCTGCCTTGAGAGAATGTAACTGGGGCTGAAGCCAGACACGACCTCATAGATGAAGAGAAAAGACAGTATCCCGTAACAGACACCTCTTAGAGACCATTTTTAAAGACATTCAAGTTATATTTGTTCCTTTTCTTACAGTATAATGGAAAGAGGAGGGCCCAGGAGTCAGGGTTGTGCGATGAAAAAGAAAAAAGAAAAACGACGAGGTTTGAAGCACTGGGTTAGTTCAAATCCCAAGTCCTCCATTTAGTATCTGTGTGACCTTGGGCACATTTAAGCTCTGTGGGATTCACTGTCCTCATCTTTAAAATGAAGAAGTTGGATTCCTTTGCCTCTCAGGTCCCTTCTAGCTTTGTCTATGATCCTAGCACAGATTTTCAGTCCCATCTCTCCTCCTTGCTCATTGTTAAGCTTGAGCAAGGCCCCTGAGCCTTTGTTTCTTCATCGGAAAACTGAGAATAATGATCCCTCCGCATCCTACCTCAGAATAGTCAAGAGAGGAAAATGAGCTAATATAGCTAAGGCACTAACAAAGCTGACATAAGTGGAGGTATTATTAGATCATTAATTTCTACAGAACATCTGAAAGATAGTGGCCCATTTTAAACATCAACAAAATGAGAGTTTATCAGATAATCCAAGGGATTTACCAATCGGTTTATCTCCCTGCTCTTGGCCCTCAGATAATTCTATGGCCAACTCAATCTTCATCAAAAAAAGCATAAAGCAGTCTAAATTCTAGGGGTTTAAAATAAATGTTTCTCCAGGAAGAAATCTCTTTAAAATTCAGAGTGGATTAAGAGCCTATTGAAAAGAACACAGAGGCTTTCTTAGATAACCCTCTATAATGACTCTTCTTGCTGTTCCTTTTCACATTTCCAGCTGATTCCTCACCTGATCAGCTTCTCCTGGCTCTCTAACCAAAGGAGACAGAAGGAGCTTGTCTTTCATATAAACAGCTTCTTTCTGATGAGCAGCTGTAGCTTTCAGCTAATTCAAAGGCATTTAAACAGAAAATAAGAACAGCTGGGTCTCTTGCCTGTCTTGGCTCTGAGGTCCTGAGCCAAAAATGACTAGGCACAGAGTTACTGGCACCCATTCCCTGAAACACAATCAATACATATGTTGTATGTACCCCTCTGGTCTCACTCTCCCAACCCTCACTTGCAGTGAAAGCCTGGGTCCCCAGAGGGCAACTAACTACTCCTCCCCTCAGGTTCTAGAATAACTACAGGTACTGTGGTTTGTGATACCATCACTTCCAAGCCCCCATTTCCTGTTTCCCCCAATATCAATCTACCAGTTGAAATCAATTAGCTTTTATACAAAAATATTTACTGTGAAGGTATAGCAAGGTCAAAAGTTATAAAGACATCTCCCCCATTTAGGAATGCACTCTTCCGTCTGCACACAATCCCTAGAGAGACTTGGCTCATACAAAAAGTACACAGGCAGTGAGGGACACGTGTAGGAAGCATATGGATTCAAGAGGTTTCTCACAACTCTTGGCCCTGGAAATCTTTTCCTTTCTTTGTGATGTCTCCATCAAGTTCAGCTTGGGGAGTGGTATCACAAGATGAGTCACTCCCAAACTGGCTCCTTCCAAGATGTGGTGTCTAAGCCGACGGATCAACAATATATCTTTGAGTTGGGTCAAGCAGGTGTCTCGGCTGCTGCTTTGGCTCCAGCGATATCTACTACTGATTCAGGTTGGTGAGGGACTGTCGGATGCCTCCTATGACCTTAAAAAGCTCACAAGGTTTCAGCCTGTTCAATTCCATCTCCATACAGTCAACCCCCTAAGATCAGGAAAGAATAAATTCAGAATAAACTGTCATCTTGCATTCAGATACATGGGTGCCAAGTGAAGAAATGCAGCCTCACTTGGTAGTTTTTATCAGTCTCCTTACTTGAAAGCCACCAAAGAGAGAGAGAGAGAGAGAGACAGAGAGAGAGAGAGACAGAGAGAGAGAGAGAGAGAGAGAGAGAGAGAGAGATTCTCAAACCTTGTATACACTTTAAGTTCCAACTTCCAACCCAATTAGAAGACTGTCACTGTGGTTCCAGCCCCTTGTCACTCATGGCTAAAAATATGCTCATTATGCCTCCCTGAGTTAGATTGAAATGAAAAAGGGAATATTGTACATGTTTTGAAAACTGGGCCCTCACAGGCAGAGCCAAGATGGTGGATCAGAGGCAACCCAGCTGAACTCTCTCAACATTCCCCTCCAAAGAACTTTAAAATGATGCCTCAAATCAACTCTTAGAGTGGCAAAGCCAACAATAGGTCAGGGTTAGACATTTTTCTGGCCTAAGAAAACATAAAAGGTCAGCAGGCAAAGTTTGTGATGCTTGGGTAGAAGCTTATCTAGAACCCACAAACACTGGGGCAGCAACAGCTGTCACACCAGCAGCAACTTTGGGAGCTCTCAGTCCAGAGACAAACAAGGTCAGACAACTGGACAAAAAGAGATTACAAGGGACCCTTTCCTGGCACTATAGTTGTAACTTATTGACACCTCTATTGCCCATATGTAGTTCTGTGTCACAGTTCTAGGGCAGAGAGGAATAGTGGGAGTTGATCACAAGGGAGCAGGAACCCTCGTTGCAGTTCTAAGGCAAAGAAAAGCACTAGTGCTTGTGGCTACAGGGGAAAGCCTAGGTAAAGACCTGAGTGCAGACCAGGAGAAAAGTGACAACACCTTGCCCCACATCACTCCACCAAAATTTGTAGACCCCCAGAACTAGCTCTGAAAACAGCAACAATAAAAAGCCTGATGCTTGGTATAGCATCTTCCCACTCCCAGGAGAGCAGAGCCCAACTTTGACATAAATTTCAAAGTCAAGAAATAAACTGGAAAAAGAGCAAACACCAAAAAAATGACCATAAAAAGCAAGGTGGCAAGGAAGACAAAGAAACAAACTCAGAAGAAAATAGTGTGAAAACAGCTACAAAAAAGGCCTCAAAAAAAAATCCTGACTGGGCCCAAGCCCAACAAGAATCCCTGTGAGAGTTAAAGAGATAAGAGTGGTAGAGGAAAAACTAGGAAAATAAATGAGAGTGATCTAAGAAAATTATGAAAAGAGAATAGTCCGATAAAAGAGGCACAAAAAATACTGAAGAAAATAACACCTTAAAAAACAGAATTGGTCTAATAGTAAAAGAGGCAGAAAAATTCCTTAAAGAAAAAAGTACCTTAAAAGTTAGAATTAGGCAAGTGGAAGTTAATGATTCCACAAGACATGAAGACACAATAAAACAAAGTCAGAAGTTTTTTTTTAAAAAAAAATGAAGAAAATGTAAAACATATCATCAGAAAAATAACTGACTTGGAAAAGAGATCAAGAAGAGATCATTTAAAAATTATTGGACTACTTGAAAGTCAGGATCAAAGAAAAAGTCTATACATCATATTTCCAGAAATTATCAATTAAAACTGCCCTGATATCTTAGCTCCACAGGGTAAAATAGAAATTAAAAGAATCTACCAATCACCTCCTGAAAGAGATCCCAAAATGAAAACTCCCAGGAAAATTATAGCCAAATTCCAGAGCTCCCAGGTCAAAGAAAAAATATTGCAAGCAGTCAGAAATAAGCAATTCAAACATTGTGGGGTCAGTCAAGATCACATAAGATTTAGCAGCTTCCACATTAAAGGAGTGGAGGGTTTGGAATATGATATTCTACAAGGCAAAGGAGATAGAATTACAACTAAGAGTAACCTAACCAGGAAAACTGAGTATAATCCTTGGGGGGGGGGGGGTGGTGTCAGGAACGGATATTTAGTGAAATAGAGGACTTTCAAGCATTTCTGATGAAAAGACCAGAACCAAATAAAAAAATTTAACATTCATTCACAAGATTCAAGAGAAGCATAAAAAGGTAAATATGAAAAAGTAATCATAAGGGTCTCAATAAAGTTAAACTGGTCACATTCCTATAAGGGAAGATGATACATATAACTCCTAAGAACTTTATTAGTATTAGGGCAGTTAAAAGGAGTTTACACAGACAGAGGGCACGAATGTGAGTTGATTATGTTGGCATGATCTCCAAAAACTAAAAAAAAAAATGAAGGGATGAGAAAGAGGGAGGAACTGGGAGAAGGGGAAAGGGAGAAATACAATAAGGAAATTCTTCTCACATAAAAGAGGCCACAAGGAAGATCATTTATAGTGGGAGGGGAATAGAGTAAGTAGGGGGGTAGGGTGGGCAATGATTGCACCTTACTCTCATCAGAATTGGTTCAAAAAGAGAAGACTATAGATAAATAGATTAGATAGATGGATGGATATATATATATATATATATATATATATATATACACACATTATATATAATACACACACACAGAGTTGTGTATAGAAATGTAACTTACCCAATAGGGAAATAGGAGGGGAAAGGAATAAGCAGTGGTGGGAGATAGGTAGGAGATACAAGGAAGAGCAGATAAAAGGAGACAGTGATTAGAAGCAAAATAGACTTTTGGTGAAGGACAGGATAAAAAGAGAGAAGATGCAACAGAAGAAAATGGGATAGAGGAAATATACAATAATTGTAACTGTGAATGGGATGAACTCACCCATAAAACCAAAGCAGATAGCAGAATGGATTAGAAACTAAAATCCAACAATATGTTGTTTAGGAGAGACACCCTTGAAACAGAAAGACACACCCAGAGTTAAAATAAAGGGCTGGAACAGTATCTAGTGTACTTCAGCTGAAATTAAAAAAAAAAAAGTCAGGGATAGCAATCATGATCTCAGATAACAAAAAAGCAAAAATAAATCTAATTAAAAGGGATAAGCAAGAAAACTACATTTTGCTACAAAGGTACCATAGATAATGAAGTAATATAAAAAAATTTTATAGGAATTTTCTCTGATAAAGGCCTCATTTCTCAAATATATACTAAGTATAGAATTGAATCGAAATTTATAAAAAAGTAAGAGCCATTCCCCAGTTGATAAATGGTCAAAGGATATAAACAAGTATTATTCAGAAGAAGAAATCAAACTTAGCTACAGTCATATAAAAAATGTTCTAAATCACTATTATTTAGAAAAAGGTAAATTAAAACAGCTCTGAAATACCACCTCATACCTATCAGAAATAACAAATGCTGGAGGGAATGAGGGGAAAATAGGTATACTAAAAACTATTGGTGGAGCAATGGAACTAGGCCCAAGAAGCTATAAAACTGTGCTTACCCTTTGACCCAGCAATACCACTGTTAGGTCTACCACTACCAAAGAGATCACAGAAAAAAGAAAAGGACCTATATGAACAAAAATAAAAATTATAGCAGCTTTTTTGTGGTGGCAAAGAATCAGAAATTGAGAGGATGCTCATCAATTGGGAAATGGCTGAACAAATTGTAGCATATGATTATTATGGAATACTATTGTGTTATGGAAATGACAAGGGGGGTGGCTTCAGAAAAATTTGGCAAGACCTAAATGAACTGATGCAAAGTGAAATGAAAAGAACTAGGAGATCATTGTAGACAGTAGCAGCAATGTTGTAGAGACAAATTGTAAAAGACTTGGCTACTCTGATCAATACAACAATCCAAGACAATTCCAAATGACTCATGATAAAAAAAATGTTATCCACCTCCAGAGAGAGAAATGATGAACTCTGAGTACAAATTGAAATACAATTTTCTCACTTTATTTTTCTTGATTTTTTAAAATGTGACTGATATGGAAATATGTTTGACATGATTTTATATACATATATATATATATACATATATTTGATATATTGTTTGCCTTTTCAGTGGGGGAAGGAAATTTGGAACTCAAAATCTTAAAAGAATGTTTAAAATAAATGATAAATGTTTTAAATTAAATAAAATTAATAATTTTATTAAATTAATTAAATTAAAACTAATTTTTAAAATTTATGTCTTATTTATTCTATTTTTAATTTATGGAATAAAACAAGCATTCCCATAACATAGTATAGTTCTTCACATGATACTCTATATCCTAACTTTGGGATTTTTCAATGGCTATTCTTCATGCCTGGAACACTATCCCTCCTCACCTGGTTCCTTTAAGACTGAGCTCAAATCCCATCTTCTGCAAGAGGCCTTTTTTGTTATCTCCTCAGCACCTATTCTATTCCTTGTTCCCCACTGTTCTTGCATACCCTCTGAGATTGTTTCTCATTTACATTATATATAGATATAAATATATATTATATATAGTATGTACATAATTGTCTCCTACATTAGACTGTGAACTCCTTGACAATACGTATGCCTTTTGTTATTGTTGTGTGTTGTGTTTGTCCTTCGTTTTCAAAGAGGACCATTACATCAGGGAAATGATGACATGACTTGCAGGTGACTTGGATTTGAGTGAGGGGAGGCTGTGCAAGGGCATGAGCCTCACTTTCTCCTCCAGAGCCATCTGGGTCCACTGACCAGATATTCATCAGGATGAGTAGAGATGACCCAAGATGACCTTCTGTTATACCCCCAGTGTGTAGCACAGTGCCAGACATGTAGCAAGTGTTTAATAAATGCTTATTGACAGACATTTCTCTAGATTTCATTATAATACACAATCTCTAAGACGCTTTTCAGCTTTAAGATTCTATATAGATTCTCTGCTTCTTTGGCTTTGCAGCTAATTGATAAATTTCTGCAGTTAGAGGGAGTTGGAGAAATTCATCTTCATCATCTTACATGTTTCCTTTTATGTGCTCCTTGAAGGCACTGATCTGCCACTTGATGATCATGGAGGAGCTGTCATCCATGCCTGTCCTTCCCATGGCAGACCCTGTCTCTTTAAACCTGCCAACTTTCACTTTTCCTCTCCATCCACATTTGTAGCTCCCACTTCCTTGACACTCACAACCATTTGCAATCCAGTGAAAATATTCTGTCAGCTATGGCCCCCAATAACTTCTTGATTACCAAATCCAATGGCCTTTTCTTAGATCTTATCCTCCTTGACCTTTCTACAGCACTTAACACTATTGGACATCCTGAATTTGTGGATAATCTGTTCTTTCTTGGCTTTCATGAAATTCATCCTTCCAGACCTCTGTCTATCTGTTTCAAGATTCTTTTTAAACTTTTTTTTCCTAGTTTTTCTTTCTCCTCCTACTCTATAAGTGTAGGTGCCTCCAAAGTTCTGTCCTTTTCCATTCTTCCTATCATTCTCTTTTATTGATGATAGCTAGATATTGGGGTGGGGATGGGGCAGATTGTGAAGGACTTTAAAAACGAAACAGAAGATTTAATTTTGGGAAAAAATAGGGAGCCTCAGAGTTTATTGAACAGAGGGAAGAGGTAATGTGGTCAGACCTATGCTTTAAAAAGATCAGTTTGACATTTGAGGAGAGGATGTACGGGCTTGGGGAGAGACTTGACGAGGGAAGATCAAGCAGCAGGCTATTGTAACAGTCCCAGCATGAACTGATGAAGGCCTATACTAGAGTGGCTGTGTTGTCAGAGAAAAGGAGGAGGCATATGTGAAAGATTTGATAGAGGTAAAATCAACAAGACTTGGAACAGATTGGATGTGACTGAAGATCAGAGAAATGTTATGATTTCCTCAAGATCACACTGACAGCCAAACCACATGTTCTCTCAGTCCGATTTACCTAACAGTAACATTTATATATGAGCAGTTTCCCAGCCTTCCTTTTCTTCAAAGATTCTAAGCTGAATTAAAATTTAGGACGATTCCTACCATTTTTGATAACTTAAGAATCCAATATAGTTTTCCACATGAGTGGAGCCTGAGGGACATCTAGTGGTTCCTTTGAGAAATGGAATCATTCTAAACATTTCCCATTTTTCTTTTTCCAAAAGAAATTTCTTTTTAAAATTTTTATTTAAAAAAGCAATTAATTCTACTAAACAACCACAAAATTTTAGAGGCTATAATGATCCTTTTTAGCCATAGAGACTAATTTAAAATCCATGGAGGACAGCCAACATGTTGGACCAAAGTCATTAAATAATATTAATGTTATTCAGCCATTAAACCACAATTCTGGCCAATGTCATTTATTTCCATGGAAGTATTGTAATGGAAAGAGCATCAGATTTGGAGTCAGTGGATATGAGTTAAGAGGCCCTGCAAACTCTGAGATTTATCTAAGTCACTTAACTGTTCTGGGCCTCAGTTACCTTGTCAAGAATGTGGGGATAATGATGTCTGTCTTGCCAGTTCACAGGATTGTTGTGGGAGGGTCTAGCTATGAGACTTTGGGCAAATGATTTAACCTCTCTGACCCTCAGTTTGCACACCTGTAAAATGGGGATAATAGAATCTACTTTACAGGGTTGTTTTGAGAATTAACTGAGAGAATGGATATAAAGAATATTCTTTACAAATCTTAAGGGTTTATTTAAATATGAGATATAATTATTATCATTAAGTAAATCTTTGAAAATCATACAGTATTACACAAATGTAAAGGTAAGAAAATGGGTCCTTCTAGGTAGGTACCCATGGATGAAATGGAGATGAAGAGTATGGTGGAATAGAGCAATAGCACCTTCTCAGACTAAAAATGCAGCCAGTGTGCCAATGGGGCCCTCATTTCCTACCCTGATAAGGAATGAAAGCTCCATTCTTAATAAGTTAGCTAAATACAGAGTTCCAAGTGTGCTGTTACCAGCCCTCTTTGACTTGGGCTACTCTGGCTCTAAGCAATCAGCTTTCCCTGGTGAGTGCTGGCTCTCTGCCTTCAGAGGTGTGCTGGTAAATGTTTAACAATGAGTCTTCTAGAAGAAGAAGAAAAATCTACGCAGACACACTTTAAAGTTTAATTATTAACATGTTTTCCATTACTTTATTAAGTCTAGGCAATCATACAATAAATCAAGCCCTGATTCGTAGCGTTTGCTGATTTCTGAGGTGTTAATGCTCATACAGAAAATTTAATAACCAGCCCTTCAGTACACCCCTGCTGGCTCCCATCTTCACCTGACAAAAGGGGCTTGTATCCTCCAACTCAACCTGGCAATGAGCAGAAAGAAGGATTGTCCTACAGTGAAGTGGTAACCTCAAAATAAAAACTGAGCCAAGAACTAGGAGATGCCCCAAAAAAACAACCCATCCTTATAAATTCCTAACATATTTTATAAAGTACATAGCCTGGGGAAGTTTCATTTAACTCCTAAACTGAAGGGTAGGCCTGGTTAAATGCCCCTGAAAGTTGTACAGTGCTATAAATGTGGCTAGGGACATGTTATAATGTAAAGAGAACTGGATTTGGAGTGAAAGGACCTGGTTTCCCATTCCCACTCTACTATTAACTGACTGTGTAATCACTGGCCCCTTGATACATGATTCTCATCTTCCTCCTCTGTAAAATGAGGGCGTAGGGTTGACCTATCAGAGATAGGGAACCTGAGGTCTCAAGGCCACATGTGGCCCTTTAGGTTCTCAAGTCCCCTTAATAAAAAGGATTTGTTCTGTAAAGCTTGGACTTAGCCGAAAGGCCACAACCAAGGACCTAGAAGGCCTCATGTGGCCTCAAGGCCCCAGGTTCCCCACCCCTGGCTTAGATCATCTCTAAAGTCCGTAGTATGGGGTATTCTCTCTCTGCAACAAGTTCTGCCTTGGCTTAGTGGTCCCTATGGTCATGGTTGAAGGGATGGTAAAGGGCAGAGAACAAAGGACATTAATCTCTCTTGCCAACTTATGGCCATTTTTCCTAGCTCCTAGCTTCAAAGCACAAAACAATGGTTCACCATTTCTCAGTAAAGACATCTCTGATTTTGCTGTGCCATCTCCCCCGTGCAAGAAGGCAAGCACTTCTAGAGTCTTTGTCTTCTTCCCAGTTGCCATCACTGTCCCTTGCAAATGCTTCCTTCTCTCTGTCTCTGTGTCTGTCTGTCTGTCTCTCTCTCTCTCTCTCTCCCATAACTATGTATACATTGGGGATGACACTTTTGGAAAAAGCTTTATTGACACATATTAATTCATGTCCCCCTCTACCTTATCAGTTCATGAATTAATGAACAAGAATTGATTAATCTAGGGACCAAGTACTGTGCTAAACACTAAGTATAAAAATACAAGAGCAAAGAGAGTCTCTGCCCTCAGGAGTTTACATTCTAAAGGGAAGAACAATATACATAGTAGAGTGCTGGCCAGAGAGGGACATTTTTTGTCCAGAAAGTTACAAGGATCATGAATGAGGTCACAAGGCAGTAGACTAACACACCCTATTCAGGACCAATGGCAGAATGATCATGGATTATGGTTTCAAAATTGAAGGGAAGAGAAAAGCTATATGGGGTAGCAGTAGCTGGAGAGGAGAAGTAAAGGGAAGCACTGCCAGGAGCATTTCCCAATGTGCCATCCACTCGCCCAGTGAACCTTCTTTTATCATAGTGGAAAATAATTAAGCAAAATTGACAAAATAAGAGTGTCTCTGTTGAAGTTGTAGCTTGATGACAGGCCTCTCCCACCTGAACTCTCAGTCACGTGATATGCTAGCCATGGGTTTCTAGATACCTTCCTATATCCCAAAGCATAACTTAGTGGGTAGCCAAGACTCACAGCCAAATTCCAACAAATAGTGAAAAAATATTGTGTCATCGTTTCTGACATGCAATGTCAGAAATATCATGCATTGTCCTTGTGCTCTGGTCTGAGCATTGCTGGTGTATTTAATAAGATGTATTTGAAGTGTTCTGGCTAGGGATCTACTTAGGCTTATTTCTAGACAGAGCCATAACCTTGGGATACCTTGATACCTTGCGACAGCAGACTCCTTAGAGTATGGGTGACTACTGTTTGGCTTGGTCCTCAGCTAAAGAGGTTGAGCAATTGGGAGCATAGGGTTTATAAAGAGACCCAGATTTGGAAGACACTGAACTTGCTGGGAAAAAAGGGAAAGTGGCCTTAAGGGCCACAGACATTCACAACAAGGGTCTGATAGAGTGAAACTTTAAAGGAGGAGAAGTGGTATCTGAGCCCCTGTGGCAGAAGGAAGGTCTAAAAGTAGCAGTAGAAGAAGGAGTCTAGCCAATCTTTCTCCCATCCCTGAGTGTCAGATGACATGAAAGAAGCAGCCATCTTGGAAAGATGCCAGGAGATGTGGCTACTCTTGTCTTCAAGTAAAAGCTAGGTTTCAGTAACTACAAGATGGAAGGAATGTGGAAACAAGCAAATGAAAGCATATTTATTAACAATACAAGGTTCAAAGGAATATATTGGAAAGGAAAAAACAAAATCTATTACAAATTGGGCAGGGCTAGGGCTAAAGCTAATTAGGGATGAAAATATTAAAAGTAGCAAGGAAAGGAGGTTTTGAAAGGGGTGGTTAGCAGATTGGTGCCCTGAGGAAGAGTATCTGACTGTGAGTACAGTCACTGGAGATAGAGGGAGTGGTTTGTTTTCTCCCCTCCAGCCCTGACCTCCACTCCCTCGAGGTCTGCTTCCAAGCTGCTTTACACTAGTCCTAAATCTCTTAATTTCTGCCAGATCAAATACTTAGAATCTTAACCCTGCTTGGCCCCAAACTCTGACATGAGCAGGGGAGGAGGGGAGAAGAGGGTAGAGGAGGAGAACACTTCTTCCCCTCTTCAGTAGGGAGACTTTTGTTCCCATCAATCCCTTTGGGGACTGAAGAGATGGCAATCCCAGAAAAGAGCAAGGGAGTAGTAGCTAATTGGCAACTTGAATGTGGAGAAGTGGTTCAGAGCTCTGAAGCTACTTTATTAGTAAAGCTACATTTTTCTGGAGGATGTCTCAGACTTTCTAAGTCAGAAAACCTACACCTATTGAATTACAAACAGATCTCCTTCACCCTTTCTTCATACATCATTATGGTCTCTAACTGGTGAGGCCTATTCAACAGGACATCTGCCTCCATGTATCTTCTTGGAGGCCATGTAGTTGGTAAAGGCAGCTATCCTTTTCTGTCTCGAAGCATCCTACTCTGCTCTCTTTAGTCTTTAGACAAATGGGCTGACATCTCTACCTATACCCGGGGCTGCTTTGTACATGTTAAAGACCTGTGTCCCCGACACAGTTTTGGAGACAACCCATTTTTGGTCTTCTTAGGCCATATCTTCCACAGGATCTTGGGGACAGAGAACTGCATTTATTGGAAGATAATCTTGAATGGCAAATTCAAGGGTGGAACATATGGAGCTCATCATAGTACAAGGGTGTCTCTCTATATAGAGAGGTTTTAAAAAGATGAGGCTAGACTATGGAAAAATAGGATTTAGGAAAAGTGTGACCAGGAGAAGCAGAAACATTCCTAGGGTACAGATGAAGTCCCCTACTTTTAGAGAGCACAATCATTAAAGCCAGCCCTGTGGAACAGCCAAGGTTCCCATGATCATGAATAGTATATACCATTATATAGTATATGGCCCCGCCAGAGTGGTGGGGCCATACCTCCTAACCCAAGAACTTCACTGCCAGTTCTGGATGGAGAGATTTCAGTATCTGTCCACTGGGCAAGGCCTTATAATCTCTGTGGTTCCTTACTTGCAACACAGAGCCAAGAAACAGCTTGGGAAAACAGGCCTATGTCAACTCACATTACCCCTACCTCCATGAACCATGCTGCAGGAAGCGTATACTTTGGAAATGGGTGAGAAGAGGGTATAAAGTCTGTATTTACTCCTAGTTGTTTTTCTCCCATTTCTATTGTTCATAAATGATCCATTTTCACCCCCATTTGTGAGGTCATATAATTAAAAATAAAGCAGCTTGATCTTTTTAAGGAAGAAATTCAGAGGGGACTACAGGTTTGTGAGCATTAATTTGAGTAGATTAACCAAAAATAGGTAGGTGGCATTGCATAAACATAGTTTCAAAACCCTGGGTTGGCAGCCTACTTCAGGCCCTGAAATTCCAATTTATGAATAGAATAATAGACCTCTGACAGGCAAACGCAACAGACCTCTAATACTAATCATTTCTCTGGTGCAGGACTATGTCCAGGCCATCCAGACCCACATCTCTGTGCAAAAAGGGATTATTGGATTGGCAAAAACCCATGTATGTGTGCTTTTGTGAGTGTGTATGTATCTGTGTATGTGTATGTATCTGTGTATGGGTATGTACCAGTCAACAAGGGCATTGAAGATTTGGCCTCATTTCTTATTTCAACAGACTCTGAAGGATGCTAATCTGCATAATCCATACTGTTCCCTTGGATAGGAATGCCTTTGCTAAACTTTCTTTGGCTGCTTGTGATTCCTTGTAACAATACATCCACAGGCAAAATTATAAGAGGATTTGTGATGGTGGAATAATTCTTCCACAAATCTCTAAAAAGCATCAGACCTGAAAAATATCTGCAGCTCATAACATGTCTTTGGATGTGGCCAGGTATTAGGATAACCTTCTCAAGACAATGCTTGATGCCTGTTCAGCTAATTAATATGCATTTAGCAAATGCTCAGTGACATTGGCACTCATCATTAGATACAGACCAGCAGTCTGTAACTCTAAATCAATCAGTCAACAAGCATTCATTAAACACCTGCTATACCCCAGGCATTGTGCTAGGTCCTGGAGATATAATGACAAAAATGAAACCAGTCCCTGCCCTTAAAGAACTTATGGTCTACCAGAAGAGGCATATAAGTATGTAAAGACATACAGAATAAAAAGAAATTAAATACAAGATATTTCAGGAAGAACAAGGGCTAGTAGTTCAAAGAATCAAGAAAGGCTTCATATAAGACAAGATTATGCTTGACCTGAATCTCGAAGGATGTGAGAAATTCTACAATATAGAGAAGCAGGGAGATATTTCAGCCATGGGAAATGGCTGGTCAACTACTTGATTTAAGATGAGAAAACTGAGGTCAGGAGAAGTGAGATACCTAAAGTAATACAGATAATAAATGGAAGAGCCAGGATTTGACCTTTGGTTGTCTGACTCCCAAATGCAGCTCTCTTTCCACTGTCCCATGAACAAAAATCCCTTCTAAGCCCCCTAGCTCTGAATTCTAAAAGAAGAAAGTCATCTGAGGTAGAGACTCTGTATCTACAGATTATGTCAAATGTCTAGATGAAAACTGAAAAATTCAGTTATCCAGACGTTGCTTAGTGGCTAGAATTTGATGTTGGGTTGTGGGCAAGACAAGCATCTGACTGGTTGGCTGACATTTTACTATTTCAATTGAATATTTAGATGTCAAGGTCATCCATACAATGTGGTTGTAGAAAGATCAGGGCAAATATTCCTTCCTTCTCCAAAACAAAAAACCATAAACACCAAAATCCTATTTGTACCATTCATAACTCTTCAAACAGTACTCAGAACTTCATTCTCGTGACCACCATAGGCTTTGTCCACTGTTACTATGCAAATATTCCTAAATTCAACCCAATCAGTCACTTAGCCTTGGTATAGTGCAGAAAGTACAGCATTTGGAGTCAGAAGCTCTGGGTTGGAAACCCATCCCTTAATCACTGACTTTGGACAAATCACTAAAATCTCTCTTAAACCTTCTTCCGCTGGAAAATGGGGAGAGTAGTAATGCAGTACCTGTCTCAGAGGGCCAATGTGCTATGCACAAAAAGCCTTTTATGGTCCCATGCATTTATTTATTGTTACCATTAAGCAATCTTTCCTCAACATCAGGTCTGATAGTGAGACAGGCACCACCAAGGAGAAACAGAGTCATAGCAAAGGGAGAACAGGGTTGCCAGAAGTCAAACTTTGCCGATTTCACAATTTTATCCAGAACACAGTTGCCACAAGCTAAATTTCTGCCTTCTACAAACTTAATGAATAAGCCCCAAATTCCTCACAAAGCTGTACTTGTTGCCTTGTAGACAGACCCCATACTTCACACTCACCATTCCACCTCTGCCACAAACTGAACCTATGGTTACAAACTACAAAAGGTAGCCCTCAAGGATACAAACTCCAAATTTTTTTAATGTGCAAATAACTCATATTTTCTAGACATAATATTACAATGTTCTGCATAAAATAACTTCACCAGAATACAACAGATCACAGGCAAATCAAAAGGCTAGAATAGTTACTAAAATCTTATTTCTAAAATCCCATTAGAAGAGGTGATATATCATCCCGACAGAAAAGAATAAATTAAATGTGAGCCTTAAAACAACACTGTGAGATAGGTAGGTATTACGTGAGTGTATTTATCCCCATTTTCCAGGTGAAGGAACTGAGGATAAGAAAGGTTAAGTGTCTTAGTCATGTTGAAACAACTATTAAATATCAGAGGCAGGATCCAAATCAGATTTCTCTGACTCCAAGTTCAAGACTCTTTCTACTTCACTATCACAGCTATATCTATAGCAGGCGCTCTTAACCTGGAGTTCATAAACTTATTTTAACATTTTGATAACTGCATTTCACCATAACTGGTTTCCTTTGTGATCCTATGTATTTTATTTTTTGCATTTAAGGACATTATTCTGAGAAGAGATCCATCAGGTTTACCAGCCTACCAAAGAGGTCTACAACACACAAAAAGGGTAAAGAATCCCTGATCTATAGAAATATATTTGAAATTCAAGTCAACCAGCATTTATTAAGTACCTGTTATGTATCAGGCATTGTGCTAAGTGTATAGCTATTGCTGGCTGTCATACTATCTTTGAGAACACTTTGGGGTATCTTGTCAATCTGATCACAGGCTTACTCTGGGATAGAGTTAATCATTTATCAAGCAGTCCTAGACATTACATTAGAAGGACAAAGACATTTCAAGATTTTGTTTCCTGAAAGAAAACAGATTTCCTAGCCAACCCAAAAACACTTGCCACTTGAACTGTAGCCTGCAATTAATCAGTCCTTTCCAATGTAAAGAATTTTGAAACTAGCCAGGATGAGATAGACCCAACTCCAATCAAAGCTCTGAGAAGCTCAATCTTACCTCTTGAAAACACTTCAAACTGCCTTAAGTAAAGTTTGAACAGTCGGGTCTTTTGAAGTGGAGGGGAAAGCTCTTGGCTGATAGGCAAAAAGATTAAGTATGATTTCTGGGCACCCCAAGCAAAACTGTACAAAGGCTCTACTTCCCCCAGTCCGGCACCTAATCAATCTGGATGGGACATCACTGTTTCCTGGTGGAGCATATCCAAACATCAAAGGAACTTCTCAAATGCAGAAGGTGTTTCATTTCTCATATGGAAAGAATGCTGAATTATCTCTGACCCTTTAAATGTATGAACAATGGATAATCCTCATGGTAACCAAAGAACAGGGAAGGTTAGAATCATTCCAAATTATGAAAGCGTTCTGTGCTTCTAATACCTACTCACCTACCTCTATCATCTTTACATTCCAGTAGCCTCCTATTTTATTGTATTTCTTAATTAGCTTCTTTTCTCTCCTTCCCACCTCCATCCTTAATTTAAAAGAAAAAATAAAAAGCCATTATAACAAGTATGCATAGTTAAACAAAATAAATCCCCACATCATCCATGTCCAAAAATATACATCTCACTCTGCACCTTGAAACCATCACCTCTCTGTCAAGAGGAATGTGGTATAGTTCACCCAACAGTCCTCTGAAATCAGTTAGTCACTGAACTGATCACAGTGTTAGACTTTTAAAGTTACTTGTCTTTATAAGGTGGTTGTTATTGTATAAATTGTTATCCTGGTTCTGCTGACCTCACTTTGCATCAGACATAGAAGTCTTTCCAGGTTTCTTTGAACCCATTTTTTTCATTATTGCTTTATGGTACAAGAGTATTCCACTACATTTATATACACCCTCAATACCAAATTGATAGGCACCCCCCTCCTTAATTTGTAGTTCTTTCTCATCACAAAAAGAACTGCTATAAATGTTTTTGTACATTTGGGTTCTTTTCTTCTTTGATCTCTTTGGAGCATGGGCCTATTAATGATGTTGCTGGCTCACTGTTTAGTGAATTTTAATGAAGGTGATCAGCTAACTAAATGATAAAGTCTCTTACTTCTACCCCCTGAAGAAGCACAAAGACTTTTAGCACTCTCTACATCTCCGTATCCTGAGACAAAGCCTAGGTTACCTATTTGTGTTAAGGTTCTAATATTTTTACACTTTGAAAAATCAGTGTTGATACAAATCATAATCTTTCTTTTATTTATGCATTTATAAGTTGCTATAAGAAAAAAAAAATCTTCACCTCATCCACTAGTGAAGACCTTTTACATACTTAAGTTAATTCTAGGAAGACAGAGTCGAAAGTCTTTCCAGCTTGGTAGGACCAGTCATTATGGCATAACATTAAAAAGTCCAGATTAACCTCCATTCTACAATAAGGTAGTAAAATATGGCCTTAATACAGGGTGTTCCTAAAGTCTGGACACATATGCAAAAATGCATATTTTCAAGAAATGAAATGAATGAAATTTTCAATATTTTATTTAATTAGTATATTAACAAATAACATCTTCAATACGATTTCCATCATTTGTGATGCAAAGGTTGATGTGCTTTGCAAGATTCATGTGAACTCAATGCAATAACTGCACATTTTCTATGTATCCAGACTTTAGGAACGCCCTGTATAATGCTCTAAAAATTTCTGGAGGTGCATCTGATCTCCAGTTTTCTGACTGTTCTCCAGTCTCTCTAATTTTTCAGAATTATCAGCAGTGGCTCTGAGATCACATCTATAAGTTCTTTTAACTTTCTGGAATGTAATTTCTCTGAACCTATAGAGCAAACCCATTTTTAAAATCTTATTATTTTTATTTTTTAATTAACAAGCAGTTTTTTATTAGTGGGTCTCTCCCACTACCTTCCCCTTGAGAAAATTAAATGAACAAATAAAATAAATCCCTCAATACATAGCCATATAGTTCAGACAAATGCCCACATTAATTGTGTCTGAAAATTTCATGTCTCTTTCTGAATTTTAAGTTCATCACCTCTCTGTCAGGAGGTGAGTGTTGAGTTTCATCTTAGTTCTTTTGGACTCATGATTCATCATTGTGTTGATTAGAGTTCTAAAATTGTTGTTAACATTGTATAAATTGTCCTACTTCTGCTCATTTCACTCTTTATCAGTTCATAGAAATCTTCTCAATTTCCTCTAAAACTGTCTTGTGACATGATAATATTCCATTACATTTTGTTCTACAATTTGTTTATCTGTTCCCCAATAGGACACCCTCCTAGTTTTCAATTTCTTTTTTTGGCTACCATGAAAAGAGTAGCTATAACTTTTTTTTTACATATACATCCTTTTCCTCTTTCTTTGATTTTTTTAGGGTATAGGTCTAGTAGTCATATAGGTGTATGCATAGTTTGGTTACTTTCTAGGAATAGTTCCAAATTACTTTGTAGAATAGATGGACCAATTCACAGTTCCACCAACGACGCACTAGTATGGCTGTTTCCCCACAGTTGCTCTAACATTTGTCATTTTCCCCTTTTTTTGAATGAGTTGAGCAAAGCAGCCATGGCTACCTGTATGATATTTTCACTTATACCAGACTACCAACACTTTTTTTAGATTGAGGTTATATTTGAGCTGCTTTTTCTATATCTATAAAGAATAGTATTGTTCTTTGCTAGTTCCACACTTTCTGTTTTAAAACACAAGAGCCTAAGAAAAGCAAAACAGTTCTGTAACAGTTTGTCTCTATTCTAAAAAAGATAAAAAACTGGAGATCCCAGGACATTAAATCTTATACTTGAATCTATACACTAAACATTACACCTAGCCCAAGAAATGGAATTCAAATCAATTAAAACATATTTGGCCTCTTTTTGAGGGGGCGGAGCCAAGATGGCGGCTGGTAAGCACGGACTAGAGTGAGCTCCGTACCCGAGTCCCTCCAAAAACCTATAAAAATGGCTCTGAACCAATTCTAGAACGGCAGAACCCACAGAACAGCAGAGGGAAGCAGGGCTCCAGCCCAGGACAGCCCGGATGGTCTCTGGGTGAGCTCTATTCCACACGGAGCTGGGAGCTGGGAACGGAGTGGAGCAGAGCCCAGCCTGAGCGGCGTGGACGATCCAGACCGGTAGCCGGGCGGAGGGGGCCCTAGCGCCCTGAATATGTGAGCTGCGGCAGTTACCAGACCCCTCGACCCACAAACACCAAAGACTGCGGAGAAGGTTAGTGGGAAAAGCTGCGGGAGTGGAAGGAGTTCGCGGTTCGGCTTCCAGCCCCGGGGGCAGCGGAGGTGGGGCAGCTACAGCTGTTGTTACTTCCGGCTCCAGGCCCACCTGGTGGGAGGAATTAAGTGGCGGATCAGAGCAGGGGTGCACAGCCTGCCGAAGATCTGAGCCCAGTCTGGACTGGGGGTCCTTGGGGAAGGAGGAGTGCGGCTCTGACAGAGCTGGCACCTCCCCCCCAAACGTAGAACATAGAACTCTGTAATCTACAAGCAGTCATAACCCACTGAAAAACTCAAGGGTCAAGTTAGTTAGTTGGGAATATGGCCAGGACGCGAAAACGCGCCCAGATTCAGTCTCAGACTTTGGATTCTTTCTTTGGTGACAAAGAAGACCAAAACATACAGCCTAAAGAAGACAACAAAGTCATAGAGCCTACAACCAAAGCCTCCAAGAAAAACATGAACTGGCCCCAGACCATAGAAGAACTCAAAAAGGATTTGGAAAAGCAAGTTAGAGAAGTAGAGGAAAAATTGGGAAGAGAAATAAGAAGGATGCGAGAAAACCATGAAAAACAAGTCAATGACTTGCTAAAGGAGACCCAAAAAAATACTGAAAAATACACTGAAGAAAACAACACCTTAAAAAATAGACTAACTCAAATGGCAAAAGAGCTCCAAAAAGCCAATGAGGAGAAGAATTCCTTGAAAGGCAGAATTAGCCAAATGGAAAAGGAGGTCCAAAAGACCACTGAAGAAAATACTACTTTAAAAATTAGATTGGAGCAAGTGGAAGCTAGTGAATTTATGAGAAATCAGGATATTATAAAACAGAACCAGAGGAATGAAAAAATGGAAGACAATGTGAAATATCTCCTTGGAAAAACCACTGACCTGGAAAATAGATCCAGGAGAGATAATTTAAAAATTATTGGACTACCTGAAAGCCATGATCAAAAAAAGAGCCTAGATACCATCTTTCAGGAAATTATCAAGGAGAACTGCCCTGATATTCTAGAGCCACAGGGCAAAATAGAAATTGAAAGAATCCATCGATCGCCTCTGCAAATAGATCCCAAAAAGAAATCTCCTAGGAATATTGTTGCCAAATTCCAGAGCTCCCAGATCAAGGAGAAAATACTGCAAGCAGCCAGAAAGAAACAATTTGAGTATTGTGGAAACCCAATCAGAATAACCCAAGATCTGGCAGCTTCTACATTAAGAGATCGAAGGGCATGGAATGCGATATTCCGGAGGTCAATGGAGCTAGGATTAAAACCTAGAATCACCTACCCAGCAAAACTGAGTATCATGTTCCAAGGCAAAATATGGATTTTCAATAAAATAGAGGACTTTCAAGCTTTCTCAGTGAAAAGACCAGAACTGAATAGAAAATTTGACTTTCAAACACAAGAATCAAGAGAAGCATGAAAAGGTAAACAAGAAAGAAAAACCGTAAGGGACTTACTAAAGTTGAACTGTTTTGTTTACATTCCTACATAGAAAGATGATGAGTATGATTCATGAGACCTCAGTATTAGGGTAGTTGAAGGGAATATGCATATATATATATATGCATATATATATATGTTTAAGTATATATATAAGTGAATGTGTATGTATGTATGTATCTATGTGTATATGTATGTATGTGTATGTATGTGTATATATAGATATGTAAAAGAGAGAGAGCAGACACAGGGTGAGTTGAGGATGAAGGGAAGATATCTAAAAGAAATAAAATGAAATTAAGGGATGAGAGAGTAACATACTGAGAGAGGGAGATAGGGAGAGATAGAATGGGGTGGATTATCTCGCATAAAGGTGGCAAGAGGAAGCAGTTCTTTGGGAGGAGGGGAGAGGGCAGGTGAGGGGGGAATGAGTGAACCTTGCTCTCATCAGATTTGGCCTGAGGGGGAATACCATACATACTCAGTTGGGTATCTTACCCCACAGGAAAGAAGAGGGAGGAAGATAAAAAAAAAAAATAAAAGGTGGGGGGATGATGGAGTGGAGGACAGATGGGGGTGGAGGTAATCAAAACAAACACTTTGGAAAGGGGACAGGGTCAAGGGAGAAAATTCAATAAAGCGGGATGGGTTGGGAAGGAGCAAAATGTAGTTAGCCTTTCACAACATGAGTATTGTGGAAGGGTTATACATAATAATACATGTGTGGCCTAGGTGGAATTGCTCAACTTCTTAGGGAGGGTGGGTGGGAAGGGAAGAGGGAAGGGAATTTGGAACTCAAAGTTTTAAAATCAGATGTTCAAAAACAAAAAAACTTTTTGTATGCAACTAAAAAATAAGATACACAGGCAATGGGGCGTAGAAATTTATCTTGCCCTACAAGAAAGGAAGGGAAAAGGGGATGAGAGGGGAGGGGGGTGATAGAGGGGAGGGCTGACTGGGGAACAGGGCAACCAGAATATACGCCATCTTGGAGTGGGGGGGAGGGCAGAAATGGGGAGAAAATTTGTAATTCAAACTGTTGTGAAAATCAATGCTGAAAACCAAATATGTTAAAGAAATAAATTGCATTTAAAAAAAAAAACATATTTGGAAGCAAAGTTTATTCAGTTTTGTTAAGTTTTATTATCACTGTTCTAAGGGGGGAAATGACATTTCATTTTCAGGATTTTTTTATGTTTGTTCTGAATCTGTCACTTTAGCAGGGTAGGAAAATCCTAATGGGGAAACACACCCTTCTGTTGAAAACCAACCTGCCATCTTTTGGTTATATTCTTAGATAGTTCCCTGGAGCGCTAAGCAGGTCATATGATTTACCTAAGGTCACACAGCCAATATGCAGCAAAGGCAGGACTTGAACTTGAAGACAAGACTTGAACAGAGGTCTTCCTGACTCCAAGGCTGGCTTTATGTCTCAATTGTGATAGTGTTGTGACTTGTGAAACATTATATGTCCCTAGAGGGACAGCTAGGTGGTGCAGTGGATAGAGCAGAAGCCCTGGAGTCAGAAGGACCTGAGTTCAAATCAGAGCTCAGATGCTTACTAACTGTGTGACCCTGGACAAGTCATTTAACCCTGATTGCCTAAAAAAAAAACAAAAAGCAAGAAAATCTAGACATAGCCTAGAGGAAGCAGAGTCAAAGTGGGCAGCTAGGTGATGCAGTGGATAGATTTTAGAGACAGAAAAGACCTAGGCTTAAATTCTTCTTTAGACAATTATCAGCTATGTGACCCCAGGCAAATCACTTTAATGTCTGAGAGGCATTACTGGGGCTGGGAGTCTCAGTTTTCTCATCTGTAGTAAGAGGGAGAAGAGTTCTTGAACTCGCTCCAAGCTCCCTCCCAACTTTTATTTTCCATATTTGTTGCAATGAGGACAACTTCATAACTAGCCTACCAGAGGAAGTGTTCTTCCTTCTACTATTTCTCTTTAGTTTGGGGGAATCTTTTAAGTTCATGGCAAAATGAAAACCTTTTCCAACCCATTGATTCTAAATCAAAGAATTTCAAAGACCTAAATAATATATCTGACTTGGAACTGGTGACAGAGTTTTGTGGGTTGAAGGCATCTCCTTGATTTATATAAGAGGTCTGGCTCCCAGTGAATGACAAATTGAAATGAAGGATAAATGATAACGCATTTGTACATACAACCCAGCTCCATCAGCATTGTCATTGATTTTGAGTAGTAAATTCAGAGAAAATCAATTGCTTGTCATTGAGATAAAAAGAGCTGTCTGTATTCATTTGAATATAAATCAGAATGTTTACAACTGAAATTGAAATCGTTCCAAACAGCAATTGCCTTAGAAGACTGAAATCAAGGATAGAGATGGGAGAAAGCTTATTTATTCTAACAAAATTGCTTTCTTTAGTGACAGAGATTAAATTCCCCATGATCTCCTTGGCAATGCCCATTTTATAGATGAGGAAACTGAGGCTGGTTTCATTGCTATCAGAGACTAGAAATTAAGAGCACTTGATTTACAATGCAGGTCAGCACCATTTCTGCCCTTTACAATATGGGACAATTAACTAAAGTATCAAGAGTTGCAGTGATTTGACCAAGGTTACGCAATCAATTTGTGTCAGAGGTGGCACATAGCACAGTACCTACCACAGACTAGGTGCTTAATAAATGTTTATTAACTGACTGACATAGTAAGCACTGAATAAATTCTGTTTGGTCGATTAATTACTTCCAAAGTCATATCACCCTTAACGCTGGTCCTGAGGGTTGTCAGTCACATCCTGGGCCATCTCCAGTTGTCCTGATCCATAGCTGGCCACTGGACCCAGATGGCTCTGTAGAAAAAAGTGAGGCTGATGAGCTTGCACAGCCTTCCTTCACTCAAATCAAAATCAATTATGAGTCATGCCATCATCTCCCTGATGTCACAGTCCTCTTTGAGAACTAAGGACAAACCACAACCACACAACACGACAGGATGATTGAGAGTGACAAGTCTCATAATATCATGGAATGGACCTAAAGGCCATGTGAGAGATGAACAAAAGTTAAGTTTCCACAGAATAATTAATTGTCAGCTTGAATGCGCAAGGGAGTAAAAATTAGCTAAGGCAGTTGGGCCCAGCCAATCAGAAAACAACTAGTGGCTTTGTGAAAACTGCAAAACCAGGATATTGGGAGAACTGGTTTAAACCAGCCAGATAATAGTCAGGGTTGAAGACAGAACTGGGTCAAATTACTAATATGTGTCCTTACTTGGCTAATTGAATATTACCTTATGGTAACGGCGGAGTTTTCCACCATTTTTGAACATGGGACGTATTTTGAAGGGGGTGGCATGTAAGGGGAGTGTAAGGAAGATTGTAACCCAGAAGGGGAATGGACCAATCCGTTCTTTGGAGGGAGGTACTGTGCTGATTCTGTGTCAAATTAACACTATAAAGTTGGTCTTGCTTCCTCTTCCCAAAGAAGAGCAAAGCCTGCTCCTGGCCAGGAATGTAAGCCCAACTCCTTTGGATTCCTCAATAATAATTTGTCCTTGATACCTAAATCTTTATGCCAAGCATATTTCTAACAGGCCATGGACTCCAACTCCCTCATTTGATAAATGAGAAGACTGAGGCTCAGAGAGATTAAGAGATTTGTCCACAATAGCTAGTAATAATAGAATTTCTTCAGTCCTTTAAAGTTCACAAACATTCTACATATGTTAATTTATTTGGTCCTCATGAAAACTCTTTGAGATAGGTACCATTATTACCATCCTCATTTTACAGATGACCAGACTAGACCTTAAAGGAGGTTGTTAAGTGACTTGCCCAGGGTCACATAGCTAGTAAATGTCTGAGGCAAGACTCAAACTCAGAACTTCCTGACACCAAGTCCAACACTCAGACGTATGAATCAGATAGTAAGGTTTTAACTTATGTTCTGATCCCAGAAGCAATACTCTCATGCCTATACTATGCTATTTGGGGCTGATGGCCTCAGCTTCCTTCAACACTGGGATGTCTTTGCATTCAGAGTGGCTATCAACCCCAGTTCCTCATAAACCAGCCATTCCAATCCTCCTTAGAGAAACCTTGGATGAGAATTGGGGCACAGTGAAAATCATAATGGCCTGAGATTTAAGAGACCCCTGTTTTCATGCTGGCTCTACAGCTACTAACTACTGTATAGCTTTGGAAGCATAATTTCCTTCTCTGGGCTAAAATTTCTTTAACTATAAACCAAAGGAGCTGGATTTTATGATCTCTATGGTCCTTCTAGTTCTTAAAAAAATAGATTCCTATCATAAGTACCAATTCCCTTACAAAACTGCCTCCTGCCTGCAGTAGCCCATTAGGCACTCACTAAAATACTCATCTACAATTCAATTCAGTCCAATTCAACAAAGGACTGAGGTAGCTGACATTTATTAAGCCCTTACTCGGTGCCTGGCACCGTGCTAAGCCAGAGGGCTATCAGGCACCAACACCATCCCAGCACTCAAGAAGCTCTCATTCTTATGGATGAGTCAATCTGCAAGTAACTGGGAATGTAGAAGATATGCATAGAGTCAGTGAAAGGTAATCCATCACCTAGAAGAGGTATTAGTAATAGGTGGTGGCTAAAAAGGCCTCCTAAGGAAAGGGGGACTTGAGTTGAGACATGAAGGAAGGCAGAAAAACTGAGAAGCAAAGGTACGGGTGGGGAAATGGAATATCATGTTTAAGGGACAGAAAATAGGGCACGGGAGGGAGCGAGGGAGGAAGGGAGGAAGGAAGGAGGGAAGGAAGGAAGGAAGGAAGGAAGGAAGGAAGAAGGAAGGAAGGAAGCAGGGAAGGAAGGAGGGAGGAAGGGAGGGAGGAAGGGAGGGAGGAAGGGAGGGAGTGAGGAAGGGAGAGAGGGAGGAAGGGAGGGAGGGAGGAAGGGAGGGAGGAAGGGAGGGAGGGAGAAGGAAGGGAGGAAGGAAGGAAGGAAGGAAGGAAGGAAGGAAGGAAGGAAGGAAGGAAGAAGGAAGGAAGCAGAGAAGGAAGGAGGGAGGAAGGGAGGGAGGAAGGGAGGGAGGGAGGAAAGGAGGGAGGGAGGAAGGGAGGGAGGAAGGGAGGGAGGGAGAAGGAAGGAAGGAAGGAAGGAAGGAAGGAAGGAAGGAAGGAAGGAAGGAAGGAAGGAAGGAAGGGAGGGAGGGAGAAGGAAGGAAGGAAGGAAGGAAGGAAGGAAGGAAGGAAGGAAGGAAGGAAGGAAGGAAGGAAGGAAGGAAGGGAGGGAGGGAGGGAGGAAGGAAGGAAGGAAGGAGAGAAGGAAGGAAGGAAGGGAAGGAAAGGAGGAAGGGAGGGAGGAAGGGAGGGAGGATTTATTAAGTGCCTGTTAGGGGCCAGGTACTAAATACCTCATTTGCTTCTCACCACCATCCTGGGAGGTAGGTGCTATTCTTTTACCCATTTTACAATTGAGGAAAGTGAAGCAGACAGAGGTTAAATGATTTGTCCAGGGTCAAACAGCCAGTAAGTTTCTGAGACCACATTTGAATTCAGATCTTCTTGACTTTGGGTCCAGCGCTTTTCTATCCACTTGGAGCAGAGTGTCCAAGAAGAGTATTGTGAATATCTGGAAAGGTAAGCTAGAGTCAGTATTTTAAGAGATTCAGATAACAAGGAGAGAAAGTGTATGTTTTATCCTACAGTTGGCTAAACACCACTGAAGTTTCTTGAGCAGAGGAATGACATGGTCCAAACTTTGGGACCATCGATTTAGCAGCTGGATAGAAGATGGATTAGAAAGAGGAGAGACAGGGCAGGGAGATCAATTATAAGGCTACTGCCATAATTCTAGCCAGAAATGATAATAAAGAGACAGGTGCATTCAAGAGATGTTAAGGGAAAAAAAAACCTCAACAATGGATTGACCATTCTAAAGAATTGTGAAGAATTGAGGATTGTAGACTTTGTGATGGAATGATTTCTTGTGAACTTACATGGTTGGAAAGATGTGGAACCCTTCAAAAGACCAGGAAGGTCAGGACGGAAGAAGGCTTTGGAGGGAAGGATAATGAGTTTTGCTCTGAACCTGCTGGGTTTGAATGCTTGTGGCAGAGATGTCTAGGGGCCAGTGAGCTAAAGGAGAGGCATGTCCATCTCACCCTCCTACTCAATAAACCCCAGTGCTTTCCAATTATATTGAGAATCAACTACAAACCTTCTATTTGGCATTTAAAGCATTTTACAATTTGGAACCTTCCTATCTTTCCAATCTTCTTACACTTTACCTTCCTCTTTGAACTCTATGATCCATTAACAATGGCCTACTTCTTGTTCTTCCCATATAGAATTCCATCTCTCATCTCTTTGCTAGACCCAGAATTTCTCATGTCTACATCTTGGTTTGCTGTCTTCAAGATTCAGCTCAAATCCCACCTTTTGCAGGAGGTCTTTCCTGCTCTCTCTTGTTGCTTGTGCCTCCTCTCTAAGATTAACTTCCATTTATTCTGTATATGTGCCCATATAGCTGCATATTGCCTCCCCTATCAGACCGTGAGCCCCTCATATTTTTGCCTTTCTTTGTAACCCCAAGGCTCAGCATAATGCCTGACACATGCCGATGTGTAACTAGTGTTCAGTACAGACAGAAGGACCAGATATTAGATTCAGTTCCTATGTTCATAATCAGGATCTTGACTGTCAGCAGAGGGGAGGCCAGCCACAGGTTAATCAAAGCTCCTACAGTCCCTGAGGGCTGGGAGATTCATCACTTTCCAGTCAGGTCAAATTATCAAGGTCAACAGGAGACAGCTAGGCCCGGCACCAAAAGAGCTATGTCTGCTTATGTAGTCATCTAATCTCCTAACAACTGCTTATAATAAAAAAGCCCAGGGATCTTGAAGTTTTCTATATTCCTACTAAACACACACAAAGGAAATTCTTTCCAGGCAGAAGCAGCCTGACAAAGAATCTTCTCGTGTAGGTTTTTGCCACATTTTAGGAACAAAATAAACAGAGAGAGAGAGAGAGAGAGAGAGAGAGAGAGAGAGAGAGAGAGAGAGCCAAATAGTATTATTACTGAACCTAGAATAAATGCATGAAGCATGGTAAAAGAGAGATTAGCCTCTGTATTATCTTATTTTTATTACTATCAAGAACATGACTCTACCATGTCCCCGAGAATGAGCATAATGGATATTTGTCTCTATCAGAGGTTCTTAAGCTTCTTTTTTTTTAATCATAGAATCCTTAGGGTAAAGTTTGGCAAAGACCATGGAAATGGCTGAATACACTCTGTCCCAAAATTCACCAGTTTGGTAATATTTTGTTTTAACTTTGAGACTTGCAGCAAGAAACTTGTGCACCATAGAGGGAAAACAGGAGGTAGGCAGAGTTCAGCAGATATGTCTAATCCTTGGTTGCTGGCTTCCTGAACATACCCTACTCCTCCATGCTTTTTCTTCCAGAACTTTTTCCATCCTACTTTCATCAGCAACTGATTACACAAAACTTTCTCCTTTGTATTAATGGTCTTCCTTCTTTAATGTTCTTTTTTTTTAAGGAAGACTCAACATTTATTAAGCACCTTTAGTGTGAAAGGCACAGTCCTGGCACCATGCCAAGAAACAAAGATTGACACAGACAAACATTCTTCCCTCAAGAGGGCTTAAAGCCTAATATGGGTTTATGTAATTAAAAAAAGATGTAAAATAAAGGAGCAATCACCTCCATTCTTCACTGTTCCAAGTCTTGACCAGATGCCATTCCCACCTACTCCTAAACACAATTAAAATCAGTTTTTAATTAACAGGAATAGATATGGGAATTTAGATATGGGAAGTCACTCAGTTAATACCCTGAAAACAAGGTACAAATGAGTTTTCAGTTAATAGGCCATCCCCTTAATGACCAGGAAATTCAATCAGTATTAATTAGTTCTCCACAAAGAACCCTAACAACCCAAACAGATATGGGGAACCACTTCATTAGTATTTTGAAAACAGGGCAATCCCTGAAGGTGATGGATTAATTACTTTTGATTTTCTGGAAGCCTATAAAATAGAGGCTAGCTATCCCTATCTTTATTACTTTGTATCCCTAATTTCCCCACTCCCAATTTTCCTGGAAGTCCAGACTGCTAGTAAGTATTTTAGCCACAGTACTAATAACCAAGGTCCCCAGGCCTCCCAGAAATGTCCAGCTGGACTTTTTCACCATGACATATAAATCTCATTAAGTAGTAGATGATTAAAGTTACAATACTCAGTCACATTCTCAAGAACTTTTCCTATATGGAAAAAAGTTTCACATAGTATGCAACTTGGTTTTACTCAAACCTCTTCCTTTCCAAGACAGAAAAAAAGCACAAAACCAAGGAATGGAATGGAATGGTTTTGTCCTATTAAGACAAAAACGATGAAACTCAGAACTGGATCACTTGGCCCTTTCTCTTCTCATCTCCCAGTTCCTTTGGAGAGGAGAGAGGGAGAGAGAGGGAAAGGATGAGCTGAGTTACCCAACTGTCTGGGTCCCTATTCAGGCATCTTGGACTACTCACAGGTTGTGTTTGTCCTTTGTTTTTGAACCAGGACCATGACATCAGCGAAATGTTGACATGACTAGAAGTTGACTTTGATTTAAGTGAGGGAGAGCTGTGCAAGGTCACCAGCCTTACTTTCTCCTCCAGAGCCATCTGGGTCCAGGGGCCAGCTATCAATCAGGGTGACTGGAGATGGCCCAGGATGCGATGGGAGACCTCGGCCCTTTAAGGCTAAGGCCTTTTCAGGTTCTCACTTTGAGTTAAGTCACACCCATTCAGTGAATAGGCCTCTTTAAGAAGTGAGTCAAGGGATGACCTGTTTAATAAAAAATAAAAAAAAATCAAACTGGGAGAGGAAGACCCTCAGGGTTGCTGCTATTGACATTCACTCTTGCCAGAATGGCCCAAAATATAGCCATTCATGGTCCTCAAGATGCCTAAATGGCGACCCAACTAGTTGGGTAACTCAGCTCATCCTCTCCCTCTCCCTCTTCCTCTCCCTCTCCTCCCCAAAGGAAGGTGAATTTTGATGGCTGGAAGCCGCCCACTTAACTTGGGCTTTACCAGCTAGATTCCTTCCTTCCTTCCTCCCTCCTTTCCTTCCTTGTTTTCTTCCTTCCTTCCTTCCTCCCTCCCTCCCTTCCTCCTCTCTCTCGCTCTCACTCTTTCTTTCCATTTCTTCTCAAAGACCAAACCTTAAACCCATCTCACTCTGGAGCTCAGAGATTGGACCACAATAGGTCCCTGCCCAAGCTCCACTTAATGGCTATATTTTTACCTCACTCAGAGTGAGAATCTGAACAGGCCTTAGCCCAAAAGGGCCAGGGCCTCCCATTCCATCTTAGGCCATCTCCAGTCATCTTGATGAATATCAGGCCACTGGACCCAAATGGCTCTGGAGGAGAAAGTGAGGCTGGTGGCCTTGCACAGCCCTCCCTCACTCAAATCAAAATCAACTGCAAGTCATGTCATCATTGCCCTGATGTCATGGTCCTCTTCGAGAATGAAGGACAAACACAACAACCTCCCAGTTCAAAATGCTTACACATCTTAACGGCAAGCGTCTTCTTAGACCTGCAGTTGGGTTTCACACATTCAAGCCTCAATACAATCTTTTTTGCATTCTTTGCCTTTTTCCAGAAAATTGTTTTTTTTTGACCACCATAGCCACTCTGCTTCTGATCATACGGCCTTTTCCCCTGTGCCTACAGGGAATCCTTGCCTTTCTTATACTGAGTCACTTCGTGAGCCTGGTGCTTACAGCACTTTTTGCAGAAAGCTCTGCAGGTTTTATGGACGGAAGTTCGGTGCTGTGCTTCCAACTGGGCTTCTCTGGTATCCAGGTTGCTGGGGTCCCTCAGCCGAGCGCTCATAGGCGAGCACTTGGACAAGCTGAAGAAGACACTTAATGTTCTTTTTAATGTCCTTATCCTTTAATCTACCTACTTTTATCATATGGGAATAAATCATGGATCATAAAGTTTAGAACTAAAAAGGACCTCAAAAATCATCTAGGAGCAGCCCACTTAGGTCACAGAGAATGGAATAGACCCAGAGAGATTATGGGACTTGCTTAGGGTCATAAGTATGTAGCAAATCTGAAATTTAAACCCAGACCTTTTGACTCCAGGACTCCTTGATATTTCTTTATATATAAATCTGACACATACAGGTAGGAATACGCTGGAGCCAGACTCACAACTGTTAGATTTTCAGTGTGAGCATTTGTGTTTCAGATATTGACAAGTGCTACAAATCAAGGCTTCATTTATTGTTTTGATGATTGCCTAGATTTAAGAAAGTAATAGAGAAACTGTCAATAATGCAGATTTAACTCCAAAGTATATAGTGTGTACATTGGGGGTGGGGGGTGGGAGGAAGCCAGTTGTCAAACATTTACCAGCACACCCTTGGATACAGGGTAATCACAAGAAACATTTGGGTCAATTGCATCAGAGTTTATAATCTAGTTAGGGAGACAGAGTAACCAGTAAATATAAAAAAATAAATAACAATTCAAGGGAGGATCCGATGCCAAGTCAATTGAATATACAAGGGCAAAGAGGAAAAGATCACTTACAATTTGTCAAGGAGGACCTCAGAGGAGGGTACATAAAAAGAAAGAAATGGATACAAAACATATAGTAGAAGGAAAATAAACAGGCAAGGCTAGTGAAAGGTCAATTATATACTTTGGGAGATAAGGAGGAAAACATCAAAGAAATTTCCAGCCTGAGTGCTTAGGAAAATAATGTTACCTTGTAAAGAAATAGGGAGTCCCGGACAAGAGATGACAAAATGCATCTCCCTTCCTTCTTTGAAAAGGTTCAGGATGATAAGTAGTAATATTGTATATATTCCGTCAGACTCTCTTGATTGGTTGGCTAGTTTTGCTGAGATGCTTTTCTTCTTCGTTTACAAGAGATAGCAAATTAGGTAAGGGAAGGAAAAGAATATATTCAGAAATGAAGGGGACATAAAAACAAAGATGTAAGTAAAAATGTGAAAAAGTGGGAAGTGAGGATCGAGAGCTAGTTTTGAAGTCAAGATGTTGGGTTCCGTTTTGGACATGCTGAGTTTGAGGTGACAAGATCTTTAAGTGGAGATAACTAATAGGTAGCTGGAGAAACAGTCCTGGGATTCAAAAAAAGAGGTCAGAACTACAGGTGTCCATTTGTACAGAGAGGACAGATGAAATCATCTATGAGTGAATGAGATCTTCAAATACAAAACAACAGGTCAAGAACTAAATCTTGAGGAACAGTGATAGTCAAAGGGAAGAAGGAAGAAGAACTGAATAAAAGGGACAGAAAAAGAGAAAAGCTGGAGAACCAAGATAATGTAATGAGGTTAAAAAAAAAAGAAATCCAAGGAGGGGAGAATTACAAGATGGAGACAATTAGGGTAACAAATACAATTAAGATCAAAGAGAAAGAGGACTGAGAGAAGACAGTGTGGATTTGGAGTTGGTCTTTTAGAGGAGATTTTCATTAACATGATAAGGATAGAATCCAAATTGCCAGTGGTTTAGGAGTGAGGGAATAGTAATGGGGAAAGGCATAAACACCTCTTTCTGGAAGTTCAGCAACAAAAATAAACAGAGAAATAGAATAGCCTCAAAAAGGAATTCAACAGTGAAAGTAAAGAGAGAAAGACTAGCCTTAAAAAGAAAAGGGGGTTGGGGGTTTGGATTTTCTTTGTTTTTTAACAAAGAGGAAAGACTTGTGCATACTTTAATTAATCAAACATATGTAAAGGATGTGCCTAATATGTTTAAGGCACTGAAGGAAGAATAGAAGGAGTCTAGGAAGGGACAGAGATGAAGAGGACAAGACTAGAGAAGGAGGGATTGAAAATGCTCGAGAAAAGACAAAAAATTCCCATTGGGTTGGTGGGGGATAGCAATAAACTTCTCTGGAGCTTCAGGACTAATGGAAGAAAGGACGTAGGTGTACATAGGGAGGTAGGGCTGTTTATAGATAGCTATAGGTATCACAACTAACAAAGCCAATTAAAGACCACACTCCCAGTGGCTAGGGATTTGTCTCCTACCTCTGAACCTCAAGGTTACTCAGGGGGCAGCTACTACCCTCAACCACTAATATTAATGATTACAAATTATAGTACCCCTTCTCCTGCCTCATTTCCTATTCATGGGCTCATCCTTTAGCTTGTCTTATCAATAGAGTAAGTTAGTTTTCCTTCCTTTCTTCATAATTCCTAGGTTTCTCCTGGGACTTTTGACAATGACCTTTTCTAAACCTCAGTTTTTCCCTACATAAATTAAGGGAGTCAGACTAGATTGCCTCTAAGGTTCTAAGATCCCTTCCAGATCTATATCTGACCTTACAATCCTTCCATGCTGGCTTGGCTCACACATGGCAAAGATGTTATGTGCACATTTGCTCACCAGGTGGCAATAGAATCTAAGATGGACCCACAGATCATGATGCTACCACATGACCTCAGCTAACTGCAGAGCATGGAGTCTGGAAGCAGGATGTTGAAGCCAAATTCTTGGGGAGCTCTCTTTGGGCCACAGGCTTGGATCACTCAAGCTATGGACTGCCTCCAGGTACAGAGACTTAGATCATGTGAAGAAATGTCCAGGGAAATGAAAAAGCTAGCAGCCGAGAGCTTCTGCTCCTCCACTCTCCTCCCAGAGCTGGTAAACTAAGACCCAGGACCACAGTGGACTGACAAGGCCCCTCCCCACGCCTGAGAACTACAGCAAGTGTCCAAGAAGAAAACACCGGAGAAACAAGTCTTTTCAGTCCAAAGGAATCATCATCAATCCATCTCTCTCTTAGAAAAGGAATACGCCTTTGCAACAACTGTTTCTGTCTGTGCAATTCAGGAAACGGGAACCAGAGAGCCTGGGTCTCCCAAAATTAGAGAAACACACACACACACACACACACACTCACACACATACACACACACACACACACACACACACACACACACACCCTGAAGACGGTGAGCACTCAGTTTCTCCTTTACCCCTGCTTTCTTCCAAATGTTTCATTACCTACCAAAGAGGTCTGTCCCCAAAGATCCTATACGGGTGTTCATTTCCTTCCCAAAATTATTCTGTATCTTAACGCCTTGTTTTAGTGGAAAGAAGTCTTTATTTGTAATCAAAAGATGTGGCTATGAATCCTAGCTCTTCTACTTGTCACCCCTCTGACTTTGGGTAAGGTACAAACTCTTTAAGTTTCAGTTTCCCCAAAGTAACATGATGAGTTAGTCTAGAATTAGGAATGCTTAACCTGGGGTCTGTGGATAGATATCAAGAAGTCTGTGAACTTGCATAGGGAAACAATCACATCTTTACTTCAATATAATTTCATAGTCCTATGTATTTTATTTTATTAATTTAAAAACATCATATTGAGAAGGGGTCCATGGGCTTCATGAGGCTGCCAAAAGGGTACATGAGACAAAAAAAGATTAAGAACCCCTATTATAGATGACCTCTAAGATTATTTCCAATTCAAAAATCCCTGGGATTTAATGATGCATTCCTCTCCCTTGCCCCCATTAAAAATCCTAGGTGATGACCAGCAAGTTCCCAGTCCAGGGTAAGAAATGTGGGTGAGAGGTGAGGAGGGCTATAATGGGAAAGAGGATGAAAAATATACAAAACAAGAGAATAAGGTCTTTGTATATATGAGAGAATAACAAGAGGGGGAAAAGGATATATAAATCTAGAAAGAATGGAGAACATGCAAAATGGTGAAGAATGGGCATTTTTTAAATTTTTTTAATATTTTTATTTAACGTTTTGGGTTCCAAATTCTATCCCTCCTTCCCTTCCCTCCCCCCTCCCTGAGATGGTAAGCAGATATAGGTTATACATGTGTAATTATGTAAAACATTTCCATATTAGTCATTTTGTACAAGAAGATTTTAAAAAAAGAAAAAAATGAAAGAAAGTGAAAAATAGCATGCTTCAGTCTGTAGTCAGTCAGTGCTTCATCATGAGTCCTTTGCGATTGTCTTGGATCATTGTTTTGCTGAGAATAGCTAAGTCATTCAGTTCATCCAACAATATTGCTGTTGCTGTGTATGATATTCTCCTGGTTCTGTTCACTTCACTATGCATCAGTTCATGTAAGTCTTTCCAGATTTTTCTGAAATTATCCTGCTTTCCATTCCTTACAGCACAATAATACCCCAAGAATGGGCATATTAAATGGCAAATGAAAATGAATATTATCAGAAAAGATGGAGTCCAGGATGACTGGGAGTATGTAGAGGGGACCCCTCTGGTTGGTATTTTATAGACACAGTTTATAGGTACCTGCTCCCTCCATTGAGGGCAGGCTTAGACTGGTAGGATAAGAAAGGGACAGTCCCTACCCTCCTACACACATATTCCTCATTTCATAGGTGTGGAAACTGAAGCCCAATGGGAAAAGGATTCCCTAAAATTCAGGGATTTACGGTGAGCTGGGCCCCTTGGCCCCAGAGCCAAAAGAAGGGGAGGACCTCCTCACAGAAATTCACCGAGAAAGTGAAGATGAGAGTTCCTGTCTCTGCATCTGAAAAGGTTAGGCTTCCTCCTTCATAATCCAGAGAGACTTCCAGCTTCTTAGGGGGCCTGCTTAGAGTCAGTGGAGTCTCTGGGGTTGTGAGCGCTTCATAACACCCCTTCAGCATTTGGATAGCCCAGATCCCTCCTGAGGGGACAAAGCTGATTTCCCCCTTCCTTCTCCCAGAGGCTCTGGAGACCCCAACAGCCCAGCCTTCCATTGACCCCACTCCCACACACACCTCCCAGCAATGCTTCCCCGAGCTGAAGGCTTCCCCGCCCAGCATGCAGAAATGGGAGTCAAATCTCTCAGCGCTATACGGTAACTTCTGTGGGATTTCCCTGAAGTAGGCAGTCTTCTGATCCGGACAGATAAACAGATGAGTGTTGGCTGTGTCTGGGTTAAGAGTCAGCAGCACTATTTGAAAGTAAGGAGGGGGGGAAAGAGGATGTAGAAGAGAGCATTAGGGAGACCACCAGCAAGGGAGGGAAGAGATAAGCAAGAGAAGGGGAGGAGGAATTAGGAAAAGTGGGGAGGAGAAAAAAATGGTGTTAGAGGTGTGAAGCTAGTCTGCCATGGAGTTAGGTAGTTCGTGACCCCACGCCACCCCCCACGCCCCAGAGGAAGAGCATCTTTCTTGGTCATTTCCCTCCACAGTCAACCCTCAATGACAGAACAAACAGATTTTGATGTTACAACTGCGACAAACAGGAGGCCTGGTCTCTTGACCAAGGACATTGTCATTCACCCACCTTTCCTTTTCTCCAATTCTGATTGAAGACACTCTAGGTGGAAAAAAGACAGAAATGATCATCTTCCATCTTGTCTTTCCTACGGAGACATTTCTCCTCACTCATGTTTTTGAATTTAGGTTATAAAAAACACACATAGGCACAAAAAATTAGAGTCACATATGTAATCAATCACATACAACCAGGCACACACAATCGCAGTCACAGGCCACCATGTATGCAATGTTCCTTACACAGTTACAATATGAGTTCAAATTTTTAACCTAAAAATGAATAAAAGACTATTTGTCTCTATTTCAGTCAAATATACCTACTAAGTTTGATTGTAGACTTCCATCATCATGGCATACTGGATGAAAAGCTGGCCTTGGGGTCAGGTAGACCTGGACTGAAGCCCTGCCTGTGCCATGTACTGATGTTAGTTGAGGCAGCTCCTTATTGGGAGCTCCGTCTGCCAGTGAGATTGCAGGTTGAATCCAAAACCGCTTTGGCTTGAACCTTAAACTGATTTGAGCTGACGGATTTTGGCAATGCATGAGGTGTGATGCCACCTGGTGATAGCACCCCTGAATTACAAGTTCAGTTCTGTCCTGAGGTGAGCAAACTTTTTCAAGTTTAAATCAGAAGCTCTCAATTATGAAATGAAAGCAATAGGAGTCATAAAATTAGAGATCTCCAGCAGGAAGGGCTTCTGAATCCATCTAATCAAGCCCCCTCATCTTCCAGGTGAGAAGACTGAGTGAGGCCTAGCAAGGTTAAGTGACTTGCCCAAGGTCACACAGAGAAGAAGCATCAAAGGTAGCATTTGAACCCAGGTCCTCTAAGTCCATAGCTAGTGCTCCTTCTGCTGTACCATATATGTGTGTAAATATATGAACAAATGTATGTATATATATATATACTGTATGATGAAGACACATACACACATATGTATAGTATCTATATACATTTATATATGTATACACCTGGTATACAAATACATGTGCGTGTGCATATATGGGTCCATATATACATATCTGTGTTTGTACCATGTGGGAGGAACTACATGTACATATGTATTTATATGTATATATGTAGTGTATGTATCTATATATGTACATATACGGTACAGTGGGAAAAGCACTGGCTTAGGGTTCAAATGTTTCTCTGATGATTTATTCTCTGCCTGACTTTAGGCAAGTCACTTAACCTCCTGGACCTTGCTCAGTTTTTTCATCTGTTAAGAGAGTTTATTGACAGAGGTAGTGAGGGTAGAGCTGTGATTTTAATAGTGAAGGGAGCTCCCAGTGAGAATTTTCCTCTACCAATTTAGATTTCACTTTCTAGTCTTAGAGAATTGTATAAATATCTACACATAATCAAAATCTCACATGCAAGTATAATTTAGTATCTCAACACACATGTACACAAATTTCTCTCTCCTTTGTTCTCTCTTCCCTCTCCTCTATCCTCTCTTTTTCTCTCCCTCTCTCTTCTTTCCCCTTCTTCCTCTCTTCCTCCTCCCCTTCTTCCTTTCCTTCCTCTCCTTCTTCTCCTTCTCCTTCTCCTTCTTCTTCTCCTTCTCCTTCTCCTTCTCCTTCTTTTCCTTCTCCTTCTCCTTCCTCTCTTCTCCTCTCCTTTCCACTTCTCTCCTCTTCTCTCTCTCTCTCTCTCTCTCTCTCTCTCTCTCTCTCTCTCTCTCATACACACACATACACATACATACATACATACATACACACACACATACACACAAACAACACACTCCACAGGCCTGGGTCATACACTATTCCAGTCCTCCTTCTGACCTGTGAATCGCCTCATAGTCCTCTGTAGGACCCAGCTCTTCCCAGAGAGGTGCTGGATTCTGTCTCTCAGCTCTGGGGGCACAGCCTTAGAGAGTGTGGCCATTGGTATCTCAGCCCTGGAAAACAGAAGGTGTTAGAATTGCTCTGGGGCCAAAGCCTGTGTACCACAGAAAAGTAGGAGCAAATGAACAGCCCTATGTCTCCTGCCCTACATTAGGCACCAGAGCAGGTCAATTATTTTACCCCTCCTGGACAATAAAAGCCAGCGCTTCCCCTCTGAAAGAAATATTCTCCTCCTTGGTTAATATTCTACTAAGGTTCTGGATGGGTTCCAAAAAGGATATATGTGGTTCAAGGGACGTTGGGACACAAGATAATGCCTAGGAAAAGGAGAAGTGGTCACTAAACAGGGAGGTCACCAAAGGCCACATTTTACTCAGGTTGTTTCTATACCCTTGGAAACAAATCCTTCCTGTTCCCTCTTACAACAAGAGATGGTGTTTGACCATTACCCCCTCACTTGGCCTAACCAACTCAAGAACAGAGAGTTTTCATGCTATAGCCACCACCCCACTCCCAGAATAGAGAGAATTTCAAGGCTAATGCTCAGTGATTCCCACAACCTGTCTAGGAATGGGCACAGATGGCACTGGCTTACAATCGCTTGACATATAGTAAACACTTAAAACCCTGATTCATTCATTTATCCATTCTTTTTACTTGGGGCAAAAAGTAAGGAGGACTTGTGGTCTCCTGGGGGATAACTGGGGATGAGAAAATAAGCTCCAAGAAGGGTACAGGAATGAGACCACTGGGAGGAGGAAGTATACCTTGGGAGTTTTCTACCCTGATAAAAATTCCATAGTCTAAGAGGAAAGCCAGGCAGGGGATGAAGAGGGCAAGGTTGATGGCAGATCAGCCACAGGAAGAAGGGCACAACCTTCTCAGGGCCTGAATGAACTGGGACAGAAAACTTCTCCTCAGTGAAAGTATCATGAGCATCCTCTAAATTCCCCATCCTGAGGCAATTGCCTCAGTTGTCCTATCCTAGTTATGGCACCGAGAATGGGAAAGTCATTGTGTGATGAGGGGAAAGAGTAGCTTTACAGAACAGGGCCTCCAACTCATGGTTGGCACGAGGAATGGAGGTGATGGTACAAAGGACTCCTACCTCTTTAATATATCTCCAACGTCCTAGGAAAGAGAGGGAAGAAGAAGGTAACTCAATATCGGTGGTGAGAAATTGAGATCCGCCTTCCCACCCACACCCCGCCATCTCATGTACCCACTGTGCTATTTCTGAAGTGTGATCAGAATGGTTTCTCTTGTACATGCTTAGTGAAAGAAAACACCTGACTCCATAGTCAGCCAGTCAACAAGCATTTATTATGTTTGCTATGTGTCAGGCACAGGCTATAAAGAAAGACAAAACTAGTCCCTAGCCTCAAGGAATTCTAATGGGAGAGACAACACATAAATATATACTATATATTAATACACACACATGTAGATGGAAGGTAATCTTAGAAGGGAAAGCACTAGCAGCTGGGGAATCTGGAAGGGTCTCCTGCAGAGGGTGAGATTTAAGCTGAGACTTGAAGGACAACAAGACGACTAACAGGTAAAGGCACAGAGCATTCAGACAGCCTCAGGCCACTATGGCTATATCACAGAGGAAATAGAAGGGGATAAGGTACAAAAAGATTCCACAGGTAGGACGGCGCCAGGCTGTGAAGTTCACAGAGGCCAGAGAGCTTTATATTGGTTCCTGAAGGTAATAGGGAGCCACTGGAGTTTATTGAGTAGGCAGTGACATGGTCAAACCTACACTTTAGGAAAGTTATTTTGGCAGCTGAGCAGAGAATGGCCTCTAGTCGAAGTGCCTTGAGACAGGGCAAATAGCTACTACAATGTTCTATTGCAAGAGTGCGGGAGAGAAGCATGAGGTACGGTAGGCTAGTGGTCACATGCTGCATCTGAAATATGCCATGCAGGGAGAACTGATAAGAAGCGGAGACATATAGGATGTGGGGTGAGTGGGATCAAGGAGTCAAGAATGACGCCAAGGTGGTGAGTCCGAGGGGCTGAGAAGATGGCGATGCCCTTGACAGGAAGGGGGAAGTTGGCAAAAGGGAAAGGGGGAAGATACTATGTTCTGTTTGGACATGTTGAGTTGGAGAGAGTGATGTTTGTGCACAAAGACAAGCTGGGGTACCCTGCCTTTAGAGTTTTGGGGGATGGAGTCAAAGGAGCCTAAATCCCAGATGCCATTCTGTCCCATAGCTTGGTATAGGGGACAGGAAAAAGATTACTTTGTTCCCTTACCAACACCAACCCTCCATAAACAAATGGGCCCTTCCTTTTTCCTTCTGGGGTGGGGGGAGGGCCAGAGGAAATAAATCCCAATGTCTCTCTTCCAGATAGAATCAGGTCTTGGGACAGACCAGGAGTGGGGAACCTGCAGCCTCCATGCCACATGTGGCCTTCTAGGTCCTTGGGTGAGGCCTTTTGACCGAGTCCAAGTTTTACAGAACAAGGGGATTTGTTCTGCAAAGTTTGAATTCAGTCAAAGGGCTGCACTTGAGGACCTAGAGGGCCACATCTGGCCTTGAGGCCCCAGATTTCCCACCTCTAGCACAGACCATGCCATACCTCCTCAACCCTAGAAGGTGGATCCAGGGATTCAGCTGGAAGCAAAATGCTGTGGGAACACAGAGTACCCATTAAATGACTGAGTAAAGAACTTGGTATTAAAGAAAGTTTATTGTGAATATAGGAAAGACATCTCAGACAGGAGCTGTCTATGCTAAAATGCAGTACCCAGGAAAGAGAACTGTAAAACAAGGGTTCTTAATTATTTTTTGTTTGTTTTTTGTATCCATATAAAAAGATAATGTACACTGGATCCCTCTGGGCCAGGTTTGGACAAGATTCCCAGGGGGCAGCATGGCATAAGGGTGGCAGGGTGGGGCATGGATGACAAAATATTGAAAAAAAGACATCGGGGAGCAATATGGTAGATCCAAGATGGCCAGTCTGCAAAGCAGAAGTAGAGATCAGAGCTGATGGAATAACCCAAGACAGAAAGATCAAGGGGACAAAGGATGAAACAAACACTCAGGATTCTTGAAGGGAAAGAGCTGCCTATGTGGAAGACCATAGAGACAATATGGTAGGAAGACAGGAGGAATCCTCAGCATATAGATATGTGGGCACTAGATGAACAGAGGAGAGATAGCTTTGAGGGAAACACCGGATCAATGAAAGTGGGATCAAAGGACCAAAAACCTTTCTTCTCTGGGGCAAATAGAGCATGGATGAAAGACTGAATAAAACACCTGAAGGGACTCTGTTCTGTTTAATCCTGATCTGTCTCCTGCCTTAGTGACCTGGGGGTTCTCAGGTTAGTTCAGATTTCACCCCTCTAGGAGAGGTCTTTCCTGATCCCTACCCCACCCCCATTCATAGCATCATAGATTTAGAGCTAGAAGGACACCATCAAGTCCAACCTTCTCATTTTACAAATGAAGAAACTGAGGCACAGAGAGGTTGAGTCTTGCCAGGAGTTGTATGTAAGTGTGTAAGTAAGTGGCCTAGGTAGAATCTGAAAGCTAACTCTCTTGTTGGCAAATTCTCCCACCCGAAATCACTTGTATTAACTTATCTGTACACATCTTGTAATCCTCCCAGGAGAAAGTAAGCTCTATGAGGGTAGGGAGGCTCTTATGTATTTTTTTTCTTTGTGGTGGCACACAGTACCCCGTGTATAGAAGACATTTGAGAAATCTTTGTTTGAAATAAATTAAGTTGACTGAACTAACCTCAATTGTATGTAGTCTGCATCTGAAACTCCTTTCGCTCATAGTTAAGTGCGCACTAACACTGGTCATGAGTCATGAAAAAACAATGATGAACAAAGGGAGGGAAAAGGAAGAGGGGACAGGATGCCCATAGCCAGAGGCGATTCTTGCTGGAGATCCTTTTATTCCTGCTTCTTTCCCCACTTGGAGCTCTCTTCTTCCATGCTAGATCTAGTCTCTTTCCCTGCAATGACCCATGCTTCCAAAGGCCTCCCCACCAGAGCCCCAGCCTTCTTCCTTCCCCTCACCTCTGGCAGCTCCAGTATTGGACGCTGGCGCTGCTCTTCTAGTTCAGCCACGAGGTTACTGAGGTGTGACACCTTGTTGGAAAGCTGGGTGGTGAATTGTTCCTTCCATCGGGCAATGTCCCTGTTGAGCTCTTCCATCTGGAGCAACAGCGATTTCTCCTGTTCTTTCAGAAACTCTTGCATTTTGCTGAAGTTGCTTCCCACCTTTTGCATCTCCATACTTACTAGATCCTGGGGGAAAGAGGAGAGAAGATCAGGCTTCCAAATCAAGAATCCAGGATTCCTTAGGATTACACTGCCTAGATTCTGGGGGTTTTTCTGAGGCATGAAGGGTCCTGGTATTAAATTATTAAATTAGATTAAAAGAATCTCTGGGAAAGGGAGGAAGGAATAAAGCTAGCCCCCAAACAAAAGCACCTCTCAACAAGGATAGCCACCACAAACTCAAAGGCAGACCAGATTGATCCAACTCTGGAAGACAAGGACTTAGAGCCAAAGCCATATAATAGAATTTTGCTTCCAGGATCCTGGATACATGCCCTCAAATATATATATGCATGGGCATTTGTACATGTGTGTACATGTACAAGTGTAGCTCATGGAATAAATGGTTTCTCTTTATCTCTCCAAGGCTCCACCTTGAGCAAGTAACTCTTTGGTATTTGCTGAAGAACAAAGATTGTAACTTCCCCATTCAAATCAATCAAATCCAATGCAGTGCCAGTCCTCTGTAAAATTAAAAGTTTGATTCAGTATCTTCTAAAGTCCTTCTGATTGGGCTTCTATGATTCTAAGGGAGAAGGGCAGTGAAACAACTTGGGGTATCCAGAACATAAACTTCCACTGATCACCTTCTTTCGAGTTTGTAAAAGCAATGCTGCCCTGTCCACAGCCAATGGCAAAGGAACAGGACCATGGAAGATTACTGCCCTGTTTGTCCTGAGGGACTTGAAAAGGGGAAAGGTGGCAAAGGCCTGGTAGAAGAATGTTAAAGGGTTAACTTGTTCCTTCTCTTCCTCAGCTACTCCACAGTCTCCTTCTCTCTCAGACCAATGTGCAGATATCAGGTTGTCCACCTACCAGCATCCTCTGGATCTCTTGTTCCCCACTCAGCTTTGTCTCTAGGGCCTCTTCCTTTTTTGTCTTCAGGAATGCCAGATGAGTTGACAGTTTATCCTAAGGAACACACTTGAGTTTATCTGCCAGCTTTGTTTCTCCCACAATACCCAGTCTGAGCTACAGGTAAACTCTGTAGCCTTAGTAATTCCCTGAGACAGAGGGACTAGGCCAAGGTGGTTAGCCCACAAAGTGTTCCTAGAAAGAAGGTTGAACCCGTGTGGGAGACTTGATAAGCTGACCTGACTGTGACAAAACCAAGTAAGGTCCTAGAAATAAGGAAGTAAATAAGAAGAAAGGAAGGTAGAAAGGAAGGAAGGAAGGAAGGAAGGAAGGAAGGAAGGAAGCAGGGAAGGAAGGAAGGAAAGAAGGAAGCAGGGAAGGAAGGAAGGAAGGAAGGAAGGAAGGAAGGAAGGAAGGAACAAAAGAAGGGAGGGAGGAAGGGAGGGAAGGAAAAAGGGAGGGAACTAGGGAAGGAGGAAGGAAGGGAGAAAGGAAAGAAAGATAGGAAGGAAGGAAGGAAGGAAAGAAGGAAAAATGAAGGAAGATGATGGATGGATGGATGGATGGATGGATGGATGGATGGATGGATGAAATGTAGGTCTGTTGTTTTGTTGAGTTTTTTAGTCATGTCTGACTCTCTATGACCCCATTTGGGGTTTTCTTGGCAAAGATCCTGGAGTGGTTTGCCATTTCCTTTTCCAACTCATTTTACAAATGAGGAACTGAGGCAACACAGTTAAGTGACTTGCCCAGTGTCACACAGCTAGTAAGTGTCTGAAGTCACATCTGAACTCAGGAAGATAAGACTTCTTGTCTCCACACCCAGTACTCTATCCACTGCACCCTATAGCTTCCCTACAATGAAATGATAAGAAAATGCAAATGCTACCCCCACATCCTACCCTCCACTTTTGAGAGTATAAAAACATGAAGACATCTGATGAGTAAAATCATTTTTCATCAACCAAAACACACATGCACGCACACACACATGCTTCCCTGAATGTGAGAAAGTCTCAAGGTGAAATGTGGAAGAGATCAAGGGGTTGCTTCCATGGAAGGGCCAAGAACTAATCAAAGAGTATTGGCCCGCCATATTTCAGGATCTGCAGCATAGTGTTGTTCGTTTCCAAGGAAAAGTCACTATTACTCCCTGTACATTTAATTTCTCTTTAAAAAAAAAAACCAAAAGCCACTCAAGGAAAAGCCATAGTGGGAGAGGGATAAGTGCTATTATCATCCCCATTTTACAGGTGAGGAAATGGAGTCAGACAGAGGTTAAGTAACTTGCCAAGATCAACCCGCTAGTAAGTGTCTGAGGCTGAATTTGAACTCAGGTTTTCCCAACTCCAGGGCTAGCATTCTGTTCACTGTGCCCCTTAGCTGCCTCTAAATTTTAATTTTGACATGCTATAAAAATTGGAGAGAGAATGTACTTTCCTAAATATTCCAGAAACTTGGCTGTTGGGATAAAGATCCTAATAAGCCCCCGGACTCACTAAGGAAGCTGACCCACTCCATAGTTATCCAGGTGTCCACCCTGTGGGCCTAGGGGTTCATATCACAGAGCACTCCAACCTCCGTGCCCCATGTCACCTCCCTTTCCAGTCTTTCTTTATATGTTGTCTTCCCTCATTAGAATATAAGATACTTGGGGGAAGAGACTATCTTGTTCACTTGTATTTACATCTCAAACACTCAGCACAGTGCCTGGCACATGTTAGGTACTTAATAAATGCTCTCTCTACCCATCTATCCATCCGTCTATCCATCTATCCAAGCATCCATCCATAACATCCATCCATCCATCCATCCACCCAAGCGTATGACTGACCAAAGAAGGCCCCCTGGTGCCTGACATAATACTTACTAGGCAGTCTTGGACAGCTTCATCAATGGGCAACAGATGATGAGTAGCATGCACCCGAATGGCATGACACACCATGCAAATAGACCTCTGATCCTCCTGACAAAGAAGCTTCAGCGTCTCCCTGTGCTGGGCACATAATTGAGCTGGGGAATCCATGTCTGGAGAGCTGGCAGACTGGTGATTCCACCAAATTCTCAAGCTGGCATTTGGGTCATAGGTCTTTGCAGGAAGGTCTTTTCGCACTGACATAAGGTCAGTCCTGCCTCCCCCCGGCTGAAGCTATAGCCACAGTCCAGGATCACTGGATCTGAAAAATATTGGGCAGAGATAATACATGTGGCTTCCTCCTGCAAAGAGGCCACAGAAATCAACATGTGCCCAGTCCCTCTATAGACAGCCTCAGGGCCCTCCCCTGGATGGAAATGGCAGCCAAATTGGCATTTATACCACTAAACCTTGCCCTGACCTCAGTGCAATTCAGGCTGTTGGGTTCAAGAGCTGGGGGAGAGCTTCTAGAAAACTCATCCAGGCGTTGATTGGCTGACCTCTTCCATGTGATTAAGTGAACAAAAAAAAAAAAAGTAACGAACCCTGGCCCCTGAGACAAATGACAAAATAACTGTTAGGATATCAGCAAACAGGAAATACAAAACCACCAAGACTGTTTCTGAAATTCTGCCTGAATCATATGCCTTTTTAAGCTGTATGATGCATTCAGGTTTAATCGAATAGCTTTTTTTATCCTTGGCTTCTCTTCTTGGTCCTCACTGTCTCCTGAACATGTAGCTCCCTGACATTCTAGTTCTGGGAATGATCTCCAGGGAATGTTCTGTCTCCAGCTCTTTGCATGTGGCTTCTGACTAAGAAATAGAGAGAAAGAGTAAGCTAGCCAAGAAGGGAAGGGAAAAAGTGAAAGGAAGTTGTGTGGTTGTATATGTTGTAAGTTGTGGGATTTAGAGCTGGAAGACGCTTTGGAGATCATCTAATCTAATGTCTTCATTTTACACATGAGGAAAAGATGGACCTTGACTTGTCTGAGGCCACACTTAAAGTTCTAGAATGTCTGGGGTGAGAAGGATCAAGGGTGGAAGATGCTATGCTCTTCCCTGCTCCATTGAAGTCTCTGGGATGCCTGTCTCTGGCTCTGAGGACCTTTTATAACTTGCTCCCTTCAGCCGAGGTTCTAGACAGGAAAGTGAGAGAGATGGTTTCCCCTAGAGCAAAATTGTGGGAGACATTTCCACTGCCGAAAGGGAGCCCCTCTTTTTCCCAAATGATTCAGGCCTCCCAGCAACCACCCACACCTATCCAGAAACTTACACATCTGAAAAAGGGACCACAGAGGGCAGAAGGATTTTTATTTCGTAGACTGCATGCCTGATGTGAAGCATTTTTTCCTAGAAAAAAAAATACTTACTAGGGTTAGACAGCTGTTAGAGAGACATGATGGCTTTGTACCTCCTATAAATCATAGGGTGGTGCTTCATCCCCAAAAAGGAGGGACACAGAGTCACTACTCCTACCATACAATTCGCCCCATGGCCCAGTGCTAGAATTTCTGGAGAAAACTAGGTAACTCCCTGAAGGAGGGGACTTGGTTGCACATGCCCTGTTTTGCTTATGGAAAGCTATACCTTTCTAACAAGCTATTACCCCAATCTGCAGGATACACATTAACTTAAGTGAAACCCTTAATGATATAAAGACACAGCTACCCTCCTCTTCTAGCCATCCTAGACACCAGGAACTCTTACTTCTTGCTGGGGATCTCCTTCCTACTTCCTTGCTTTTTTCCTAGGAACTTAAGGCCCCAGGAGGGGCCAGAGGTCAAGACATGAACATGGGTTCTGCTGGGACAAGGCCATAGGCAGAAGATTTCTCTAGTTAATACCACCACACCCTACACCTGTCTCCCTAAAAGCTTTGGAAGTTAGGTACGCAAGAATGGGGTACGGCACACTCTTGGGAAGGTGCAGAGACGAGGAAGTTGCAGCTTCCCCAAAGGCCGAGGTTCCAGAGCCCCTAGCCCTAACTCTAAAGTAAAACTACCTATTTCTAATATATAGGAGAGAAAATGTCAGGAAACAGGGCGAAAGGTTTTCTAATCAAAAATAGTTTCAAGAGGAGATACATTCATCCAGCAGAGGGCAGCAGACAGTCACCAGAAAGAGGGACTTGGAAGTGATTACATTTCCCTCCAACAATTAGGGAATTTTTTTTCCCCTTAAATCACTGGATTTTCTTGCTACACCTCAGGAAGCTGAATGATGGTACAGGGAAGAAGAGCCAAGGAGACATGAACTGTAAACTTGGAGATGAGTCAGTGAGTGTCAACGCAGAATAATCATCATAATTGTGCTTTACGTGGGTACACTTTTCAAAGTATTTTCCCATATATCATTTCATTTAATCTCCACAATAACCTTAGAAGGAAAAGTGGGAATCAGCCAGAATTCAGTGCAAAAAAAAGTCAGGGTTGTGGTGGTAGTTATTATCATTACTGACAGATACTCATAATAAAGGCAGAAATGTAGACCAGAATGGTGATGGGCAATAAAATTGCCTTCTCTTTGCTTTTGTTCCTGCTGAACTTTCTCTACATACTCCTATAAGGATGCTTTGGCAGAGTCCTTGAAAAAGGTTTTGGTAGGTACAGGATCACCCACAGGGACTAAACACCAGTAACAAAGAATTTTCTACCCCTAAACCAGATAGTTTTTTGGGACCTTGGACTTAGAATCAGTACCAGACACAGTCAAAAGAATGGGCTTAATCTTAGCCTAGGGCACACTGACTGGATTTTATTCATCTGTCTGTGGTAGCTCATAGCCTAGAGTCTGGGTCCTAGACCCTGGAAAAAAAGAGTCATAAGCCAGCCATTATCAAGAAGAGGCTTTCTAGTCATTGCATCTTAGCAGAAAAGAGTCAAGATGGCCAGCAAATTATGCTATAGAGATGAAGTCTATTAACTGGTAGCAGCAAGACCAACAGAAATATATCACAGCAATCATGAGACCAACAGAAAAATACCCAGCAATGACAACTGTCCAAAAGAGAAAAGAGATGTGTTAGCCAACAGGAAGCAGCATAAGGATATTACCAGGGCACATGAGCAAATCTGTAGCATTAGAGGGGCAAATTTCCCAGTCACACTATTTCCTGTGTGTATTACTTCCCTCACCCATGGTTTTAGAACCCATAAGAGAATAAATTCCAACTGGGGGTGGAGAGGAAAGAAGAGTGGAGTTTTTCTCAACTAGGGGTACATGGGCTGTGGTTTTGAAAAGATACTGATCCACAAAATCTTTTGTACCTGGGTAGGTTTTCTAGGACCCACAAGCTAGAGGGGACACCCAAGGTGCTTCATCTCCATTTTATTAAAGAGAGTCAGACAGAATAAATTATTTCCTCAAGAAAAATGGAAGAGTCAGCAGTAAAATCTTGCTCTTCCGACTTCTAGGTCAATACTGTTTCCACTATTCTACATGTATCTCTTGGGAAGTTCATGCCCAGCCTACAAGACCTAACAAGGCACTGTGAGAGATTAACAAGTCTAACAAGGACTCAGAATAAGGGTCTTTGGAGGTAGATGGTTCTGTGGAAAAAATAACTGGATTAGGAATCAGGAGAACTGGGTTCTTGTCCTACCTTTGCCATAGACCTGCTTTGTGACTTTAGGGAAGGACCTACTCCCTCTAAGAGCTGCGATTCCCTCCTCTGTAAAGGAAGATATTAAATTGGATGATCTCTAAAGTTTCCTCTGCTTGGAAAGGATGAAGAGAAGCAAGCAGTATTTTGTAGAGACAGAATTTTGAGACCAAGAGGCCTGGGAACCTCCTGTAATTCCAAGAGCAGGTATTTAGGGTAAAGTGATATTGGGGTATTGGGGACAGGGATCCTTTTGAAGTCTCCCAAAATCCATGAGAATCAACAGATGTCCTGGGGTTCAGCTCTGGATATTCTCCTCAAACTTCAGAAAATCATTTTCTGTCTCCCCTTGGGATGAGTTGCATCAGGACTTCCCCAGAGAATTCACATTTGTGGGCCACAAGTGTGAGGAGGTCAAGGGGCCCAAGGCTAGGGAGAGAGCTGAGAGTTTAGCCGTGGGTAGAGATGGAGCCTACGCCTGATGCTGGACAGGGTGGGGAGCTAAGCATTTGTACACACTTCAAAGTCCCCACAGACTGAAAGCCAAGAGGCTTAAAAATTGTGCTGAGACAGCAGATCCTTTTTCTGCAGACACATCCATAAATGCTTAACAAATGACAATTTCAATGGAAGCTTTTAACACTTGGGCACAAAATCTTAAAAACCTGTCCACCCTTCAATTTCCAATATTAAATCTCATTTAAGCATTTTATGGAAGGTTAAGAATTTTTGCCGCACGCTTCAGAGAGATGCAGGGTGGCTTGGGTTTCCCACCCCCCTTTTCTTTTTGAACCAATATCCAAACCTCAGTGGTTTCTGGTCCTGGGAGAACACTGTGCCACATCAACATCTGTATGCAGTTAATTTCCCAAATGGGAGATGGTCACCACAAATGTAGACCTTTTAAAAATAAACATGAGAAAAAATATTACTGCAGCAAAAAAAAGTGCAGAATATATTGGAATTGGTGAGAGGTAGCTGCCGGTAGAACAGAAGCTTTTGCAGATCAAAGGCCTCCCAGGCCTGAACCTTTAACACACCTGCACCTAGGTTCCAGTTGAAAATCTGATGCAAAAGAGCTTCTATTTGGAAAAAAAAAGAGTTTCTATTTGAATCTTCAGGTTTCCTCTCTTTAGCAGAAGGGCTTCATGACCTCTCGGTGGCAGCTTTTCCCTGGAAGCTATTGACCTGGGCAGAAGTCACCCCACAAAAGTCCTTCCTCCAATCCAGTAGTCCTAGACTCCTCTCTGAAGCTCCTCTGCCTTGGCAGTTCATGATAAATGCTATATGATCAGTACAGAGAAAATGCTACAGAAATGTAGAAGACAAAAGAAATTACTATTGACTGGGAGATCAGGCAAAGTGTCTTAGGAGATATCAAATCTAAGCAAGGCATTAGAATAGGGCCTTGATTTTATTTTTGAAAATTTGTCCGCCCCTGTGATTTTCTTGGTATAAGGAACATCCAGTGGAGAGTTTTCTCCTGCCATTAGAGACTGGCACCTTCTCTGCAATTTACAATCTAAGAGAGTTGCTTTGACAGATGAGTTTTTCCACAGGTGAGACATATGTCCTGCACTTTACAAATTCCTGAATTCCTTGATACAGGAAAGGGTGTTGGAGTTCTATCTCACCCACAGAGCTTCCTACTCTCCCCTCTCCATCCCATTGAGTCTAAGAGAGAAAATAGTATAAATAAAACATCTCCCCCATCAACCCATGGCCCACCCTCCCACAAACACACTGTGTCAGCAGGAAGAATGAACACCATGTTCACAAATGCAGAGACAGACATATAGGAAACGAGTAGCCAAGACATATATGTGAGAAGGAGCAGTTCTTGGCTTTGATGCTGCAGGACTAGAGGACCATTGATGTCCTAGTTTTGGTCCCACTAACCTTGGAATCCCAGGCTCCACTGGGCTTTGGCCATCCAATGGATTCTGCCTTGTGCTTCTGCTGCAAGAAACCATTGGCACTGAATGAGGGTAGGAGGGAGAACACTGTCTTCCCCTTCCCCCACCCACTGCAGCAACCTCCAAGAAGCCCAAGGGTAAAATGAAGAGCTGGGTTCTTCCTCCCTGCTCAGCTCTCCTCTATACTGTCTCAGAGTGCGACTAACCTGCTTTTCATCTAGACTGTAAGGGGGATGACTGTTCCATCAGCTGTCTCCATCTAACGGTCAGCGCTCCTATTACAAACCATAAATGATCCACTCAAGAGTCTGAAAGGGTGAAGCCTCACACCTCCTTGTCTCTATTACCTGCTCATTACATCCGGTCATTCCATCAAGCAGTTCAGGAGACTCATTCAGGAATCTCCTCATCAACCCCTGATACATTTACATCGCATTTCAAGCTTTACAACCCTCCCCCCCAAAATCCTTTAACAAAGCACAGTGTAGTGTACCTCTGTCATACAGATATTGTATACTCTTGCTTATTAAAGCTATTTTTTATTCCTCTACTAGACTGTAAGCTCCTTGAGGGCAAAGAGCTAGGCTTTAATAAACTGTGTCTTCTCCAGTATATAATGCTCTCTTTGCACATAGAAAGTACCTAATAAATGTTGAAATTTACTTAAAGGGCATTACTTTCAACAACCATGTTATATAGGCAGTACAAGTTTTATATTCCCATTTCATTTCTTAAATAATTAATTTATTTTAGTTTTCAACATTCACCTCCATAACATTTTGAGTTTAAAATTTGTATATCCCCATTTTAAAAATGAGTTAGAGATTAAGAAATTCAAGCTCCTAGAGGTGAAAAGCCTGCAGCCACACAATCAAGGAATGTCAAAACAGCACTGAAGGGATCTTCTCCATCCCCAGTAAGTAGTTTTTTTTTTTTCATTTTTACCACACTGCTAAGTAATTGGGGGTGGGGGGAGGGGAAAGGTGTTGTATCAGCAAACTTTTATTTTGTTTTGTTTTTAGACCCAGGAGAATAAATGAAGTTTACATATAACTTGTACCTAGGCTTCTCCAAATGCAGGTAACAGAATCTCCAACTCATACCCAGGCACTCAAAATACAATATAGGAATTGCACGTGAGATAGCAAGATAGAAACTATATAAGATGCTAAGGACACACGAGAACCAGTGAACAGATAAATCATAAAATACTCAGTTAGAACTGCTGTTAGACCAACTTCCTCTTTCATAAGGAGTCCTATGCAGTCTCCCCAAGTCTCATAGAAAACCCAATGGTCTTCTCCTCTAGGACAACTTGTCCCAGAAGGAAAGGATATTTGGAGGATTACTGAACAAACAAACCTCTTCTTATCAGACCTGCCCCATTCAAGTAACTCACTGCCTTTGCTCTCCAAACAGGACGAGGACTTTGTGGACTCTAGTCATTTTTCCCCAAGGAGTATGTTGCATCAAGAAATCTTTCTCTAGGTAGGGGTTCTTAACATAGGATCTAAGGGGAGTCTATGGCCCCTTTTTAAATGCATAAAAGAAACCAAACAAACAATAATATAGTATAGCATAGAGAATAACATAGAGAAACCAACTCCATTGAAATATAGTTCATTCTCTCTCTCTCTCTCTCTCTCTCTCTCTCTCTCTCTCTCTCTCTCTCTCTCCCCTCATTACACTTTTTTACTATATTATAAAGGATTTAGTTTATGGATTCATGAATAATATTTTTAAATGTTCATTTATTCAAATATTTGAATTGATGATGACTATATCAATTGTCAAAATCTGTGATTTTCTTGGTCTCCCAAGGATCACAATACAATTATAACTTACTAGAGAAGTTAACTCATGGGTGACTTGTCCATAATCACCTAGCTAGTGTCAGATATAGGATGGTAACTAGGTTTAAAATATGTTGCTTTTTTCAAAAGTTCAATTTTATTCCCATTTGGTAGATAGGGAAATAATCACAAGGAAGTTCATTAATTTTCTCAAGATTGGACAACTAACTAGTACATGGTGAAACAAGCACCAAAATTCAATTCTCCCAGCCCAGTTTTCTTTCCACTGGACAATTTTACCTTAAAAGATGCTATTCCTATATCTGACCTACCCTCCCAGTTGGATTTATGACTAGATGTAGTCACATAAATGGGGGGCATGAGAAAACAGACATCATAAGTAACTGAAATATTCCTTTTATGTCCATTCCTTCAGGCAGAGGCAGTGTGTCCTGTTTAAATGTAATCTTCCCAAGAAGGAAAACACATTAAGCCATCATACCTTAGTATGAGTGAGTTTATCAGATCCTTTCCAACAGGATAGCTTTACAAGAACAATTTCTGAATGAAACACCAAACAGTGGGGTTTTGAATTGAGACAAATAGAAGAATTCCCAAATATGCGCCCTTGCCCAAGGGGTGAGGGTGAGGACTCTATATGGGATCTTGGGCAACCAGTGGCCAGAGGACATTGGGACCCTGAAGAGAGAATATGGCAACAGGGTGGAGAGGCCTGGCGGGTAGAGACATGGAAGGGGTGGGGTTTGGGGGGGAATGCTAAAGAGAAGCCCCAAGTGGTATTCAGGAAGGGGGAAATCTAAGCTCCTTTGGGATGGTTTACATGACCACCAGGTGGTGCTGTCACCTTATTGACCATGTATGAGACCAGGCTCCTTACAAGCCAGGGGCCCTGAGATCTCCAGTGGGAGATGGAAGGAGGAAATGTCTCCATTCTAAGGGGGGAGGGGTCACAGGGCATACGTGTCCTCAACCTCTGCTGTTTTTCCTTTAAACCACAGTTTAAAGTACATTGGTAGGTGCTTAGTAAATGTTTGCTGAGTTGACTTGATGTGCCCAATGAGGTATGTATCTGTGTATCATTTCCCCAGAGGAGGGAACAGTATAGAAATGAACCAGCCAGCTAGCTCTTAAAGAAAAAAGATTCCCTCCTTCTTCCTATATGTCTCATGATACATGGTTGAGATATAAACTGTAGGAGGAAGAGGGGGCTAGAATTTGGAGGGTCAATCATTGAACAATCATCTCTTTCCGCAGAGTCCAGTTTTAATTGATACGAATGAAGACACTTGAGAAGCCTCATGAAATGTGTCTATGCCTTGATGGGATCCAAGACATAGTCCCTGGTTTTGTAGGTACAGAAACTCAATTTTGTCAGTTTTCGAAGAGAAACTAGTGAAGAGGGATTTAGTAGACACTAAATTCATTGGTTTGAGTATTTGTTTGGCTAGAATGCCAATGTGTTTCCTTATTGTGTATTGGCCAGACAACCTGTGTACATCACTGAATAGAATGATGATCCACTCAGCTCCTTTTACCTTTTATCCCAATAGCCTTTGTAACTAGAGCTTCTTAACCTCATGCTTAGAGGCGCCACCTCAATCCAGGTCTCCCCAAACATTTGGAAGGATTTTATAAACTCACTCATACTAAGGTATTAGTAGTTGTCAAAGCTTGATATGTTTTCCCATCCCTCTTACTTTTGCATCTGTGGTCACTTAAGAAGTCTAGAGAGGTAGGAAGGGGCAAGGTTTTGAAGAGCTTTAAATGCCAAACAAAGGGTGTTATATTTGATCTTGGAATTTACAGGGAACCATGGAGCTCATTGAGTAGGAGGTGATGTGGTCAGACCTGCTTTCTAGGAAAATCACCTTGGTAGCTGATTTGTAAGATGGACCAGTAGGCAGAAAAGGAGACCAATTAGAAGGCAATAGTCCAGGCACAAGGTTATGAATTAGGGTGGGAGTTGCATGAATACCCAAAAAGCGGGGACACAGACAAGAAATTTGCAAAAGCAACATAATTTGAAAACAGGTTTGATGTCTGAGATGAGTCCAAGTGAGGACTCAGTATGACACAGACACAGAGGTTAGGACAAAAACAGAAGGAATTGTTCATCTCTGGGAGGAAGGGGTGATTAACACAAATACGACAAGTCAGTGAGACTGTGGAGTAAAATATCCCAAGCCGTAGCAGGATTTAGCAATTGAGGGATCACTGATAACTGTGGAGAATGAACTTTCAGTTGAGAAGTGAGTAGAAGAAATGGAAGCGAGGAGACTGGATGGCTTTTTATAAGAATTTGGCTAGTTAATAACTTAAGGGGATGACAAGGTAAAGTGAAGGCCTTTTTTGTTTTTGTTTTTTAAGGATGGAGGAATGTTGGGTATGTTTATGGATAGAAGAGGAACAGTTAGGAGACAGGGAGAAACTGAAGATTAGAAGAACAGAATGAATCAGGGAAATAGCTGGGGTAGATGTCAAGAGCACAAGTAGAGGGACTGGCCTAGTTAAAAAGGACCACAGCTTCCTCCCAGATTGGAACAAAGAATAAAAGACTATTACCGGAGTCCAAGATGTAGAATAGGAGAGAAGAAGCTCACAATGGATAATTTATGTTTCCTCAGTAAAATAGTAAGTGAGGTCATAGAAATTTTCTTATCTGCAGCCCATTGGCATTTGGGTATCACATTTCAATTTGTAAATTAATTTCGGTAAGAAAGCAGTATTTCGTAGATTGTCGAGACTCGGCCATGACCATGAGGTACCTCCCCAAATAAATTCTTCCTTTATTTCTGTTAAAGTTGCTTTAAAATTGTCTTTGCATGGGTCTTTAATGTTTCTGTTGTTGTTGTTGAGTCATTTTAGACATGTCTGACTCTTTGTGACCCCCATTTGCAGTTTTCTTGGCAGAGATGCTAAAGTGGTTTACTGTTTCCTTCTCCAGCTTTTACAGATGAGGAAACTGAGGCAAACAGGGTTAAGTGATTTACCCAGGGTCACACAGCTACTAAGAATCTGAGGCCAAATTTGAACTCAGGAAGAAGATTCCAGGCCAGGCCCTCTATCCACTATGACAGCTAGATGCCCTAATGTTTCTCAGTAGCCTAAATATTTGATATGCTGTCATTATTATAAATAGTATTTCCCTTTCTACTTATATTTCTGTTTTTAATGAGTGATACACGATTTTTGTAGGTTTCCCTTATGTCCTGCTATCTTACTAAAAACCATTTATTATCTGGATCAATGTTTTTGCTGTTGTTGAGTTTCTTTGGGTTTTCTAAATATGTCATTGGATGTCAATACTGCAGGGATCTATAATTTCAGTGGTGTGGCTCCTCCAACCAATGCAGATTACAGCTTCTCTATAGATCAGCAAACAGTTGTTGTCAATCCTTCCTTGGCCACCACCTCAGTGATGAACCCCTGTAAACTTAACTAAACTGGCTCTCAGACAACGACTATACAATTCAGCAGCAGTCCCATTCCATCACATAATCTATTAACAGTGAGAGATTCTACCTTATTCTCTGCCATATTCTCTTAATGTCTTTTCCATGTTTTATGGCTGTGCTGAGCATTTCTAAAACTATCTCAAATAGTAATGTTGAAAAGGGTTGAAAAGGATGCTGCCTCCTAAGGGTTTTGACTATTGGCTTTAGTCCTCCTGCTTTCCTACCTCCCATCTCTTTGTATAGGAGACCAAAGGATTCTGGGGGTTGAAATAACTGGGGGGCCTCAGACCTAGGGAGCCCTTGGTGGTTTGTTGGAGTAAATAAAGTAAATAAATAAATAAAGCCTCTAAAATGATGCTGAATGGGTTCAAGGTAGCAATAAGACATTAAGCAGGAACATAGAAAGAATTTCTAAGCCCAAGACAGAATACCACAGACTAGAAATGAACTCATTGAGGGCAAGGTCTGTCTTACTTTTCGTTTTTATGGGTTGTTTTTTTGTTTTTGTTTTTTGTTTTTGTATCCCCAGCAGCAAACTCAGGTCATGGCATATTTTAAAATGCTTATTGATTAATAAGGGGGGCAGCTAAGTGATGCAGTGGGTAGAGTGTTGGGCCTGAAATCACGGAGAGTCATCTTCCTGAGTTCAAATCCAGGCTTTGACACTATGTGACCCTAAGTCACTCAACCCTGTTTTCCTCAGTTTCTTCATCTGTCAAATGAGCCATCCAGCGTCTTTGCCAAGAAAACCCCAAATTGGGTCACGAAGAGTCAGATATACCTGAAACAACAATAAGAAAAAATAACGGGAAAATTAACCTTAATAAGCAGGAAATAGATGTTTAAAATAGGACATAAAACTTACAGTCCCTACATGAGTAAATGGCCGTTCTGTGTTCTAAGACCTTGGCTCCTAGAGGTGAGGAATCTCCTTCCAGAAAACAAATAATGCTCTAAGGATTAATCACCTCTTCTTATGGGGCTTAAAAGCAGCTAAGAGATTGTTTTTCCTAGTCTGAAGAGTGGGTATTTGGAAGCCCTACCTTTCTAAAATAGCTGAGAAAAATACAAAGCTGAAAGAATGAACTAAGCATTTACTACACTTTATGTCAGGCACTGTATTAAGCACTTTTTACCAATATCATCTCATTTGATCTTCACAAGCAACTCTTTGAGTTTGATCCTATTATCATCCCCATTTTATTGTTAAGGAAACTGAAGCAGATAGCAATTAAGTGATTTGCCCATGGTCACTTAGTGTCTGAGGCTGAATTCAAACTCAGGTCTTTGTGACTCTGAGACCAGTGTTCTATCCACTGTGCCACGTTTAGGCCAAGTCCATGCCTTCATAGAGCTTACAACCTACTAGACGACCAGACAGATCCCCTATGTGAACAAATAAAGACACCATAAATGTAACAGAAGTAAAAAGTGTGATTCTAGTAAGTTTTGTTCTTTGGCTTCCTGGCTTCTGTCGCATGGACCCACGAACACTCTAATCACTCTCAAGCACCCCAAGTGCCTGGTCTGTTTGTTCTCCTAGCCCTGCTAGTCTCTTTTTCCCATGTGACCACTTCTAAGGGCTTAGAGCTAAGCTAATCAGATGTAGCATCTGCCTGGGCTTTGTCATCACTACTCTCCAAACACTGATAGCACTTTGTGAGAATCAATGCTAAGGCCCAAGGGAAACATGCCTCAGCCTCACCCGATGAGCCACAACCCTCCATGCCAACAACTCAAGACTGGCACTGAACCCAGAGCTGAGACCTCCAGGGTCCTAAAGACAGCTCCAATGGCATGTGCCCTAACTTGAATCTCACACTCCTCCAAATTCCACAGAGTCATTTTAATTGATCACTCTTTCCCAATACAAATAATCATGTTGCAATGGATAAGAGCCCCTTGCCTGGAGCCAGAAGAGCCAGATTCAAAGCCCAGCTCCATCATCTACTACCCATGTGCCCTTAAATAAGTCACCTACCTCTCTGGCCTCAGTCTCCTCACCTGTAAAACAAAGGAGTTCGATTAGCTGACCCCGAGGTCTCTTACAATTCTAAAACTATAACTCAAATCAACCCCAACTCTCCAGACTCTTCTGCATTTCAGCACAAACACCCAGAGGCCAGCTTCCTAATAGAACCGCTCCACCAATTACCAGCATCATGACTTGGTGCTCTGTTAAAACCAAGGGGGAATCAATCACTCTGGACAGCTGCGAACCCTCTTTGATGCACAGCTGCTGCCTCCTCAGAATCTACCACCATGAGAGATTAGACAGAGGAATGGAAGGTTTGCATTGGACAGGAAACCATGGAAGCCAACAAATTCAATTTTTTTATTCTCATTTTTAAGAAGCTAAGACCTAGAGAAAGAAAGTGACTTTCCCCATTAATACTGGACATTAATTCCCATTAATTTAATTTTATTTATTTATTTATTTATTTATTTTAATTTATTTCCATTTAATTAATTCCCATTTAATTAATCCCCATTAGTTATTAGCTACTTAATAATAATTATAGAAGCATCAAATTAGAAGGGAAAGAAGAGTGTGGAGGCACTAAGGGCAGGCACGGAGACAGAAGAAAGAAGCAACCGTTGGGCAGTGAGAGAGAAAAACCCAAAAAACACAGCAGTCAGGGGTCATTTAGAGTGGGAGGAGTGAGATACTCTACGCTCCACCAGCCCCTGAGGGCACCACTGTAATGCAGTAAAGTCATTGATGTTCATAATGGTGACCCCAGGTTACCAAGAAAAGGCTGTCCTCCCCTTTGTCTCAGGAATGATGAGTAAGCTTGACCTGGCCTGGACTCAGCAGAGATCTGACATAGGTCAAAGAATCTGCCCTGGTGGACCGGGCTGGCAGAGTCGTAGAATCTGGCTTCTAGAGTCAAAGAACCTGGGTTCAAACCCTACCTCTTCCTTACTTGTGTGACTTTGGTTGGGCAAGTTACTTAACCTCCCTGGCATCAGTTTCCTCATCTGTAAAATGAGATGGTGGGGACTTGACAAGGTAGCCTCTGGGTCCCTTCCTACTCTAGATCTGTGATCAAATAATCTGATTTTGGAAGTGAATAAAGAGTCCATACCTGTAGGACTTACACCCCTGTGTCCAGTGTCTTCAGATCCATGATGGACATTCAGGGGACAAATGTTGTGCAGACATTTCAGACATGTCTAGCTAGCCCTTTGTGACTCCTCTTTGGGGTTTTCTTGGCAAAGATACTGGAGTAGTTTGCCATTTCTTTCTTGAGCTCATTTTACAGATAAGGAAACTGAGGCAAACAGGGTTAAGGGACTTGTCCAGGGTCACGGAGTTAGTAAATGTTTGAGGCCAAATTTGAACTCGGGTCCTCCTGCCTCCAGGCCCAGCACTCTATGCACTGTGCCACATTGGGTGAGTTGCTTCAAGTGCCTGCTCCTTGGTTTCTTCATCTGTGATCTGTAAAGTTCCTTCCAATTATAAACCAGTGGTTCTCAGTCTGCTCCTCTCCTAACTCAGGCCTCTCTCCTCCCAGGTTCCTCAGAATTCTGGATTCTCTTTTAAACTGCTCCCTTTAGTCTAGGATATTTTTGCCTGAACCCCTCCAGGCCTCAAGGACTTACTGATTAATCAGAATTGTCCCCCTGGGGCCTAGGCCAAACTCCTGGACCCACTGAGCATCTATTTCTCTCTTGGATTCTTGGCTTGCCTGAGACATTTTAAATGCATCACAGAAAGGGACTGAGGTGAAGATAAGTAGAAACAAATTCTCCAGTTTTCCTAGAATTGTAGAATTTTAGAACTGTAAAGGACCTTAGGGGTCTTCCAGTCCAACTACTTTATTGTCCAGACAAGTAAATTGATTCCAAGAAGCAAAGTAACTTTCCCATGATCGCACAATTGCATTCTCTCTCATACTGTCTCGATTATTTCTCACAAAAGCATGCAATTCCCCATTTTTATCTTTTCCTTAGAATGGTACCCTAGCTCTGAATTCAAAGGACCTGGGTTCAAATCCCTTCTGATACTAACTGTGAAACCTCTGGCCTCAGTTTACTCATCTGTAAAACTAATAGGTACCTGGTCCAGATAGCCTCCGACATCCCTCCCAGCTCTGTGATACTTAATCCTGAGCAGCCAAAAACAGAAAGAGAAAAGTACTAGACCTGGAGTCATATAACCTATGTGTGTATGTCACTAGTATTTATATAGGGCTTAAGGTTTACAATGTACTTCACAAATATTTTCTTATTTTATCCCCACAACAATCCTGGGAGGTAGATGCTACTATTATCCCCAGGGAAATCAAGAGAACTTTGCCTTTAAAAAGGATGGACTTAAATTCTAAGGAACCAGTATTTCAAAAAAGACACCAAGAAGATAACTAGAGAAATGGAGATATAGAGATAATGGCAAGGCTGATCGGGGTACCATGGCAGGTGGTGCAGTGGATAGAGTGCTAGACCTAGAGTTAGGAAGACCTTACTTCAAACCCAGCCTCAGACACTTCCTAGCTGTATGACCCTGCCTGAGTCATTTAACACCCATCTACCTGAGTTTCCTTAACTATAAAACGGAGAAAATAAGAGTACCGGTCTCCCAGGGTTATTGTGGGGATCCAATGAGAGACTTACTATTTGTAAAGTGCTTAGCACAGAGCCTGGCACATAGTAGGCACTTAATAATAATAATAATGATCCATGCCAGAGTATGGCAATTATTGAAATGTAGAGAGACTCTGAACTCACTGTCCCAGAGTGAAATTAACTACATCTCCCTTTCATGGTTCTAGGAGTATTCCTGATGGGTCAGGGAAATCCTTGTTTAATGCTACCACTAGAAGTTCCCATTCTGGTATCATTTTCCTACTGTTAACTTCTAGGGATCGGTGCCTCAGATTCATTTAAACGATTAACGTCGATTAAAAAAGCTGGCACACTCGCCCCTATTCTACCTTGGTCCTTGGGGAGACTGGGTTCAAACTAAACGTAATTTCTATATAACATTCACCCAATCAGGTTTACTTCTAAAGGTGGTCTAATCTCATCTACTGCTAGGCTGGGTCCTTCAGGTCACTTCAACAGGGCATCATTACTGGGCTAGCTCACAATTCTGACCTTTTGAAGTTCATAAGATCATAGCTGCCTCCGGTATTCCTTCATCTAAAAGCAAGACAGAAGATATGTAAAGGACAAAGTACAGAGGACCATATGTTGGCCTCAGATAGGGAGATCCCAAGGCCTCTCCCTTCATGGTATCATCTCTCTTATTCAAACAACTTTTGTTCAGTTGTGTCCAGCTCTTCATGACCCCATATGGGGTTTTCTTGGTAAAGACACTGGAGTGGTTTGCCATTTTCTTCTACGGTAGATTAAGGCAAACAGATATTAAGTGACTTGCCCAGGGTCACACAGCTAGTGAGTGTCTGAAGCTGGATTTGAACTCAGTTCTTCTTAACTCCAGGCCCAGAGCTCTATCCACTAAGCCACCTACCTGCCTCCTATTCAAACAATAGCCAGAACAAAGCAAAGGACTTACTTTTGCAGGTTAATCCAGTACTTAGAACAGTGTCTGACACATAGTAGGTGCTTAATTAATGTTTATTGCTATGGATAGGGCCTTTTGAATGTATCACAATTCCAGCTATGTAGCCTATCAACAATCTGTCTCTTTCTCATATAGTGAGCAGAATGTCTACTCTTGCCCCAAATCAAGGAGCAGGGCACTTCTTTTACATAACATCATCCTATTCTGGGAGCAGGCTCCCCAGCCTCTTCCTTGGGGCATGTTGCATCTGCTGGGTATGCTGTGCCTAATCACCAGCCTTCCACTGCTGACGTTTCGTTTCCCCTTTCCTGCTAGTCCAATGTTGACCTTACTATTCAGGCAGCCCTCCTTGAGATATTTGCCACTTCTTACTAAGAGGCTTTCATGGAGGAGCTGGGAGAGAGGAAGTGAAAGAAAGATAGAAGCTGAAGAAAGGGGCCTCTGAGTTTGCCAACAGAAATGGATTCGACCTTTCGTCTGGCAAGCACATGATTGAGGTGGCAGTCTTGCCACCTCACCGTTTGGGTGTGGTTCCAATACCTGGTCCAATCCTCATGGAGGCCCATGAAAGGACCTCTGTGTAAAAGCAGAGTACCTGGAGTTGGATCCCTGATCAAGAGCCTCTGGCTTCCTGATTCTTAACATCTACTGTTCCCACAGTTGTGGACAAATTACTATCACAATTTCTCTGAGTTTAGAGTCTAGATCAAGGATTCTTAGCTTAGGGGTCCATGAACTTGCATGAGGAGAAAAATTACAATTTTATTTTCACTGACCTCTAATTGTAGGGCATAGAGAGACAGAGAGAGAGAGAAATTTGGAGAGAGACAGAGAGAGGGGAGACAGAGACAGAGAAAGGAAGGGAGAGGAACAGAGCAAGAGGGAAAGAGAGAGACAAAGAGGCAGAGGACAGAGGGAAGCAAGAAGGGAAGGAGGGAGGGAGAGAGAGACAGAGACAGAGACACAGAGAGACAGAGAGAAGAAAGATTTTAAGTGCGTATTCTGTACCACTCACTGGGCTAAGTGCTAGGGACATGAATACAAGCAAAAAGAAAGAGTCCTTACCCTTCCAGAGCTTATATTCCAGTAGAGGAAGACAACACATAAAAGGAAGCTGGAGATGGAGAAAGAAGACTAGGCAGACACCCTGGCAAAAGCAAGGTGGAGAAGAGGTCCAGGGCACTATAGGCTGGTCCAATTTTGAAGAGAGAAAGATGGCTGGAGTGCAAATGGAAGGGACTGTTTTTATTATAGTAAGCACATTCAACACTGTAGTGAATTTTTGTCTCTTCCATCTAGTTATCTGAATGTGTGGTTCCTTTAATTCAATGTGAAATCCTTCATGCACATAAAATTTGTTGCCTTTATATGATGAGTCTTTAAAAAAAACTCTATAAAGGCCCTTGTTTATTGTATGTCAGTAGTCACCACAGCAAATCCCATAAATTTAAAAAACAAACCCACTAGCATCTGCTCTCTTTCAGTCTCACACCACGAGTGAGGAGCAAAATCTGTTCCTTTCATTTCACCCCATCCGTGTTGTGTTGGGTCCTAAAGTTTGTCCCATAGGAGCTGGGGTGGCCTATCCCCCAGTCTCCAGAGCAGGTGAGGATAACAAGGCCCTTCAATTCTCACTGTGAAGACCCCACGACAAAGCAGCAAGAAGTAAGCCTCTCTGTTGGCCTTTTCCATAGCATGAACAGAGCCTAACATTCACTTTCCTCTTTCATGTCATGATACCAGCCAAAATTACCTTTAAATGAGGAAGAACGCCATTATTTAATCAATAGAATTGCGTCAATTGAGGAAAATTTGTCTCCAGTGTAAACAAGCAGAATGTCTTTGTGCTCTGTAAAAACAAGGTTAAATTACTTGCAGATCTGGGAGAGGGAGAGAAATGTAGGAAGTAAACCTGAAGTCTAACACATTCAAGATCTGGGAACAGAAATGAAGGGTAATTGCTCTGATTACATGCTATGACTGGCTCTTTCCTAGCACAGGCCATGTGGACTTTTATCTTGATGAAACCCCCACACATGCGTCTTCTCTTTCCCGTCTATAAAACCCAGGATTCACCCAGAAGTCTGGCCTTAAGCTGATCTGTGTTTTACCTTTGGCCAATAACAAAACAAAAGAAAAAAACATAACTAATGATGGGAATAATTAAGGCTCAAATTAAAACCAGGACCCAGCTTGCTGTCTCCAGAGCAGACCACAGTCCATGACCTCTGGTGGGCAGGTGAGTCATGCTGCCATTCCTCAAGAGGCCATAACCCCCTACAACCTACTGTTTAACTGTGAAATGAAGTGGGGGGGGGAGAGTGATGGGGAGGGGGAAATGAAGACGTTATCCCAGTGACTTGATCTATGCCCTTAATGAGCTGCCAGTTCCAGCTATATGCCTGCCCCATTTGCCTCCTTCCCTTGGCTCCTTGGTATTAGGAAGTGCTCAACATGGACAGTGAATCATCTGACTGGCTAGACTTTCAGAAACAGACACAGATGGTCAGCTTCTTCTGAAAGAAATTGATCCCTGATCCTCCACCACATGTCCCAACTATTGTTACCCAAATAGGTGATCTCCCATGTTAATAAATATTTACCTTATACATATATATATATACACACATGTATATGTATATATATATATATATATGTTACTATATGTTTATCTCAAGCAGGGAGATGACTAAACTGATTTGCTCCTTTGACAAACATTTATTGAACATCTATTATGTGCTGGGCATAAGCTCCAGTAGATTCTATCATGCTGGAATGACCTTGACTATAACCCTGAGTCTATTTGCCAAAGGCCAGCCTAGCTAAGTACAGAGGAGCTCTCAACCCTAGTAGGTTGGCCACTTGGTGGTGAATTCTTTTCATCACAGTAATCCATAAAACAGAGAAAAATGCAAAATGACCTGAGTTTTGTGTGGACTTCTGATTCTGCCACAACAGTGGTAGAGTGATAGAATAGAGAATACAGGATGCTAAGAAATAAAGTTTTCGGACCATTTAAACTTGAACTTGGCTTTTTTATTCAAAATATAATCCAATGATCAATGAGTGACATAGCACTAGAGGAACTCAATCATATCTTGATATCAATATAAGTTAATTCAGAAGGAAGAAGGAAGTTGCATATAAATTGAAAGATGACTCACAAGTACCCCTTAGAGAACCAAGAAGTAGGGAAGAGGAAAAGGAACTGGCAGAGTTGGGTTTATCATGCGCCCAAGGGCAGTAAGAAATATAATTTCATGGGACATTTAGTCATCTCCCATTTTGATGTTTGTGATAAGATCTTGCAAAAAGACCACCATTAAATTTATTACAGCTTACACAACAAGAGTGAGGACAGAGAATGAAGAGGCAGAGGCATTCTACAAAGAACTGTTTAAGATTCACCAAATTTAATCAGCATACACTTTGATACTTGTTTACTTCAATGAAAAGATGGGAATAGGTGACCACTGAAAAATGAATTTACTGGAAAATAGGGGTCAAGAACAGGAAATGAAGAGGACAGACAATTATAGACAGAAGCCTCGTGTCTCTACATCATGAAAACTGTCTTGAATAAAAGAATATGCAATAGATTTGAACGCTGAAAAATAACACACACAAAAGAAATCGATTATATTTTCACAGATAGGAAAAAATTTTCTTACTAATGTAGGAGTCATTCCTAAATCAGCTGTCTTTGTCAGTCAAGCATAGTAGAGAAAAGATCAAAATTAGTACACAGCTAGAAGAAAGAACAAAAATGAGAAAAAGATGTCATGCAATTTGAAACAATTCAATATTGACATGCTCCTGGGGGAAGTGAATTATATCAATCTTTACATGCTACAAACAAAACCAGGAGACAGAAGGAAGTTGCAGCTGTAACCAGGGCTGTGCTGGAGCCAGCTTCAGCTTATGAAAATTGATTGTGAAATTTTCAGCGCAAGCATTTAAACCTCAGAAATCTGTGATTGCTACAAATGGGGGCTTGATTTATTGTTTTGTTGATTGTCTAGATTTAAGAAAGTGTTACTAATGCAGATTAAACCTAAAAGTGTATTGCATACTTTTTCTGTTTCTGTAGAGCTCAGTTAAACATTTATCAACACACCCCCGTGTTGCTCTATAAACCCGAGCTCAGCAGGAGTGCGGTTATAGTTTCAGGGAATGGTCATAACCACACTGAATGCCTGGGGACTGTAGGCTAGTAATAGTGATGGTGATGATGATGATGATGATGGTGGTGGTGAATAATAACCAAAATTTTTATAGTGCTTTAAATTTTGCAGAGCATTTTGTTGTCATCCTTGTTCAGTTGTTTTGGTTGTATCCAACTCTCCATAACTCAATTTGGGGTTTTCCTGGCAAAGATACTGGAGTGGTTTGCCATTCCTTTCTCCATTTTAATTTGCAGATGAGGAAACTAAAGCAAACAGACTTAAATGACTTGCCCAGGGTCACAAAGTTAGTAAGTATCTGAGGCCATTGAACTCATCTTCCTGACTCCAGGCCTGGCACTCTATCCACTGTACCACCTAGCTGCTTTACATCCATTAATTCATTTGAATCTCACAACACCCCTGAGACATACCAAAACCAAGTTCAAGTTTAAATGATCTAAAAACTTCAATTCTTAGCATCCTCTGTTCCCTTTTCCACCATACTACTGCTGTCACGGTAGAATCAAAAGTGGGGTTACCCAGGACTCAGGGCCACTTTGCATTTTTCTCAATTTGATGGATTGCTAATGGCTAAATGAGAGATGGCTTATAGGTTCTCCTTGGAGAGATAAATAAAGGAGTTGGTGATAAGAAACATTTTGTGGAGTATTTGGTCATTCCATGATGAGTATTTGAAGACCACCATGAAAATGACTGCAGTTTATAGAGCAACATCTACTGTAGAGAATGAAAAGGTAGAGAAATGCTACCAAGAACTTAAGAGTCTCCAAATGAAATCAACATGCTTAATTAACTGTGACTTAAATACAAAGGTGGAAATCGGTGACCATGGAAAAGAATGTGTTAGGAAGTATTGTTCAGAAGCAAGGAATGAGAAAGGCCAAAGATTCATAGACTACACAGAAACTTCATTTCTGTACCATGATTACTTTCTTTCAGAAAGGAGTTGGAAAGCACTGGACAGTATGAGTACCAAATCAAATCACACAAAAAGAAAATGATTTTCACCAGACGGGAGTCAGCTTATTGCCAATGTGGAAGTCATTATTCACTGTGAACAGTCATACCAACAACTTCTTAGAGCAAAGGAAAAAATTAAAACAAAGTAGGGAGAAGAAAGGGGATAAACATTTATGTGATGCCTACTATGTGCTAGGCACTGTGTTAAATGCTTTTACAAATATCATCTCATTTTTATAAATGGTACATTTGTTAAATAAAACTAGAAAAACCCAAAATGAAAAGATATGGCCTACAGTTAAAACTTCAACCTGACCTACATAAACAAGTTACTGACAACAATCTTTTTAAATTTTTATTTATTTTATTTTTAATTTATGAAATAAAACAAGCATTTCCATAACATAGTAGAATTTTTTTTACAAAAAGATGAAACCACCAATTTATTATGTGCAACTTGCTATTCCTTTTAAATATATAATAAAATTATCATGTAAATTTCTTTTTTTTCCTTTTTTTCTTCCTTCCCCACCCCACCCCAGCATGAAATAAGGAAGCATGATGAACAGAACCAAGAGAACATTGTATACAGTAACAGCAATGTTGTTTAAGAACAACTTTGAGCAATTAAGCCATTTTAACCATTAAACAGCCAAATTAACTACAAAGGATCTATGAAGGAAGATGCTATCTGCCTCTAGAGAAAGAACTGATAAATGGAAGTATATATAGAATGATTTTAAACACACATACATATTTGTGTCTAATGGTAACCATCTCTATTGACAAGAAAAATTGAGAAACAGGTAGAAAGAAGGAGATGAATCCCAAATATAATTATTTCATATAAAAGTTTAAAAGAAGTAAATGAATTCCCATAATGAGGAAACCAAAAGTGTCTGAGAACACACTTCAGTTGGCAAACACTTGATCGACTTGCGTAATTGAGAGATGTGGCAACTGGAGGAAAAGTCAGTTTGGAATAGAAATTTTTCATAAAATCAAATGGAAAAAGGATCTTGGAAGACTATGAGCTTCATTGCCTCTTTTTTTTTTAGCGATCAAAGACCTATTCAAAGAATTCCAGGTGAAAGACTCAATAAAACAAAGTCTGCCCATGGATATTTTGAGATGAAGCAGGAAGCAGAACAAAAAGACAAAAAATAGGGAAGTTCTGCAAAAGATTTTACTGGGGGGGGGGGAATCTGTTTCCTAACATACTATTTACATGATCAGAATTCCTGGATTCCCCCATATGTAGGATCACAATACCAGATACACTTATGGAGGTGGTAGCAATGGCACTGAATGAAAGAAAGATGGGGAAAGCATCTGAGCATACACAGAGTATTGAACGTTGAATGGGTGGAAGATGTTGAAAGAAATAATGTCAGTATTTTGGAAGAAGGAGAAGACCCCAAAGATGTTGAGGGGAAATATCAGACCTAATCACTTTCCCAAAAGTGACCAAGGAAATAGTAACAATGACCCAACCAATGTATTTACTTTCCCATCTACATAAAATGTTTAGGAACGTAGGCTACATGTATCTCAAAGGCATCCTAGACAAGGCTGTCAGAAGGGAATAGGCTTTCATAATTGATACTCTACAATAGACCACATCTTTACTATAACACAATTGATTAAAATATGTAGATGATATACAATCTCATCATTTTTTTAAAAGCATTTGATTTGGTAGAGCCAAATTCCATCATATTGGCTCTCCTCCAGCAAAAAGGAAATATGTCAAAATTGAAGATTACTTGAAAGAGATAAACAAGATAACTATTCAATGGCCTTCTGATCATTATTATATGGCAAGTCTTAGAAAAAGTTGACATATGCTTGCCAAAGGTGTTTGCCACTGTCATGGAAGAAATATTGTACAGAGTCCAAGTCAAAGTCATCTGGATGTTCATGTTTGTGAATGACATTGGGCCAGTTGTATCAGCCCTAGAATACATTACTGCCACCTAAATGAGATTTAATTTGATTCAAAAGAGCTTGGCTTCACTAATTACATGAGAAAAATCAAGCAAATGAATAAAATAAGCACTTAAGTGCTTACTATGTGCCAGACATGCTAAATGCATGGAGAATGCCTACTGCCTAGACCATGATATGCAGTTGGATGGCCAACCTACACCTGTCTTCCATCAGTATCTATAGTTTGGACAGACCCTGCAAATGGACAATAAATTAGGCCCGAAACTGTAAGCTTCTTGAAGGCAGGGCTCCCTCGCTATATCTTTGAAGTTCCAGTGACTACCACATAGATGACACTTAATTCATGCCAATTGATTGAATAAATGATTGAATGATAGTGACAACCGTATAATTAAAAGAGCACTGGCTTTGTACTTCAAGGAACTGGGTACAAATGTTGGCTCTGTCACTACCTACGTGATCTTAGACACGCTGTATATTTACATATTTGCAGATTGTCTCCTCTGTTTGAAAATGAAAAGCAAGAACTATATTTTCACTTTTTTTTAAATATCCTCTGGGTTTAGCAGTGGCTGGCACATAGGTAAGTGATTAATAAATGTTTCTTGACTGACCCTCTGACAGCCTCTCTAGGCCTCAGTTTCTTCATCTGTTAAAGGAAGGAGTTGATTTAGATGACTCCTCAAGTCCTTTGCCAACTTCAAATCTATGACTCCATGCACCTCCGGAGCATCATGTTATAGCTACAAAGTGCTTTGTTAAGAATTCTTTCTTAGATCCCTCTGTTTTTGCTAGATTCTGAGATGTTTCTTTCAAACTCAGGACATGTTTAGTATATTTAGGAACAGAATGACACAGGGAGGCTCAAGAACAAATAGCAATGCCCAAAGGTCAGACAAAATATCCCAGCCTGTTTCTGACACTTTGGGTCCCGTGTTCTTTACATCTTTGTAATAACAACTTTAACAACTTTCATTCATAAAGCACTTTGAGGTACACAAAATATTTTCTCCATAACAATCTATGAAGAAAATAGTACAGGTATCATTATCACTACTTTGCAGATGAGGAAATCGGCGCTCAGAGAGATTAAGGAAGCTGCCCGTGGTCACACAGGCCAAATTTGAACCTGTATCTCTGGATTCCAAATTGGTGTTTGTCAAAGGAAGGAAACAATCATCTCTTATAAAGTAAGGTAGTCCCTGCTCTCAAAAAGCTCACATTTGAATGATTTTGAAGCACAGAAAGTCGGGATTTTCTGAAGGCAAGGTGGTCTAGAAAGACCCTTCCACAAAATAAAAGGTTCTCAATGGAGGTAACCAATGGCGGGAGAGGGAGGGAGGGACTTGGGGATAGATATTCCAAGGTGATCAGGCTGCAGGGGCAGTAGGCTATTTCAGATTGAGGAGGCCCCAGGTGCTGAGAGAAGGACAAACCAGCAAGAGTGGACACATGCTTTTGAAGTCCAGAAAGTCAACAAAAGGGCAGGGAAGGGAATGAAGGCAAGCTGGCATAGTTGGCTCTATAAAATGCTGCAATTGATTTCTACCAAAACATAGTTGCTGAAATCACAGAAGGGGTAGGTAACAGAAGCATCATGGTGTTAATATGTTAAATGAAGTGCTAAGATGAATTTATGTTCTGTTGAATTTTAAGTTTTCTCTGACGGAATTGTAGGGCAGTTTGTAATCGCCTGGCTGAAATCAATCAACGTGCATTTATTAAAGGCCTATTGTGTGACAGGAACTGTGATAAGCACTGGGCACACAAAGAAAGGCAAAAGATAGTTCCTGCCCTCAAGGCTCTCACAATCTAATGGCTGAAGTTTGGCCATGCCCATTGGCTAGCGTGCCAGTTCTAAAGACAGCAGAGGAAAGAGAACTCAAGGAGTATGATCCCTGGAAATCTATGGAAGAGCCAGTTATGGAGAATCTAGTTCTTGAGTGAAATTATTCTTTGTCTTTTCCCTTGTGCCTCTACAAAAGGGCAGTAGAAGGGGTTTCTCTATTCCTCCCTACAATGTCATGGCTGGCCATACTTCTGGTATCTCTTTAAAAGTGAAACACACTCCTGAAGAGTCATCCCTGAAAAGTGTGGCCTCTAGCAGCAGAGGAAAAAGCAGCTAAGGATAAGAAGAACCTAGCCCTTGAGAAAGAATAATTCTTCACTTCTGATGGGGAAGAGATTTCTTTCTCTTCTCTCCTCCCTCTCCTTCTACCACTGCTACTCACCAAGTAAGAGACACTGTTTCCTCCAGGAAGCAGAGACAGTAGTTTTGAGGAGTGTGACAACCGGCAGTAGTGGAGATCCAGCTGTGGGACCAGACTTTCCCTCTGAAGAAAAAAAAGTCAGTTTTCTTTTTCCTTTGCATTTTGGTCTGTTGCAGGCCTTTGTAAGTACCATGACTTATGAGAATTTTGTTTATAAAAAAGTCTTTTTGTTAAATTATATAAACCATTTATTTGGAGGTAAGTGAAATGTCCAAGCCTACCAGCTATGGTGGAACTGTATTTTCATGGATGACAATTAATTTTTAGACTGCCTAAGAAGTGTGCTTCATAAACCTTGCCAAGACCCTCAGAATACCTTTGAACCCAAGATAGTTGACCCAAGGTACCCAATCTATAATGTGAATATAACATAGGGACAAGGGCTGTCCAGAGTAGGCGCTATACAGTTAAGAAATATTGTGGCTCAAGAGAATCCCAAGAAAAAAAACTCCCAGAAGAAAATATCACTGCTATAAATAGAACCCCAGGAAAAAGAAATTGACCACAAGAGATGAGAGAAGAGATAATACCTCTCCAGGAGATGATAGAAGAATTAGACGAACAAATGAATAAATGAATAACATTTATTAAGCACTTCCTTTGTACCAGGCATTATGTTAAAGGCTGAGATACAAATACAAAAGGGTGACTGAATACTAACAAGGGAAGTGGAACACATGCAGGTAGTGGCAGTTAGTAAAGTGTGTTTTGTCCTGGGTAGTCACAGGGATGGTAAATAGAGTCATTGGACAGCCAATTAATGTGTTCTTTCTAGAAGCAATTGTAGTATTGACTTGATTAATTTTTTCAGAGCTAGAAGTGGAACACTAAAAGCAGAAATTGGGACATGTTATGATAAAGTGGATGACAAAAGATGATCTAGGTAGATGGTTGGATGACATTTGAATTGTGACCTTATCTGAGACTGCTTATATATAGTGGGCTACGTGCGTTTGTACTCAATCACTCATTCATTCACTTACCAATCAGAACAGCTCAGACCTAGGGCACAAGTTCCAAAGATGAATGATTATCTCTCCTAGAGTATTATCTCTGGAGATCTAGGGGTCCACTGATCCAGTGAGTGCAGAAGCTAGGCAGATTTCAAGAGGATGGCAGCTGTGGACAGGAAGAAATAAGAAATAAAAATTACATTAGATCACTTGTAAGGATATTAGATGCCTTTTAGAATAGAAGGTGAAAAACCCTTACTAAAGTAGAAGAAACTCTGAAAAAGAAAGTGGAGAAACAACTAAATAACTCAACGATACAACAAGAAATATTAGAACAAAGCCAAAGACTGAAAAATTAGAAGGACAGATCACGTAGAAAGCACTTTGGAACAATGCTCACAGAATTATTCCTATTTTTGACTGGGCACAGTTAAAATGTTACCCTCCACACAGTCACATCAAAAATCCTGAGATATGTATTTTATTCCTTTCACATAGGCGTGCTAAGGGAAGTTTTCTGGGTAACTAGAGTTGGATGTTTGGCCATTTGGATGGCCACTGCTGTCATACAAAGATTCCCTTCTGAATAGTTAGAATGGTGTCCAGAAATAGGAGGGCAATAATTCATTGAAAGTCAAAGTGTGCCCTAAGGAGCATCAATTTCTATGCCTTATTTAGTAGCAGCTATAAAGACAATGCCAAAAATGACAGCTCAACAAAAATCAGAAGGAATATTCCGTGTCCAAACTCAACTTTGTCACATATAAATTCAGCTTTTCCGGAAATTCTCAGTACTTAGCCTTTTCCAAGACACAGACAGCCAGTATTTCACATACATTTTGGGGTTGGCAATCTGAAGGAACTCTAATAATCTCTCCTGCTTTTTCTCATATTTCCCCAATAGTCTCTCCCTACCCCCAAGGGACTTTTTTTTCATAAAGTGATGATGAAGATCACAGGACAGGATCAGGATGCTTTATGCTTCCCTTCTGAGCCTTCTTTCAACTGTTTCTCCCTACCCTTGATTCCCACTTTGATTTTGCAGGGTCATAGGTTTACAGATTTAGAATGAGAACAGACCTTAGAAGCCATCTAGTTTGACCTTCTCATTGTACAAATAGTAAACTGAGTCCTAGAGTACTTAAGTGCCTCACCCAAAAACACAGGTAGGAAGCAGCAGAAATGAAACTGAGAAGTCTCCTCTGGTCTTTTTCTTCTACAGGCTGAATATGCCCCGTTCCTTTTGGTGAGTCTTCATGGAATGACCATGTCCTCTTAAGACTCAATCTTTTCTTCTCCTGTTCCATGTTTAATTTGTATATGAGGCAGGGCATATAGGGGAACGGGGGAATATCAATCCAAATCTCACATAAAGATTTTTAACTGTCTTCCCCTCTCCTCTCCTCAACTCTCCTTCAGTCCTCTCTCCCTCTTCTCACCTTTTCTCTCCTCTCTTTTCTGCCCTTCCTAAGGAAGCCTCCTCCAAAAATTTTTTTTCTCACCATGAGATGCTCTAGATAGCCCTGGCAGTGGGAACAGAAAAAAGGGATGATTTCCAAAGAAAGAAGCAATAGGACTTGGTGACTGACAGACTGTGGGAGGCAAGAGAGAAGAAAAGAGCAAAAATGGACCTGAGATTTCAAGGCTAAGTGAACAGTTATACAACCAAAACACTAGGGAAGTTAAGAGTGGGGTGCAGTTTTGAAGAGAATCTCCTATCGAGAGGTTGTTTGTTAATGGAGAGAGCTCTGAGTTTGGGGCCAAAGAGATGTGCATTCAAATCTTTGCTAAGTGTGTGGCAAGTCACTTAATATTTCTGAACCTGTTTCCTCATAGACAAAAGTAAGGGTTTGAACCAAGTGAACTCTACTGTCCTTCTTGCTCTAAAACCATGTAGGACCACTTGACCTCCTTTTGCCTGTGAAATGGAGGTAATAATTGACCAGGGAAGCTGAGATTCCAGGAAATTAATAGACGGATGAAAAATATCCTTGCTTCCTTACCCAGAGCTTCAGTTTGCAACCCAATGCCAACTAGATTGAAAGACACATAAATCCTAGCTGACTGCCCCGCTTTTTTCTCCTTCTTTGCTGGGGGTTCTTCAGTTTCTGTGCATCTGGAGAGCTTCCTAATGGTGTTTACTGCAAACAAAAGTTGAGGTATCTAACTAAGTGACTTAAAGAGTAGTGGAATATAGCCTGGAGGAGAAGGGCAGAATTTATGCTGCATATACCAGGAAATGTGGGTGTGAATGGAGCATAGTGCAATGGAAAACTGAATTGGAGTCAGGAAGCCCAGATTATCATCCTTTCTAGCTACATGATTTTAGGCAACCTCTACAGTCTTCAGTTTCCTCATTTGTTAACTGAGTGGGTTGGACTACATGGTCTCTAAGATTCCTTTGTCTATAAGTCAACAAGCATTTATTAAGCACTTACTATATGCGAGCCATTGTGCTGAGCACTGGAATTCCAAAGAAAAGTAAAAACAGTCCCTGATCTCAAGGAGCTCAGAGTCTAATGGGGAAGAGAACATGCAAACAACAATGTGCAACTAGACATTTGCAAGATAAATTGGAGATAATTTCAGGGAGAAGGTGAAAAATCTATGATGCATATTAGAATCTTTGTGTCCAAACAATTTTTGTTTAGGATTAGGAGACTGACAGTGCCCAGGACCAAGGAGGTCTAACTGGGGCCTAGGATAGAGTGTTCAACACTTGAGAGGTGGCCCAGTATGACCACATCTGGACTGCCATATTCAGTTCTGGGTACCATATTGTAGGAGGAACAGTGATAAGCTAGAGAATGACCGTACAGAGGGAAACAATAATGAAAGTGAGAGTCTTGAAGATATTAATACCAGAGGATCAGTTGAAGGAACTGAGGATGTTTGGCCTGTAAAAAAGAAGACTTGTCCACAAGCATTCGAAGGACTGTCATGTGGAAAAGGGATTGGTTCTACTTGGACCCCAAGGGCAGAACAAGTAGATATTTCAAAGAACAAGATTATGGGTTCATGGAAGGAAAAACTTCCTATGAATTAGAGATCGCCAAAAACAGATCAAACTATCTCAGAAGGGAGGATTTAAAGACTTGTCTTCCTTTGAGCAAAGGCTGGATAGGTAAATTGTAGACAGGATTCTTTCTCATATATGGGAAGGAATCAATAGTTTCTGAGGCCATTTCAAGCTCTGAAATTCTGTGATTCTAGGAAAATGCTTTGCAGGTACAAAGCCTATTCATGCCGTTCTTTGAAAGCCCTGCAGGATAGCGACACAAGTGATTTGGCACAGGGTCAGGAGCAGAAATGGCCCAATATAACTATTGATAAAACTCATCATTTGAAAAAAACTCAAAAGACCATAATGCAGCTTTCATCAAATTAAAATAATCATTAGAATTTCATTCTTCCAACAATAACAGGAATAGGCCGGACAAAATGAGCTTTTCTCACACTATTTTCTTTGGATACCTTGCTACAACAGAAAATTTTGGACAAAAGTTCCCAAAGGGTAAGATATTAAGTTTGAAAGGTACTAATTCCCACAACAATCAGTGACCAGGGTAGCAATACCTTGGCCCTTCATGTGAATCTGGTTATTATTACCATTAATGCCAAGTATCTTATTTCTATTCTTTGGGATTTAAGGTAATTTTCTTTTTAAAAGGCTTGCTTTGTTAGGCTTTGCACAGTAACATTTGTTTCAGGAGAAAAAGAATCAAGCAACATTGGGAGAGTATCATGTTGTATTGAAACCTGAGAGGGATTCATTCTTGAAGAAACTTTTCTTGTTTTTGCTCTGAACACACTGCCGTTCTAGGGACCTAGTTTTCTAGGCCGAAGCGCTGATTTTGGCTTTGTCCACTCTGAGAATGATAATGTCATCAGTCAAATGTGGCACTTTCTGCCGAAAGGCTTCACGGCAATTTACCTGGTTAAGGGAAAGCTATGATTGCGATTTGGCCTCTGAGCTCCTGGGACCATCCAAAGGGATGTACATCAGCTTCTTAGCTAGCATTTGGCTTTGTGGTTTTGTTGGAAGCTTTAACAATGGAGGGACCATGTAGTAAAATGGAAAGAGTATTGTATTTGAGTCAGAAGACTAGATTTTGCATCTCATCTCTGTATAACCTTGGGTAAATGACTTCCCCTCTCTGGGTTCATCACCAAAGTGATAGTGGGGTTGGAATTTATGATCTCTAAGGTCTGTTCCAGCTCTAAATTCTATGATCTTATGTGATAATAAAGAAAGATGAAGAATAGCTTGATTCAAAACAAAAATGTGGGGTGCTCAAGGGATGAGAAAACCAATCTACTTGAAATTAAAAATCCATGTAGCATACTAGTCATAGATAATTCACCAAAATCACAGAGGGATTTAAATATTAGATTGAATTTGGACTTTATCTCATAAGCAGTGGAGATTCAAGGAAAGTGATATCATAAATGTGATGTTTGAAGATGAATCTGTCAATGGTAAGCAAGATACATGGAACAAAGGAGAGAATCGAGAAAGACAGTTGGGAAGCTATTATAATAGTTGAAACATGAAGTGATGGAGGTCTGGTCAAGAGTGTTAGCAGTGGGAATAGAAAAAAATAAATGACTGTGAGAAATATAAAGACTAAAGAAATAATAGAGAACAGAAACTGATTTAGTAAAGGGAACAAAGCAGAGGAAGAAATCAAAGAAAATTCCTGGATTTCAAACCTCATAAAATGGAAAAGGATATTACCATTAAAAGATCTTCCTTTGCTTTGTTCCCATACTGGTATTGGGGGGGAAGGGGGAGAAAGGACAGTGGTTTCAGTAGGGGAAGACAAATCTACCCCAATACCCACTGAGGTCAAGCAATGTAATGCACAAAAATTTTCTTTTCCCTCAAGTCTTGTCCAGTGTGAGTTGTTCTCAGGCACAGACTGTCCAGTGTCATAGGGACATATCTCACTTAGAGGCCACCTCAAGCCTGGAAGCCTCTATCAGCACCCTGATCCCCACCCCTTCCTGACCCAGGGCTATCCCTCCCCTGCTCCCTGTGGAATCTGCTTTCCCTCTCAAGTCAAAAAATGTGCTTCTACTCCCAATCCAAGCTAAGCTACACTCATCCATTAACAAGACTGCTGGTGTCTTGTAAACTCAGGAATCTAAACAAATGGCAATAGTATGTTTTGATAGCTTGTTCTTGGATAAATCACATACACACAGATCTCTTTGAAAACAGAGGGTATATTTATCAAGCACACATAAGGCTAAAATACAAGTTGACTGCTCTGGGGAAATATTAGCTCAAAAACAAATGTGCCAATCTATCAAAAAAAAGAAAAAGCCTCTACGTGTTAGGAATTTTAGCACTAATTCAGAAATCTCCAAATCCATTCATATATCAAGCATACAAGGAGATGAAATTGTATTCTATCTTTCTCCAAAATTCCAAAGTTCATACACTAGAGGGAAGATTAACTGAAGGAAAGAAAGCTAATTTTTTTCAGTTTACTTGCTTTTCAATTAAAGTAGAATTTCCATTTTAAAAAGTAAAGCTAATACAGCTAGTTCCCATTAATGTGAATAATGAATCTCCTGAAGCAATTGCAAATATTTAAATGTGTATTATTCAAAGTTACAATTATGTAAAATAGACTGATTGGTTCCAGCCAAATGGAAATATGCAATGCAAATTTGAATAATGCATCCACTTCTCAGGATCTGTTGTTCGAACTAATAGGTATATAACTATAATTACTTAATATTACTAATCCACATATTTACTTTTTTAAAATGCATCATTGGGGCGACATTTAAAGAACTACAATTACTTTAGTACTTCTGTGGATCTGTGGTTTCATCCTGTGAATCCTGCCTTGAAGAGAGCAGCTTGCGACCCAAACCCACCTTCATATTCTGTGTGACTTACACCTATATATATTCCATAATGAGTCCACCCAATATTGAGGGGTTTCCTCCAGATTTCTTGACATTACCTGGGTATCAATGCCAAGCATAAGTTATCCATTAACTATGGCTCAGCCCTACTACTTGACTGACCCACTTCCTTTTCTAGTCCTATATCTTTTGGATAAAATTCTTTGTGCCTTTTTTCCCATATGCAAATCGTTGTTAATAATACACTCCAGCCTATTTACACCTACCTTTCATCTTTCCATTGCCCATCATTTTGGTTCTTCAGATACTATAGCATTCCATGATTTAAACCCATATAGTATCACTGGAAGAATATTAAAAGTAAAATATGAGATTTTTGTTTCAGGAAAAAGCTTGGGGTCATTAAAAGTGCTGTTCAGTTTCCCAAGGAGAACTACAAATGCCTAAGTAAATTTAGAAATCTTACTCATTAATCATTAACTGGAACCAGTCTAACCTTGGCTCTATCCTCAGACTTAAGCAGAACTAATATAGTTAAAAATAGTTATTTTGGATAACAGCGTCACATTACAGTGCCCACCACTGGGCATCCATCCATTCAAGGGGACAGGAGATTGAGCTCAGTTATGGAGGATCAGGTCACAGTTCATAGCAGGAAATATAACTGTTCCTTAGATCCCCATCATTACTCACATCCTTTGATGCGTCCGATATGAACTCCATGTCTGAGTTCTGTAACCAAATGAGACCCAATTATAGACTTACATAACATACAAATATCAGGGAAACAAAGACATGCCACACGATCTCCTAATCACCTCTCCTAGAAATTCAGAAGCCCAGGATCACGTGGAATAAACATTTAAAGAAATGAAGAGAACTATTGAACCACTATAACCATCTTCTATAATCTCTCCAGAGACTGCCCTAGCCATTTGCTCCCACATAGCACACCACAAATCTCACCCCCAAATGGACCAGCTTGATTATCATATACCAGCGTTGATTGCAGCATGGACCTTGCTTAGTCAAAAGCTGGGAGAAACTACTGACTAATTCAATAATAAGGCCCATGTCAATGAGGCTCATTCCCAGCATTTCTGCGCTGCAATTAACACTTAACACTTTGGAACTTTCTCAGACAAGTGTGGCATGACTAACTTCATGAAATCAAAGAAACACAGTTCAGGTGCTTGGATTCAAACCTCCCCCTTTTGTTTGCAAAACTAACGCTCAAAGTTCAGTCCTTCTCTAGCCACTCCCAGGGCTTGTAGCTTAGCTGGGAGACTCTGAGTAACTCCAGAAGATTTCAAAATTCCTTTAGGCCTCTTGGTGCAATGGAAAGAATACTGGCTTTGCAGTTAGATCTTGGCTCTGGCCTTGGAGTCAAATCTTGGCTCTGCCTATTACTACCTGCATGACCTTGAACAAAGACCATCATGTCTCTGGGCCTCAGTTTCCCCATCTGTTAAATGGAGATTACACCTCCCTGGGTTGTTGTGAAGATCAAATGAGATAATATTTGCAAAGCTCTCAGCACAGTACCTAGCACAGAGTAGGCGTTTAAGAAATGTTTGTTTCCTTCCCCTTTCCCATCTCCACTCTCCAGGCCTTTGTATTCGCTGTGCCCATGCCTGGAATGATCTCCCTCCTCACCTCTGCCTCATAGAATACCTAGCTTCCTTTAAGGCACAATTTAAACATCACCTTCTGCAAAAGGCTTTTTTTCCTGGTCCCTCCCAGCTTCTAGAGCCTTCTCCTTTAAGGTTACCATGTATTTACTTTATTAAAGAGACTGTTCAGTGGCATAGTGAACAGAATCAGAAAAACCTGACTTTGAATCCTGCCTCTAGTATTTCTAGGAGTGTGAGCCTAGGAAAGTCACATAATCTCTCTCAGCGTCAGTTTTCACATCTGTAAAATGGGGATAATACCACCACCTATCTCACAGGGTTCTTGTGACCAATGATATGCTACATGCAAAATGTTTTGCAAACCTTAACGCACTATAAATACTAGCTATTACCCTAATGTGCATGTTGTCTCCCTAGTTAGAAGGTAAGCTTCTTGAGGACAGGGACTTTTTTTGTATTTTTTTTTTTTTGCTTTTGCATTGTGTCCCTAGCACCTGGCATAGTGCCTGGCACAAAGTAAACACTTAATAAATGCTTATGGATTGGGTTGAATTGGATTGCATTCCATTGGCTGCTTATGTGGTACAAACCCAGATTCCACGTCAATACTACATATTGAGGTCTACCTGTGTAACCTTGCACAAGTTACTTAACCTCTTTGGGCCTCGGTTTCCTCATCTATAAAATGAGAAGCTCTTGATAGGTTTTTTCCAGTTCTAGATTAGTGATACCACTATATTCCGTCTTGAACCCTGTGAGAAAATATAGAAGACAGGCTCACCGTACTTGAAAAAACACACCACTTCCCCTCCAATCTGACAGAAGAAATAGAGTTCATCCTTTCAGGGTTTCCCCAGTCTGAATGAAAATATCATGTCCATATTCTGAGTCAGTTGTTTTATCTCTCGTTCCTTCCTCTACAAAGTGTCTTAAGTGCCCCTTCCCTAGGAATGGGGAGAAAAGAAAGTCAGAGTGTTAGGGAAAGGTCTGTTTCTGTGATTAATGGGGACCTTAGAGGCTGGACACTCTGAGGCTGTTCCCACAGTACTGCACTCACTCAAGGCATCTGCCTCCCTCCCTCCACCACAAAGACGTCTGACCCATTGGAATGAATCCTGAGCCATCTCTGACACAAGAATTTTGGCTCTTTCCTCACGTTCTGCTTTCCCTCCGACTCTGGCTGGCTTTCCTTTCCTTTCCCTTTCCCACCCAGTCTGGCTCCCAGCCCCCACTCTCCATTTCCGAGTCTCTCTCAAAGGGCACAGGACCAGAAGCCCACTGGTGATTTTGTTTCCAAAGATGAAAACTCCCTTCCAGAAAATGCCATTTCTTCCCCTGCCAGATGTTGTAGCAACATTAAGAAAAACAAAGGTCTTGGCAAGAGTAATTTCTCTGAATCAGGCACTTTCTGGGATATTTTCTTCAGAATTTTCTTTGACATGGAAGACCCCAAAAGCCAGCTTTGCAAAGCCCACGTAGTCACAGCCAGTCCTTGAGTCTGAAGAGATGATGATAGGAGTAGCTGTCTCTAGGCTTTATTCTAGTCCTTTCCTCCTATCACTCTTTTTCATATTGGGAATTCTTGCCTGGCCTCATGCAAGGTAACAAGCACTTATTAAGTGCTTACTACGTGCCAGTCACTGGAGGTACCAATACAAGCTAAAAGAAAGATAGTTCTGTGAGAAACGCGGTTTTGGGGATCACTGGACTTCCTAGGCAGGGCCAAAGTCCTGAGGAAGAACCCTGTGATAATCCCTAGGGAAGGCTGTACAGACCACAGGACTGTACACACAGGACAGAGGAAGACCAAGTGGTAGCCATCCCTTAATCTGTGGGGATCACAGGGCCTCCTAGGGGTCAGACCCTAAGGAAGACCCAAGTGAGGGCCCCTTAGGATGGCAGTAAGATCACAAGGCTCCCGAGACAGGGCCGGAAGTCCCATGTGATGTCCCCTTAAGAAGGCCGTGCAGACCACAGGGTTCCCCAAGGGAATCCAGAGTGGTAGCCCTCTTAACACTGCAGTGGGGATCACAGGACACCCCAAGACAAGATCCAGGAGTAAGCCTGGCGAGCTTCTGCTGCCTGTTGCTTCCCTTCACTTGACCTTAGGAAAATCCATGTGATCTGCCCATTCACACCCAAAGAACTCAGGACCAGAGTGGGCAGAGGAAGGCATTTTATTACGCTCCCCGGGAGAGCGGGTGTAGTGCTCACGGGAACACTCACACTGATACAGCTGCAGGGGCAGGGGTAACCATTCCCTCCACTCCTGCTAGAGTCATGGTTACAATCTTTATTTTTTACATAGTTTTCCTAGGTTATACAGTTTATATAAATAGGATAATAAGGATACAGAAGCAAAAGTGAAGTTAACTAGATTTTCCTTGTCCTAGTTTAGGATTAAACTATATTCTTTTACTTCCCCTACTTTCCCTCTTTAACATATGCAAATGATGCAAATCAGTAGGCCTGGATTCTTGACCAAGACCAGACCCTAGATAAGCTTGAACAGGTTCAAGTGGGTTTGGCCTTTCTAATTTCCCAGACTGCCTTCTCAAAAAGTATGCACATGCGTACAAGCCTCTGACCTCTCACCTGACCGACCTTGAGGCCTGGTCTCTGCTAAAGCTGGGGTGGGGGAGGGCGGGGAAGCACACCTTTAGTTCTGTGGAAACAAAACTCCTTCTCCCATTTCTTACAATTTCCCCCTCTTCTTTTATTCAAATTTTTGTTTCCACATTTTTAATATTCCCTTACTCTCTTTCTCATCTGAATTTTTTCCTTAATCATCACCCCCTTAAATATGGGAAGGATTGATCGACGCATTGAAAAATCAAAGGGGGCAATCCCCTTTGTAAATACAGATACAGAGACCCAAAAGAAAACGATAATGCAATTGTCCCTTTAAGATTCAAAAGTCTCTTCCCATAAGCTGTCTGGCAGGGAACATCAGTGAAGTCTTCTGGTCCTTGGTATTTGTTCCAGCCATCTCCAGCATCTTCTTCTTGTCTTCTTGTAGGAACCAGCTTTCTTTCCATTCTCCTACAAAAGTTACCCTGGCACAATTTTCTAATCCTTATACCCTGATCATTTTTACAAATTCAAAATTGGAACTTTGGCCAATTGCCATGTTTAAGAAATTTTACATCAGAACCCAGTTCTTCATACTTTACATTAACTCAATATTAATTTCCTCACTAGGAGGACGATATTTCATTAAGGAATTAACAGCCAACTCCAGCACATACATTAATACATTAGATAACCAATTCTTAACACAGTACCTATATAAAACTTTTAGTTATGCCATGTTTCTTTGATGGCATGTACGAAATAAACCACAAGCCATTCTTCTTTTAACATTACTAATTGTAACAAAGCTTTAGACAAGCATGATATTAACCAAATAACAAAATATTCTCACAAGCCCTTGACCTAATTGTCTCCATACCATTTCCAAGAAAAAACCTAACTTAACACTAGTCCCAGTCCCAGAGTAATCTAAGATGTTCCATAATCAATTATTTTAATAGATTTACAAAACTTTCTGATTATAGAAATTTGCCACCAAGAGAGTAGGGACTTAGAGTAAGGGGTCCATATTTTCCCCAGCTTCCTGTCAACTCCAGGCAGAGGCTGTGTCAAACTGCAAGCTGCATTGAGCCAGGCCTAGTCTGCCAGGTTTCAGTTGAGGCCTCAGGTCAAGACGGTCCCACCTCAGCACATGCTGAACAGTTGCCCCCTCAACTTTGCCAAGAAATCATACCTGTAGCTCATGCCTGCCCTCCCACAGGGCTGCTGGCATCTTGGGTCAGCCTTCCTTGATACTCACACCTGGAGTTAGACTCAGAAAAACAGTCAGTTAACAGTCCCATTAAAGGCAAGTTCCAGTGATCAGTGTCTATTGCCTAAGGAACATCCTTAAAGCTAGCTCTAAAGTTACTGCTCTAACACATTTGCATCGGTTTCTCCTCTATTTCTCTATTCTTCTCTAATTATACCTGATCTGAAAGAATTGAACCATACAATTTTTATCATTATGTTTTAGGTGATGGAATGAATTCAAATCCACATTTAACTTTTTCCATCAATACATAACTATTCTACAACTTCTCTCCTAAAGAGACTTACTTTGAAATTCCTTTCCCCAAACTGAAGATGTCTCTGATTTAGTTCCAGTGATTAATTACACTATTTCTATCAATACCTAATTGCTCTTATATCACTTTAAAACATCTAAGGACCCTATCCCACAAAGATACAATATAACTTTATATCCCAGCCTTAGTCTATGGGATAATGATTCAATAATATTATCTCATAAAACTTCTTCCACCCCCCGCTTTTTGGATTTTTGCTCCCACACTTCTTATTCACTCCTATTCTCAATTTGTTTTAACATTAATTCACATTCTTCATCATCTTTCCCATCATCTGTTTTTACAATCAACATTTTTACCCTCCCTCCTTCATTAAAATATACCGCCCCCATACCCTGAATGGCAGTTTTGGTAACCAATTGTATAATACAGGGTATACATAAGAGGTAACAAGAATAGGCCACATAATGCTAGCAGGAAGACTCCAATAATTTGTTTCCACCAGGAACCCTTGAACCAATCAAACCAAGAAGGATTGAATGGACTGGTCCATGTCTGAATTGGGACATCTTTTACAACCTGTCCATTATCATCTATTTTTATGCAACAACTAGAGAGGTTGAGTTTCCCACAAACATCTCCCTCTTCTGCTAGCAAATAATAAGACAGCCTCTCTGGTTTGGGTAGCCTGATCAGCCAGTAGGTCCAATGCCTTGGCAGTCTGGTTGGTGATAATCTCTACCACAGTTTTTGAACAATTCTTTGTGGTGGCCACTCATCTCCCCACCCATTGGCATCCCTGGTGACTGTTAGGGAAGTATCTATCCCCTGCTTGAACCTCTCACTTGGGGGCATTAGATCATCATATAGCTGTATCCCCAATTTGTTCCCTTCTTGTCCTGCTAAAAACAAAAATTTTGGTCTAACCAACCCCACATAGCACACCCCTGTCCAATTTAAAGGGAGATGGATATGGGCCGTATGGCCACAAATCCAATAATGTCCTTTTAGGGCTGGTTGCTCTGTCTTGTGTATTTTGGAAGCATTCCGAAGAAAGGGATAATATTGCTTATCTTGGAACCCCAAGGGCCCTCCTTGGTTAAGACCAGGTTCCATTCCTTCGATATTGGCACCTCCACAGCTGCTCTGTCCTTCTCCACTCACACTTTTCTACCCCGGGGCTACTTGTTTTGTTACTTTTACTCCAAAAAGTATCAAAATGTTCAAAATAAGAACCATTATCCCATCCCCACTGTCTATAAGGATCCAGGAGTATTCACTAGTTTTTCTTTCTGCTTGACACCTTGCTATAGCTACCGAGTGCCAGAAATTCCAACATATATTACCCTTACTCATAAGCCTTATACCACAAGAGATCATTAGGTCTGGTATGGAAGAGACCGATTACTGAGGATCCAGGCTGGACTCAGAGGTACAGGTACCCAGGGCCAATTTTCAAATTGTTGTGGACCCCCACAGATCCAAAAATTGGTTACATTAAAAGTTCTGGCAATGACTTCCATCAGTTGAGTAAACTTATTCTCCTCCTTTCATGGAGGGGAGATAGGGGCTCCGATAGTCAGAGCGATCCAAGTAACCACGACAATAGCTCTCTTTTACCTTTTCCAGGAGAAATAAGCCTGTGCTTTCCCTTATGCCTCCCCCCTTATTCTGATGGAAGGAAAAAAATGCCACTGTCCCTGTTATCCCCACTATTCCTAATTTTCAACTAGTGGAATAATCCCTCCATCCTTCATTGAAGCTGGCATATACTGAATGATTAACAAGATAATGGAAACAATATTAATACAAAGATTATTAGTCCGTTCTCTCCTGGTGTCCCTCTCCCTTCCGGTGTAGAATAATCTTCAAGGGATCAGAATTGTCCTTAATAGTCCATTCTTAGGATTCCCCCACAGGTCCTTTTACCTTGGTGTAATGAGTCCACCCTTTCTCAGCAGTTCGTATAGCGGTCTCTGTAGTGAGAAGTACCTGGAACGGTCCCTCCCAGCTGGGCTGAAGCTTAGTTTCTTTCCAGGATTTAATCAGCACCCAGTCTCAATAGGTTTGAACTGCAACCAATTAGCTTACAGGTAGAAATCCAGCAGGCCTTCTAAAAATTATAAGAACAATTATTTGGACAGCTCTAAAATGAGATGTGTCTCCTTCTTAAAGCAAAATAATCTTTAAACATTGGGATTAATTCAAATTCCCAAAGTGCCATCACCAATTAGTCCATAAACCTCCAGATTAACATACGTAAATATATCTTTAGATGATACAGGCTTGAAAATCACACTCCTGTATTTTTCAAAGTATTATAACAACTCAATTCTTTGCTATCACAGAATTTCCAGATATCACAAAATTCTTTAGTCAAAAAGGTGTTGTAATGGGGAGAACACTTAGTTTCTATACATTACATACCCTTTGTCCATAGGAATCCCTCTACCCTGAAAACTTTACACAAGATTGAATATCTAAAAATCCTTGGTCCACTTAACATCAATTTCTTAACTAAGTATAATTCTTAATCTAACCTCTAGATTACAAGAGAAATTATTTTAATCACTAATGGTAACATTTTCATTTCTAAGGCCCAATACTCTTAGTATTGTAAGAAAATTTATAAAGCCACATTTCTAACCATTCACAATGTATCCTGAATTGACAGGAGGACCCAACAAGGCCTTTGTATAAATACTTGATTTATAGCAAAATCAATTTCAATTGAACTTCCAGACAAAACTTGGAAGTTATAATTTCTTAGGTTATAGCAATTGTCCAACTTCTTAACCTAATGCGGCCCTAACATAATGTAATAATGCCCTAAACATTATGATGTATGTAAAATTTGAACTACCCATTTCAGTCTAGGTAAATACATTTCTAAACCAAATATGACAGTTTAGAATTATCAAATTTTCATCACATCCTTTAAAAGCACCCAATTAATTCACATATATCAAACTCAGATTAAAATCACAATGGTCTTCTCAAACTTCAATTTTAGAAATACAGAAACAATAAATTTCAGGTGACATCAATTGCATTTCCAGGTCACCACCTATAGGAATTACTGATCCTATTACTTATTTTCCCAATCTTTACTGAAACTTTACTCTCCATATTTCCAATTTCAATCTTTCTTTCCTTAATCTTGACCCAAATTTCAAATAAATAAATTACATGCTCACCCAGCTTTCCTTTTTCCCAGCTGCTTTCTTTTTACCTTAAAACTTAAAAATGACCAACAATTTTTAATCACATTCTAAGAGGACCACTAAACCTCTTTAAAGTGGTCATCCAATTTTTCATACAGACCCCTTCACTTCTCCTCTACAGTTTAAACACTTGCCTGATGTTAGATAGGCTAACTCAATACAAAATACACAGATTTTTCCTCTAGAATCTAACCAACCCTTAATTAAGAGCCCCCAGCCCTGCCGACTGGCAGTTTCAGCTCTGATTCCTTATCTAACTATTTTAATACCAAAGGTCTCCTAGAGTTAAACATTTTTACCTGAACATAGAACAAAAAGGCACAGACAAAACATTAGACAGACATTTCACATGAACAATTTAGAATTTGAATTCAGACTCACTTCCAATAATAAACCAAATCACTTTCCTTGGGTCGACCCATGAGTGCTTTTCTTCCAAGCACTAGGAGAAATCCATTCTCCCCACCTAGGTGCACCTTCCCTGGGTTGACTTATTGTCTTCCCAGCTAGCCAACATTCTTCCTAACGGGAAGAGGAATGTTAGGAGGATCCTTTCCATCCTCCCCAGGTACCTTTTCTTAGAGCTCTTATTTCCCGTTCTAGACAAACCTTACTTCTCAACCTAGAACCCCCAGACTTAACAAGGCAGTACTACTACCCGTTTGTTCCTACCTTGCTCAGGTGACCTGACTTGCACAGTCTCCGGCCGTTCCCTTTGCATTCATCTGCACGCTCTTCTTATTCAAACAAGGTCTCAGGTCCTTCAGGGCCTCCAGGGGGTTTTCAGCTTAAGACAGTGGGACCTCTCTAACAGTGAGCGGGAGCACTCTTCCCTCTTCCCTATCTTACTCACCCTTCCTGGGGTCTTCAGAATCCCGGACGAGCCCCCAAATTGTGAGAAACGTGGTTTTGGGGATCACTGGACTTCCTAGGCAGGGCCAAAGTCCTGAGGAAGAACCCTGTGATAATCCCTAGGGAAGGCTGTACAGACCACAGGACTCCCAGAGGAAGACCAAGTGGTAGCCATCCCTTAATCTGTGGGGATCACAGGGCCTCCTAGGGGTCAGACCCTAAGGAAGACCCAAGTGAGGGCCCCTTAGGATGGCAGTAAGATCACAAGGCTCCCGAGACAGGGCCGGAAGTCCCATGTGATGTCCCCTTAAGAAGGCCGTGCAGACCACAGGGTTCCCCAAGGGAATCCAGAGTGGTAGCCCTCTTAACACCACAGTGGGGAACACAAGACACCCCAAGACAAGATCCAGAAGTAAGCCTGGCGAGCTTCTGCTGCCTGTTGCTTCCCTTCACTTGACCTTAGGAAAATCCATGTGATCTGCCCATTCACACCCAAAGAACTCAGGACCAGAGTGGGCAGAGGAAGGCATTTTATTACGCTCCCCGGGAGAGCGGGTGTAGTGCTCACGGGAACACTCACACTGATACAGCTGCAGGGGCAGGGGTAACCATTCCCTCCACTCCTGCTAGAGTCATGGTTAGTTTACAATCTTTATTTTTTACATAGTTTTCCTAGGTTATACAGTTTATATAAATAGGATAATAAGAATACAGAAGCAAAAGTGAAGTTAACTAGATTTTCCTTGTCCTAGTTTAGGATTAAACTATATTCTTTTACTTCCCCTACTTTCCCTCTTTAACATATGCAAATGATGCAAATCAGTAGGCCTGGATTCTTGACCAAGACCAGACCCTAGATAAGCTTGAACAGGTTCAAGTGGGTTTGGCCTCTCTAATTCCCCAGACTGCCTTCTCAAAAAGTATGCACATGCGTACAAGCCTCTGACCTCTCACCTGACCGACCTTGAGGCCTGGTCTCTGCTAAAGCTGGGGTGGGGGAGGGCGGGGAAGCACACCTTTAGTTCTGTGGAAACAAAACTCCTTCTCCCATTTCCTACAGTTCCCACCCTCAAGAAACTTACATCCTATTGGGGAAGACAACATACAAAAAGGAACTGAAGTAGGGGAGGGGTATACCTGTGCCATAGTTTCAAAGTCTAGGGAGTCAGAAGCAGATCTGGGAAGGAAAGGAAAGATGGCTGGCCTGCCTCCCCAAAATGGAAAGCTTGAGAGGAACTCACCCAGGGAGAAGGAGGCTGGCATGGTGGAATGTTAGAAGGCCCCAGGTACTAAGGGAAGATCCAAGGTGAGATGGCAGCTAAGGGAGGCAAAATCAAGAGACTGAAGAAGACGGCCACGGAGCCATTTCATAGATATGAAAATGGTGGAGAATCAGCAGCTTAGCCACTGCTCGATCTTGGCTGGGTATGGCTAGAGAGATTCCAGAGTATCTAGGAGACCCCACATACACATATTTCTGGATCAAAGGGACCTATGCAATATCATCTGTAGGTTCCCTGGTCAACAACAACAGCGATAAAAATTTTCAGTTTTAATTGTCCTGGATGGTGTCATCCACTATTCCCCAAATCATCTATATCTCTCTGTTCTGCAACTTGATTTGTTTCCCTGAACTTTAACCTTTTTAAGTCAGAACCCAGCCCCCCTCTCTCAGACCTTGTAAGACGCTACTTTACCACCCCACAAGCAACCCCCACTTGCCAGCATCTTCTCCAAGCAGAGAAAACAGAATGATGAATCTGGTCAACCCTGCCAGCTTCACATGGATACTCCTAAATCTTGCTAACCCCATCAGTCTTTGATTGCTCTGAATTAGAACAGTCACCTTGGTACCGGGAGGATTAGCTAAAATGTTGAATGACAGAATCAGGATCCAGAAAGCTCTGAAGAATTGAGAAAGATGATCCAAATTTAAGAAGATTAATTTGAATAGAAATAAATGTAAAGTCCTTGCTTCCTGGACAATTAAAGCTGTGGGTGACCCAAAAAGTGTGTGTGTGTGTGTGTGTGTGTGTGTGTGTGTGTGTGTGTGTGTGTGTGTAAGAGAGAGAGAGAGAGAGAGAGAGAGAGAGAGAGAGAGAGAGAGAGAGAAAGGGGGAGAGAGAAATGGTAGCTACAAGAAGGCTGCAGCATACTTCCAATGATGACATGCTCTAGAAGTGGCATAAAGGAGATCGCTAAAGAAATGTATGATCATAAATGGAGATAACAGACAGATTACAGCACCAGTACCCCCAAAAACATAGGTGAAAATCTTTTACAATTGAGTAGATTCCCCATGGAGAAGCTATCAACGAACTTAAACAAGAACAAGAAGGCATAATTGGGTTGCTATCTGCACTAAAAAAGAGAATATACAAATCATCGAAATCACAGAACTGGTAAAGTGTTGAAATAAGTGTAAAATCACTTATTCAAATAATCAGCCACACAAGTACAGTATAGGGATATGTAGCTAGACAACAGGTGTGTGTTTGTTTGTTTGGGGAGAGGGGGTGGGGAGATCTGAGAGAGCTAGCAGACCACTAGCTTTATGTAAATCAACAGATGGCCAGCAACCAAAAAAGTTAATGTGATCAGTCTCAGGCTACATTAATAAACAAGTGGTAACCATAATAAGGCAGGCAATAACCCTGCTATAGCCTCTCTTGGTCAGACCACATCTGAGTTACTGTGTTTATTCCTAGGCATTCGTTTTAGGAACGACATTGAAAAATTTGAGTCTTTACAGAGGAAGGTGAATAGGTTGGTGAGAGAAGTAGATTTTATTTCGAATGAGAATCCTTTAAAGAAATCATGGGTATTTTTTCCTGGCAAAGAGAAGGTTTGGGGGGAATGTGATAACTGTTTTCAAGTATATGAAGAGCTTATCCATACAAGAAGGATGAAACTTGTTGTGTTTGTCCCTGAATGGCAGAACTTGGAGCAACCAAACAATCAGCAAACATTTATGTATGCTGTACAGAAGAAACGTTGAGTGTGATGTAAGGAAACACTTCTTGAGCAATTAGAGGCATCCAAGCATGGAATGTGCTGCCTTGCGAAGCAATGGGTTTCCCCTCCCTAGAGGTTTTTAAGTGAGAACTCAGTGACCATTTCACTGGCATGCTATAGAGAGGTTCTTGTTCAGGTATAGGTTAGAATAGATGTCTTCTGAGGTCCTATACTTGGACTAGATAAACTCTGAGATCCTTTCCAATGTACAACTACAAAACAATTAAAATTTACATTGAAAAACTACCCCCAAACAATAACAACAACCACCAAGCTTGGTCCCAAAGAAGACATATGAGAAGCTACACCCCCCACTCCTTTGCGAGGGGCAGGGACCATGGGTATAGAATATTGCATGTATATTTTAGGGTTTTTTAATATATTAATCAGATGTGCTAATTTTTTCTCCTCTTCCTCTCTTTTTTCTTTTTAAAATAAATTCTTTGTTATGCTGGCTCTTTGGGAGGTGACTATGGGTGGAAAGAAGCAGGAGAAAATTTAGGCAATGTGAAAACAAAAGCTATCAACTAAAATGCATTTTTAAAAGATCCTTTCTAGATAGGGATCTATGGTTCTAGGACCCCATGATTGTTAAAAAAAATGCTATTGGATCTTGGATTTGGGAAAAATGAAGGCATTCCCATTTGGATTCTGGCTTATCAGCTTGCTTGATAGGGACTCCAGGCTCTTTAACAGAGAAAACCTCTGCTTAAGGGACCACTGCTCTTATCTTAAAGTGAAGAGGAAAACTCGGTTTTCATTTATGCCCACACCATGGGCCTTACTGCCTTCATACTTCTGGAGTGTTTTTGTTCTGGAATAATCATTCAGGGGTTGTGTCAGTCACCTAAAAACTGGTTATTAAGCACCTACTATGTGCCAGGCACTATGCTAAGTGCTGGGGATACAAAGAAAGGCAAAAGACAATATCTGAACTCAAAGAACTCACCATCTAATAGGAGACAACACTTAAAAAACATGAAAGAGGCAGGGGAGGAAGGGAAGATACCTGGTGCAGGGGACATGATGAAGTCCTGCAGCCAAGTGGGAAATGATGCAATGTCTTCCCTGGGCCCTTTCCTTAAAGGGAAGATCTAGGAACTCTCTAATGACCACCCCCCACCCTCTGCAATCAGAGACAGGGAGAAGCCCAAGGGACAGGGTACATTGAGGGATGGGAGTTTCAAAACTGATATGATCTTGTAAGAAGATAAGTTAGTTTATAAAGATAATAGTAAAATCTAGGTGAGCAGCCAGATAAGAAATATATACTTCTGAACACCATGTGTACGTATGATGTCTTTGTGTATACTTCAGGTATATACAAGTTGTGTGTACTACTTACACCATCAGGTAAAATTGTTATTACTACTCACTGGGGAGGGAAGGTCCTCACACTCACTCTAGTGGTTTGTATATGTCCCATTGGATCACAAGTTACCAAGAAATGGTCAGTCTTCTATCACTTAGATCCACCTTTCTCTACAAGGTTGCACTATTTCTATCTAGAATTTGTAAATCTATCTAATCAAAATCAGCTCTGAGAACCCACTCGTAGGATATTGGGTGCTTCTTTTTATATTTGTTACATTTTCAATGAGCACTAGTCACATGGCCTTGGAATATAATAGTTTTCTTTGGTTTTCTCTGGAAGTTGACTCTTATACCAGGATGTCGCATAAATTGTTTTCACTCAATTTAGAATTCATAAGTAAACAATATATAGTGGCCTGAAAACAATGCACGAAATATAAATATCTACGGAGCAGCTACAAGCTCACCAATATCTTGGATTCTGAATGTAACCCCTTAGCAGGATCAATAGAGACCCAGGAGTTCTAAAACATAGGCTGAATCATCCCTTGAGCAGGCAAAGGAGTGAACCGCAGCTCCCTCAGTGTGCTTGACTCACACTTCAGTATGGTGACTCACTCCTCCCATAGGACTGGTGAGCAGATGCAGACAGAAGAATCCTGGAGTCAGGCTCTCAGCTCATAACATAGAAGCTTGACCACAAGATCTAGTGAAAGTAAAGCTTGGTATAGTCAGTGATTTGTCTGGTGGGTAGAAGGGGGGGGGGGTTGGGGTGACCTGGTCAGAGTTGTACTTTAGGAAGATCAGTTTGACAGCTGAGTGGATGGTAGACTGGTATGTAGAGAGATTGGAGGCAGAGAAACCAACCAAGAAGTCCAGGCATGAGCCCACACTAGGACGCTGGGCGTGACAGAGGAGAGAAAGGAGCATATAGGAGAGATGCCAACGAAGGTGAAAATCAACAGAACATACCAACATATTGGATATGGGGAGTGAGAGAGAGTGAGGAGTTGAGGATGACACCAACATTGTGAATCTGGGTAATTGAGGAAATAAATAGTGATGCCTTTAACAATAATAGGAAAAGTAAGAAGAAAGGAGGAGAGGAGGAGGGGAGGTAAAGACAATGAGCTCAATTTTGGACCTCTTGAATGTCTACAGGACATCCAGCCCAAGATGTAGTTGGAGAGGTGAGACAAAAGATTATGTTCAGGTAAATAAATAGATCTGAGAACCATTGGCATGCACCCATAGTTTGCTGACCCCTGCCACCAAATGATATCTGACTTTACATCCTTGGACCTGAGCTGGTTCTTGCCCAGGTCTACATCATTTGCCCTAGTCCTTGGCTAATCTAACCCCTTGATAGTATAATATAAGCACTTAAGAAAAAATTTTAAATATTAGTTGAATGACACTTAAATGAAAGAAAAATTAAATTATGTTTAACATGTGGCTTTGGAATTCTCTTACCTACTTACATGGCCTTTAAAAAATCTGTCTTTCTTTTATCAGTGATTCACCCATTCATCAGTCCCCAACAGGTTGCATTGAAAATATTCAGTTTTCCCTTACCAATGACATAGAAGTACCATCTGTAGTGGCTTGAAAGGGTAATTATGGCTAAACAGTGGGACAATGGCATGCTGGGGAAAATAACTAGCTTTTTGCCAGTCTTTCTGATGTGGTTTCTAGGCACACATTGCAATTGAAAAACAGGAATTCTGTTTACTAAAGGCATTGAAAAAAAACATTTCTTTTCCATTCAAGTATAGCTCCCTATTGCTTACCTAATAAAGTCTTCCTAAACCCATTAGCCTGACTCTAGGGTCATTTCTCTGTTTGACCCCAAACAATACTTTTGGCCTTGTCTCATATTATTTTTCTTCATGTATCATACTCTACAGCTACCTTGTCATTTCCTATTACACATCCCATGTTTTCCTACCATTCCCTACACCTAGAATGCTCTCTTCTGCTAAAATCCTATCCATCCTGCAAGGCCCAATTCAAATTCTATCTTCTCAACAAGTTTTCACAGATCTCTCTTTTCCCCCGCTGAAAGTAATTCCTCTTTGCCCATAACTCTTGTAGCATCTTGTTTAAATCTCTCTCAGGCGTTCATTCTGTCCTATTTCATTCAGCTGTTTGCATAAATGTCTTGTCTCCCCTACTGGAGTGCAAGTTCTTTGAAGACGCAAGCTTGTCCCAATTATTTTTATTTTTCTTCAGTGCCAGGAATTTGCACATTATAGCATTATAGGATTCTAAGTTAGGAGGGACCTTATGGACCAATTAATCTGTTCCCTCCTCTTATCAATGAGAAAAATTGAATCCCAGAGAGAGTAACTGGCTTACCCAAAGTTACAGGGGTAGGAGATGGTAGTATCTAGATTCGAGCTCTTAAAGACAGCTAGGTAAAGCAAAGAATAAGACCACTGGACATGGAGTCAATTCAAGTTTTGAGTTCAAATCCCACCTGAGATGCTAATTTACTTAGCTGTTTGACCTTGGTCTCCTTATTTGTAAAATGGGGATGATGGTAATAGCACCTACATCATGGCAGCTTCCTGTAAGTGCTCAGCAAATGTTGAACTAGTTAATGGTATGAGACTGGCATCTGTAACCTCCAGTAGCATGCCAAAGGCAACATTTGAAATTATTTTCAGTGGCATGAAGGGTCAGTACTGATGCCAGGGCGCCAGATTAGTTGAAATGTCTCTGGCACCTTCTCAACTCCCATTCTGAGTCCCTTTTGGCATCTTTCTGACATCTCTCACCTTATAGCAAACTCTCTTCTATATGCCACAGATACTCCAATCTAATGCTATTTTCTACCTATCCAGAGTTCACAAAATAGCACTCTATCCAAGTATATTCTTCTCCATGGCACACCCAAAATCCCTTACCCACTCCCTTCCCCTCTTATTTTTGAAATAATATTTTTGTTTTTCCCCAATTACATTTAAAAACAATTTTAACATTCTTTTTTTAAAGTTTTGAATCCCAGATTCTATTCCTTCCTCTCCTCCGCCTTCCCTGAGACAGTAAGCAGTCTGATATGGGTTACATATGTATAATTATGTAAAACAAATGAAGGAAGGAAGGAAGGAAGGGAAGGGAGGGAAGGAGGGAGGGAGGGAGGAAAGGAGAGAGGGAGGAAGGAAGGAAGGAAAGAAGGAAGGGAGGAAGGAAGGAAGGGAGGGAGGGAAAGGAGGGAGGGAGGAAGGTGGGAAGGAAGGGAGGGAGGAAGGGAGGGAGGGAGGAAGGGAGGGAAGGAGAAAGGGAGGGAGGGAGGAAGGTGGGAAGGAAGGGACGGAGGAAGGGAGGGAGGGAGGAAGGGAGGGAGGGAGGAAGGGCGGAAGGGAGGTCGGGAGGAATGAAGGCAGGAAGGGAGGAAGGAAGGGAGGAGGGAAGGAAGGAAGGAAGGAAGGAAGGAAGGAAGGAAGGAAGGAAGGTGGGAAGGAAGGAAGGTGGGAAGGAAGGAAGGGAGGGAGGGAGAGAAGGAAGGAAGGGAGGGAAAGAGGAAAGAAGGGAGGGAGGAAGGGAGTGAGGGAAGAAGGGAGGGAGGGAGGAAGGAAGGAAGGAAGGTGGGAAGGAAGGGAGGGAGGAAGGGAGGGAGGAAGGAAGGAAAGAAGGAAGGAAAGAAGGAAGGAAGGAAGGAAGGAAGGAAGGAAGGAAGGAAGGAAGGAAGGAAGGAAGGAAAGAAGGAAGGAAGGAAGGAAAGAAGGAAGGAAGGAAGGAAGGGAGGGAGGGAGGGAAGGAGGGAGGGAGGAAGGACGGAAGGAAGGGAGGGGGAAGGAAGGGAAGGAGGAAGGGAGGAGGGGAAGGAGGGAAGGGAGGGAGGGAAGGAGGGAAGGGAGGGAGGGAAGGAGGGAGGGAAGGAAGGGGAAAATAGTATGCTTCAGTTTCTTTTCACTTGCCATCAGTTCTTTCTCTGGAGGCAGATAACCTTTTTCATCACGAGTCTTTTAAGATTGTCTCGGATCGTTGTATTTCTGACATTAAGTCATTCACAGTTGTTCATCATACAATACTGCTGTTACTGTGTACAATGTTCTCCTGACTCTGCTCACTTCAATTTATGTCAGTTCATGTAAGTCTTTCCAGATTTTTCTGAAATGAACCTGCTCAACATTTCTTATAGCCCAAATAATCCCCTCTTTACTAATTCAATCTCATGATATAATGGAAAGAGCCAGAAGATCCAGATTCGAGTCTAGGCTCTGATAGTTCTGGCCAGGATGCTGTTGGCAAATCAATTCACCACCCCCACCCCACCCCACCCCCAGCCTCAGATTTTTCACCACTACCTACCTCACAAAGCAAGGTGGGGTTAGGTGACAAAAAGAACTAGAGTTGGAGCCAGGAAGACCTTGGTTCCAATCTTGCTTCAAGCACATACTAGCTATGAGACACTTGGCTTCATTTAACCTCTCTCAACCTCAGTTTCTTCATTTGCAAAATGAGCATGGTAAATAATAATAATAATAATAAATACCTACCTCATGTGGTTGCTATGAAAATAAAATGAGGCAACATATATGAAGTGCTTTGCAAATCTCTCAGTGCTAGATAAATGCTAGGTATCATTACAGTAATTATTGCTATTATATTTATTATATTACATAAAATTATATAACATTCTTACTATCATCAATTGCTGTTATTATCATACAGCTACAAGGAAAACTTCAAACTGCTATGTCAATGTGAATTATTATTATTTCTTCAGTGTCTATTCTTTAATTCTCATTGATTTTTGATTGATTGGTGAATTTAACCCTTTTGTTGCTGTTGAGTCATTTCGAGTATCCAACTCTTCATGGCCCCATTTAGGGTTTTCTTGGCAGAGACACTGGAGTGATTTGCCATTTCCTTCTCCAGGTCATTTAACACATGAGGAAACTGAGGCAAACAGGGTTAAGTGACTTGCCCAGGGTCACACAGCTAGTAAGTGTCTGAGACCAGATTTGAACTCCAGGCCCAGCACTCCATCCTCTGCACCACCTAGCTTCCCTTAGCCTAGCCTAAATATTCACCTTCTTGATTTATTAGATCATATTCCATCATAGATTTAGAGATGGAAGAAATCCTAGAAATCAAGTCCAATCTTTCATTGGATAAATGAGAAACCTAAGGTCCCAATAGAGTAAGTAACTTGTCCAAGGTCACACAGGCACTCTAAGTCTTACCTTCTGGGGCCAAAGAAAATAAATCCAATCCTTCTTCCATGTACAAGCCCTTCTACGGCTTGAAGAAAGTGATCGTGCCCAACTGAATCTTCTCTTCTTCAGGTTACCGCTCCTTGGGGAGGGAGGAAGGCCGAGATAATTGCCTTTTTGAGAAGAGGCGCTCATTAATTCAAGTAAGTTTGCACCTGGTCCCATTCCTTATTAATTATAATTAGTAAGCAATAACACCTAGAAAATACTTTCAAGTCCATGGAAGCACTTTTCTTATATCATCATATTTGATCTTCACCATGACCCAGAGAAGTAGGTACTATTAGTTTGGCCGTTTTACAAATGGGAAAACTGAGTCTGGAAAAAGGTTAAGTGACTTTCCCAGGTTCACATGGGTAATTAGTAAGTGTCTGAGGGAGGACTCAAAGCCAGGCCTCTCTGACTCCAAGTTCCATGCATTTTCAGCTTTGCCACTTTCTGCAATCCACATGATTCACACAGAGAATCTCAGAGCTGAATGGGACCTAGAGACCACCTAGTTCATAGATTTAGAGCTAAATGGCTCTAGTGGAAGTCTCTCGTTTTGCAGATGAGGCAACTGAGTCCCAGAGAAGTCAAATAGCCTATCCATGCCCATAGAATTGCTACGGCTAGTAAACAAAAACAGATCTTTCAATGCAATGTCCAGTCCTCTTTTCACTAAACCTAGATTCCTCCTTTTAAATGCCCAGGAAATGTCTCTGTCTTTCCCTAATTGCCCATCATTCTCACATGCTGGGGATGGGAATGAGTTGGGTGGTTAGAACCTTCCTCTTCCCCATGTTCACACAGTCTCAAGGAAGCAGCAGGACCTACTGGAAGATTTCCTTTTGCCATTGTCAGCCACGCTGCCTGGAAATAAGAGGGTGCATACAAAATGACTACTATGGAAATGTTTTACATGATTGCATATGTATAAACTATTTTAGATTGCTTACCATCTCAGCAGTGGGGAGGGGGAAAGGGAGAGATAGAATTTGGAACTCGAAACGTTTTTAATGTTTAAAAATTGCTTTAACATGTAATTGGGGGCAATTATAAATTTTTTTAAAAAGAAACGAGAGTGTAGAGATGCTAAGAAAAATGTACCTTTATAATGGAGTTGGAGAAGCAACTGGAAGGAGAGAGGGGACTGATGAGGAAGAGAGAGGAGGGGAGGGAGGAGTTACAGAGTATACTTAAATACTTTGGGTTCTCCTGGTCTTGACAACCAGCCAAACTCTTCTTCCCACTTATCGGATGGAATAAGGTCTTAAAAATATAGTTTTACAAGGAGGTTCAGAAGAGAACAACCAGAACAGTGACTCAAAACCATTTCCAATGAGGATCACTTGACGGAACTGAGGATGCTTAGTCTGAAGAAGAGAAAATTTAGGAACTATAGTCCACCTTCAAACATCTCCAAAATTATTCCACAGAAGAGTGAGAAGAATTATTCCAGCTAATTCCAAAGGGCCTAGAATCAAGAGTGGAGCATACAGGGAGACAGATTGTGAATCAAAATATGGTGAAGCTTTCTAAAAAAAAAATGAACTGTCCGGATATAAAATGGACTTCTTGAAGAGAGAATGAACCATCATTCATGGTCTTCCAGGAGAAGTATAGTGGAAAGAGGGATGGACCCTTTGTCCAGACAGACCTAGGGGCCAATTTTTCCGACACTGACTAGCTCTAGATGTAGGCCAAATCACTTAATTTTTCTGAGCCTCAGTTTAGTCATCTCTAGATTAAGGAAAATAATGTACATAGAACCCCAGCAACAACACCTTGCCCCTCTTAATTTTTCTGTTTCTGTTGATGGTAGCACTACCTCCCATGCTTAAAGTCTCAGATTCATTTTTGACCCTCCCCTCTCCCTCACCATATATATCTATATCTAATCTCATCTCTCTCTCTCTCTCTCTCTCTCTCTCTCTCTCTCTCTCTCTCTCTCTCTGTGTGTGTGTGTGTGTGTGTATACATATACAGATATAATTTATATCCCGCTATTTCAGTCCCTCCATGATCCTCTTCCAACCTCCTCTTCTCACTCTACGTCACCTCATGTATGGTGCAATGCATTCCAAAACACTATTCCACCATTCACTATTCTTATATTGCCCCTCCCCTGAGTTTTGTGCCTTTGCACAGGTCATCCCTTATGTCTGGAACAGACACATCTCTACCCTCTACCTCTGCCTATTAAAATCACTCCTTTCATTCTAGGCCCAACTCCAATACCACTTACTCCATGAAACCCTCCTTTTTCCTCTAGTTGAAAATAATTCTTCTCTCATACTTCTCATGGTTGATTTGGAGATGGTGGCAGCTGAAGCTTGAGAAAGCAGCCTCAGGTTTTACCAGAAGACTGGGTTCAATCTTGCATCCTCCCTCAGGAACATAAGAATTTAGTTCATACCCAGGTCTCTGCAGAAAAGGCAAGAATCCATGCAAGCACTCAAGCTAACACTACATCATATAAGGGACAGGTATTAATTTAAGTTTATTTAAGTTGAAAGAAAATATAAATTGCAAAGGATTCACATCCAAGTCCATAAATAGTCGAAACAACTGTCCTCCCTTCATTGGGATGCCACCTTTCCCAAAGATCTATACAGTCCTTCAGACTGATAGTATTTACCCTATGGTTCCTTTGCAAGGGAAAAGTGTTTTGGTTCACCAGGAAGCCAACCACTTTCTCCTTTCCACATTCGTCATAACTTACAACGCAATTGAAGGGCAAGTTTACTCCTTCACATAGTGACTCTGCCCCTAACTGCTTCTCATTGCCAGTCCCTAATTGGTCTAGGTTGTAAACCAGGGGTGAGGAACTGGCGGCCTCGAGGCCACATGTGGCCCTCTATGTCCTCAAGTGTGGCCCTTTGACTGAATCCATACTTCACAGAACAAAACAAATTTGGATTCAGTCAAAGGGCCACACTTGAGGACGTAGAGAGTCACATGTAGCCTCAAGGCTGCAGATTCCCCACCCCTGTCTAGGAGATAGGCACTGTGCTGTGGGATTTTTCTGTTTGTCCACAAATTTCTCCATTGTTCCTCCTTCTTACTCTACAGCTACCAATTCTCATTCCTACAGGTCTTGGCTTGGCACAGAAACTCCTCACCTCTGTGTCTAACACAACCTCTCTTGCCTCATGACCCCCCTCTCCTAGGGCAATACAGCCCTCCAATTCTCATGGTTTCCTTGAGGAGCCACAGAGCAATGGCAGCATCCACCCAGGAAACCAAAAGGTCTGTGCGTGTCCAAAAATCTTCTCTCCAGTTATGCACCTATCTTAGAATACTTATGTCAGCTCCTTGAGGTCAAGGCATATATCATCTCTGACTCCTAGTACCTTGCACAGCACCTCACACAGGTGCTTTGTTGAACTGAACTTTTTGTAGAACTAGAAAATCATCCTAGGCAGTCTATAATCAGTGGTATATATGTGGATTGAATTTTAAGTACTGTAGGAATGTAAAGAAGGAGCCAGATAACTGAGGCCACTGAAAACAGGAAGCCATTTTTTGGAGACATGGAAAGTTCTCTAATCATCAAACCTGTCAGTGAGTTTCCCTGGTGAAGTGGAATTTCAATTTAGTAAACCTTCAATCACCATGTGGCCCATTGAGACAAGCACTATTACAAGGGTTTTCAGCATGACCTTTTTCCTGGCGTGGACCCCTTCAGTGACAGTCTGGGGAACCAAAGGATTCCTTCTCAGCACAGTATTTTTAAGGCATAAAACAAAGAAAAAAATGGAAACCAATTATATTAAAATACAGGTATCAGATTTTTTTTAAGTGCACAATTTCTGAACTGGGCATCAAGTATACTAAGGGTTACTGAGGATTGGAAAGAATGAGTGAGAGGCACAGAGGGTCACCCAGAGAAAAATCAGAAACGTTCTCGTTTCTGGTCTGTGTCTCTTCGCACACATACATAATGATTTGCTGGCCACCATGACTAGCCTTCTTGGACACTGCTATTCCTTCCCTAATGGCTTGTGTGTTTAACCGTCCTCAGTGGGGGCTGTTAGTACTCAAAGAGGTGTTAAAAAACAGAGTGTGGATGCCTTTGCCAAACTCAAACACACACCATTCTGATGTGTTAACAACAAGGCCAGCAGCCAACCCTGGGCAGCAGCCATCGGTTTTAAAACATTAGGTTAAGAGCAGAAGTGTCAACACACCAACAATTTCCTCATTTGGGCATCGTGCACATGCGCGCGCGCGCGCGCACACACACACACACACAGCAGGAAACGGATCTGAGTGCACTGCTGTAGGACTGGTGGTTTCCAGGAAGACTATGATTAACTTAATTTATAATTCAGTACCACAATGCCCAACTCTGATAGAGTAGAGCTGCGGTAATATCTCAGACACAATGTACAATAGTCCCTACTCAAACTCAAACCCCTTCACCCATCCTCCCTCCACCCATGCTACCCAGCCCCTGCATGCCCTTTCCCCAAAATGTGCCTGACTGTCATCTTCATTTTCCTTGGCTATTGGCCACTTGTGGCCCTCACAGGGAGGCAGATCTCAACTGCATGATAAGTGGTCTTCAGTTGGTTGCACTTACAGGGAGAAAGAGGCAGACTATGAGGACGTGGAATTGAAGCTCTCCAGATACCAGCTTATCTCCCACCATCACCAGGCTCAGCATTTTAACCTCTGTCTACAGATCACATGAGGAAAGCCAATCAAGGACTTTTGGCCCCTAAATATCTTGTAGAATATGGAAAGCACACGGCAGCCAGGCCAACATTAGCCAGACGTAGACACCAAAGCCTTCATCGTACAAGATTTCTACCCCTTTTCCTTTTGTCAAACCAGTACTTTGTCCCAGCCTGATTGCTGAGGAAAATCATAAACTTAGAGCTAGAAGGAAGCAAGTTCAACCCTTCATTTTCCAGGTGAGAAAACTGAATGTTAGAGAAATTAAGCAAATTACCCAAAGTTGCACAGATAGTATGGGGCAGAATCAGAAATTGAACCCAGGTCCTCTGATTCCAAATCAGAAGTACAGCCCATCTCTTTAAGGAGCCCTAGGTTGAATGAGAGTAGGTGTATGCAGCAGACAGCTCTAACCAATTTGTGAGAGCTGACTTAAGATTTCAGTATGAGCATCTGCACCCTTTTCGGTTGTTTACAGTCACATGTGACTCTTTATAACTCCATTTAGGGTTTTCTCGGCAAAGCTACTAGAGTAGTTTGCCATTTCCTTCTCCAGTTCATTTGGTAGATGAGGAAACTGAGGCAAATAGGGTTAAGTGACTCCCCCAGGGTCACACAGCTAGTAAGTGTCTGAGGTCAAATTTGAACTCAGGAACATGAATCTTGCTGACTCCTGGCTTGGCACTTATCCACTGCACCACCTAGCTACCCTGTGTATGTAGGGAAATCAGCAATGCTACAGATCAGGGCTTGGTTTAGTGTTTGGTTGATTCCATAAATTTAAGAAAGTTTTAATAATGCAAATTAAACTTAAAAGTATGCCCTGCATACATTTTTCCCCAGAGACCGTGCTGTTATACACTTACCAGAACATCTCTGGACGGTAGGGACATGTTGCAGTGGAATAAACCCTACGTTTTGAAACCTTGGTTTGAATCCCAGCTCTGTCACTTGCTACCTATTACCCAGCAAATTATAGGTGCCCCATGGGATTTGAAGCTAGAAGAGACTTTATAAATCCCCTAGTACAATTCCTTTGTTTTGCAGGTGAGAAATGTGAGAACCACACAGGTGATGACATTCTCATCGACAAATAGGTGGTGGTATATATTTAAGCCAGCTTTTACATCCAGATTCCCTGAACTCCAAACCCATTGCTCTCTCCACTACACCTTACTGCTTCTTTACCTCTCTTGGTTTCAACATCCTCATATATAAGATAAAGAAATTAGACTAGATAATCCTGAGGTCTCTTCTAACTCTTTTGAAGATTCCTTAGCATTATAGACAGGACACACTATCCCTTAGAGGCAGAGTGAAGCTAATTGAGTAATTTTTTTCAAGACAGAATTCTGCTATTTTTAGGTCAAAGGCTTCCACGCAAAGATCAGTGATAATAATATTACCTTACAGTTGCATAATGCTTGAGTTTTCTAAGCCTACATATGTTATGACCATCAGCAAATCACATGACTTCTTTGAACCTCAATGTCCTCAACTATAAAATATAGATAATAATACTTATAGCACATATCTCAAAAGGTTTTAATGAGGATCAAATGAAACGGTTTAGATAAAGAGATGTGTAAACCCATCTACAAAGTCCTGCTCCAACGCTTCCTTGAGTCATGGAGGTGACCCTGTGAGAGAAATGATTATTAATAACCAATGATTTGGGGAGATCCAGAGTTCTCCCTTTTTCTAAAGTCCTTCTGTCTCTGAAGGTTGAATTAACCTTCTTCTCAATCTGAATCATACCCCACCTAACATCACAAGGAATCTAATCTAAGGTGAATTCCTGCCCATTGTGTTCCACTCAAGCAAATTTGGGTGGAGGTAGCTCCCTTGTCTAGATTGTCCAAGGTTGAGTTTGATCTGAGTGTAGAAATCGTCTTTTTGTCCAAGAGTGACATGATGTCACTCTCCCAGACCCTCATTGGAATAGGTCCATCTATCATTATTTGCTAACCAATCAGAGTTGATCGCCACCCTCTGGAACACCCACTTTTCCAAAGGCATATAAGCTGTGAGCCTTGCCACCATGATTGTCTTTCATCCAAGAGAGAGCTAGCTAAATAACCATTCCTTTTATTAATAAAATGCTGGCATTATTAATAAAATTTTTAATTATCCAGAAACTCTGTCCTCTTGAACTTTTTGAACATCACACCTGGATTCTTGAAGGATATGCCAGGGGAACACAAGCACTAGTAGGTTCTACTATACTGGAAAGGCTTTAAGGTATGGCCTGGGAGTCTCTTTTCTAAGGAACAACCCAGCTAGTAATAGAGAGACGCATTGCCTGGTAATGAAATATGTTTGACCATGGTAGCCTAAAAATCAAAGAAAGATAAACAAATCACTCTAGTTCTGTATAACCCCATTTTGCTGCTGCAAACCCAATGGCAGAGTTGTAGGAAAGGAAGAAGAAGATGTTAAGAATTTCACAGTTTTTAGGCCATCCACAAACTTTAACTATTGGTACTCTAAATACATGATTCTTGTCCAGGGATCAATGAGTGGACATATTACTGGAAGAGATGAATCATGTCAGTTATGTGATAAATTAAATCAGAAGAAGAAAGAAAGTTGCAAATAAATGAAAGAAAAGCCTACATGTAACTACTTGGAGGGATCAGAAAAAAAAAGGTGGGTTTATTGAATTCTCAGAAGTTATAAGGCATATGATTTCATGGGACCTTTGATCATCACATCCTACAGTATTAGTAAGTATCTGCAAAAATTATTAAGGTCAAGTAAGACTTAAAAGAAGAGCTATGAGAGGGTACTCCCAACTCACTGTTTTGTGGAGGTGGAAGGTGCATAGGTATTGCACATTGCATGTGTTTTCAGATTTTCAATGTATTGATTGGTTATTGGTTCTCTTTTTTTATCTTTAAAAAAGTTATTTATTATATAGTAATATACTCTACTATATAACATTTTATATTATTATATTATAATATATACTATTATAATTTTATATGGTGATATATATTATTATGCATTTATATCTATTATGTGGAGGGGGCAAGATATTGGAGAAAACTATGAGGAAATAAAAAGACAAAAGGCATCAATAAAAAGGCACTTTTTAAAAAAATAAATATTTGCAAAAAGGCTACCAAGAAGATAATTTCAGCTTATGCACCAACATCAGTTAATAAGGATGAAGTGGTAGAGAAATTCTATGAAGTACCTGATAAGACCCAATCAAAACAGTATATCAGCTGATATCCAGTGACTTCCATTCAAAGGTGAATAAAAATTAGTTTAGAGAGAAATATCTGACAAAGTATTGGTCAGGAGAAAGAAGTGAGAGAGGCCAAAGACTTTTGGATAATATAGAATCTTCGTGCCTATCTATCATGAAGGCTTTCTTCATACCAACAAAAATAAAGAATTGGCAGGTACTAGACATAGGGAACACTAAATAAAGTCATAAAGAATGAAACTGACCACCTTTTAAAGAGAGGAAAAGTTGACTTATTGACATGAGAATTCTCCCTAAATCAGTCGTTTATTAAGTCAGGCCATCAACTCATCGGAACTAAGATCAAAATTTATGATAAACAAGAAGAAAGAATGATAGATTTGCAAAAGGTTTTGCATATATTATCTCATTTGAGTCTCATAACAACTTTTCAGGATTATTACATATTATCCCCATTTCAGAGACAAGGAAATTGAGGCTGAGAGAGATTAAGTGAGCTGCCACAGTCACATAGCTAGTAAGTACCTAAGGCAGGATTTGAACTCAGGTCTTCCTGATCAGTGTCAAGTGCCACCCAGATGACTAGGTAGTAATGAGAATAAGATATGGTATACAATTAAGATTTAAATCTTAATTAACAAGTGACTAAAAATCCAAAATGGGAAAAGGATAACAGAAATGACCATGACAGATTATTATTTCATCCAAGTTAGACCAATGTAAATTAATTGCTATCACAAGGAAACCAAAATGTACAGAAAATGTACAGTCAGCAAACATTTGACTTTCTTGCCAAATGGAGAAAGACGGCTGCCAAATGTAACACCAGGTTAGAACACAAGCTCATCTGTAAAAATTTTATGAAGAATAACAATGGATGATTGTAAGCAGAATCATCATAAAATAAAGAGAAATAATGGAGCATAAAACTAATTTAAAGAAAGCTTGGCAAGATATCAAGCTAAACAAAGACAGCCAAAGGGCATGCAGGGATAAAATGCAAAGAGGGCCACAAACAGAAGAAAAATGGAAAAGATTTGCAAAAGAAAATTTCAACAAATTGTCCATCTTGTCAAAGATAGAGCTGCCACCATAGCTGGACCCTAATATCACAACTACTGAGATGCTTATAGAAAAGGTATAGAAATGGGCATCAGAGCGATAAAAACAATGAAAAAGTAATCAGATTGGATCAATTATGTATAAAAGAGTTTCATGCTGAAAAGGATATGATTGTGAGGACACTGAGGGACTGATATATAAGATCTCTAAAGGAGGGAAAGACATCAAAGGCATGGAAAAATCTCAAATTTCATTAATACCAAAGAAAAAAGTGCCCAAACTTAAAGTGCCCGTAACTTAACATTAATGTATACATCTGCTCTCCCAACTACAGAAAGTCTATATGAGGGGTTTATATACAAATAAATATACATATATATGTGTGTATGTATATATGTACACATATACATACAAACACACATACATATATAGATATAGATGAATTGAGAGCATCTTCTCAATGGGGTTATTAGTAGAGAACAAGCAACCTTCTGTATAAGATATGGCATACAATTAAGAAAATTTGATGCTTAAATTTTTTAACAGGTGATTAAAAATCCAAAATTGGAAATGGATAACAGAAATGACATTGACATAGATTATTTTAATTTCATCCAAGTTAAACCAACGTAAATTAACTGCTATCACAAAGAAACCAAAGTGTACAAAAAACAACTTGGTTGACAAACATTTGACATCATTCAACAATGAAACCACATCTTTAACATCTCACAATTTACTGAAAGATGTAGAGAATAGGAAATCTCATTGTGATTATTGGTATTGATTAAAGCATCAGAGTAGGACAAAATACTGAATTACATATTGTTTTGCAAGATGTCTCCTATCCATATATCAAAATCATTCAGGACCCTTTGGGAGATGTACCAAGAGAAATAAGACTGTTAAATGATTCTCTGATTTTTAAGAGCAGGCAAGTTATAAAATAGGGAGATTTATGCTTGACAGAAGCATTTGCCATTGTGGTAAAGGAGATCCAATACAGAGTCCAAGTCAAAGAGGGGATTACCTGTAGATGCTAAGGTCTTCCAGACCCTCCTGTTGGATGATGACATGATTGCCTCCAGCTTCAAGATGTTGCCAAACCTAGCTTGGCCTATTCATCCATACCAGAAAGACCAAACAGATGAAGAATTCCTATTGCCCAGATGTCAACATGTATCAGAGGGATGATGAACCTGAGACCAGACTTGAAAAAGACAGTAGACTCATGGTTTTCAAGAAATTACAAAGCACCTTGACCCCAACCTTCCCATCATAGCAAAGGCCTGTCTTTTAAATAAGCTCACTTCACCATTATGTCACAAGACCTGAACATCATCGCCTCTGAAAAACTAGAGATGACCCACAGAGAGCTATGAAAAGGTATGTGGTCGGTGTGAGCAGGCTGCCGCATGGAACCGATGGGAGTGTTAGTAGGGAAGAACAACCTTCTGTAAGTGATATCCAACATATTTATCATCTCACAATTTACAGAAAGATGTAGAGAAAATATGAACCCACTGTAGTCATTGTAAACATTTACACCTCAGAAATCTGCAACCAAATTAGGATTTGATATATTATTTCTTTGATTATCTAGACAACAGGATAGTGTCAACAGGAGGTCAACTCACAACACTTCTCAATGCAGCTCAAATCTAATTAAAATGTAATTGGAAAATATTTAAAATAATAAAAATACTATAAAACATAGATAATGTTAATATATGGCTTTCTAAGTCAATATACCACCTGTAAGGATCCTTATGGACTATTTAGTGGTTCCCATTTCTATTTGAGTTTGAGTTTCTATTTGAGTTCTATTTGAGTCCAAGGGAGGGAAACCTGTGGATTTGAGGCCACATGTGGCCTTCTAGGTCCTTGGGTGTGGCCTTTTGACTGTGTCCAAGTTTTACAGAACAAGTCCTTTTATTAAGGGGTTTTGTTCTGTGAAGTTTGGATTCAGTCAAAGGGTGACACTTATTCTCCTTCCCACTCCTGTCCGGGCACAAAAACATATGAGAAAATTCCAGAGCATTTGTTCCCTTAGCAAGAACATAACTAGCCATTGGTTCTTCCCTAAATGAGTGTGTGAGATTGACATTGGTCCAGGAAGATATGCAAGATGGGCACCAGACTGAGAGGTATGCGAGCTACTCAAAACAGATAGATGGGCATAGCTCTAGGCAAGTGTCCAGGAACATGCATGAAATGGACACTGTAGCAAACAGATGATCAGGAAGGATCCAGGGGTGCAAGGCAGGCTGTAGTATAGTTGTTATTCATAGAAGGTAACCTGTCATTCACAGCTCAGGAATGATTAGCATCTAGCCATCTGTTTGCTCACCCATCCATCAATCAATCCATCCCTTCATCCATCAGTCCATCCTTCCATCCGTTCATTGAACAAGTTTTATCAAGCTCAAGATAGTAGGGGATGCTGGAAGCAGGGAGAATACAAAGATGCCTGCCCTCAAAGAGAAGAGAGGAAAGTTTGTCTGGGCCTCCTCCAAGCATTCTCTGACTTTTCCTATCCCTATTACTCAGACAGAAGGCTAGTTTCTACTTGCAACTTTCTCCCAAAAATTGTTTGTTTTTAACTGAAGACTGGTCCAAATTCTGCTTCCCCTTGCCTGTAGAGACACTCATTTAGAGAGGAGGAAATTAGCACTCGATGAGCCTTGGCTGTGTCAGAGAACCTTAATCCAGGTCACACAGGGCAGCCAAGTTATTCTGTTGCTTAAAAACACAGGTAAAGGGCCTGGAGCTGAGAAAAGTATAGCATGTGATATGACAGGAAGTAGCAGAACTATGCTCTATGACTAGGCAGAGTCCTTCCTCGGATGCTACATCCAATCTGGGAATCAAATAACTCTTAAGAGATGAAAAGAACTTGGAGAGGGAGGAGGTGTTGTGGAGTTTCCTTCCTCAGAGAGCTCCAAGATAAACAGGATAAACACCCATTTGTCCCAGCTGGCTACATTCAGGCCTGCCTAGAGGCAGGGGGATAGCAGAGATAACCTCTTGAGGTTGCTTCCAGCCCTGTGTTTCTATGATTCTAGGAAATAGACAATTATGAGCAACATGGATTTCATTATCATGACATCTCCAAAGTCTCAGTATAAAGCCTATATTTAAAAATATAAACATTTAAGTGAAAAATGTCAGGGGAATAAATATTTGTCTTAAAAGAGACCATCTGTTTCAAATTTTTATCTAAAAAAAAACCAACATGTGTTTTATTTTAAATTTGTATGTGTGTTGCTATCCTTGTGTTAAGTATTAGGTAAATAGACAGAAGCATTGAGAATCCATTTTCCAGCAAATTTGGTTAGAAATCCTTGCACACGTGATGGGGGAACTAATTTGGGAGCTAATTGGAGTTTTGCGGGAAGCCAGTTCCCCTGGGAGCTCCAAGTCCCCTCCTCTTTTCATGTGCATGAACATTCTCCCAAAGCTGGTGTTTGTTTTGGTTGTGATGTCACTTCACACCTCAGCGGGCACTCCTGACATGGCCTACTGCCCAGCTGTGGAACGCCCAGCAGGCTCCCGGATACAGAGCGCCATAACCCACACAGCCCACGCCCAGCTCCCTGCTAAGGAAAAACACATTTGTTTGGGGCTCGGATGCAGATTCATAGCGCGGTCAATTTGGATGCAAATTCTATTATGCCATAATGTGACTGTGTACACACTATACACACAGTCACCACAAACTCACTAATGGAAAACATCTTGTTTTTTGAGATGTGGAGGCCTGGCCCCATGAAGCCATTGCTTCTATAGGCTCCTGGGGCCCAGAAGTCCAGCCCTAAGGTGAGGACTGCCTAGGACACCTGCAGGGACAAACTCAGACCTAGGAAACAGTGAAGCGTGGGCTAGTTCCACAGCACTACATTAGGAATCAAGAGATCTGGGTTCTAGTCCAACCCTTTCCACTAACTCCCTGTATGAATATAGTGAAGAAACATCTTCTCTCTGGGCTTCAGCTTCTTCAACTATAATGTAAGCAGTCGGTCCAGATGGTCTTCAAGGTCCATTCCAACGCTAACAGTGTAACATCACTTCTAATCATCTTAATATACATTTATATAGCCCTTTAAGTTTTGCCAGATACCTTCCTCATAACAACCCTGTGATGTTGATGCCCCAGTCATTATGGTTCCCATTTTTACAAGATGAAGCTGAACCCTGGAGACGTGAAGTGACTTCCTCAGGACCACACAGCTAGGAAGTGTCAAAACCTGGATTCAAACCCAGATCTACTAACCCCAAGTCCTTTCCACCATCAGTCAAATTGTCAGCTCCTTAAGATCACAGGAAATATCTTATTTATATTCCATCTCTTTCCCTGGTGCCTAGCACATCTTGGAGGGAGGGAAGGAGAGAGAGAGAGAGAGAGAGAGAGAGAGAGAGAGAGAGAGAGAGAGAGAGAGAGAGAGAAAGAGAGAGACAGACAGAGACAGACAGAGAGAGACAGACGAGACAGATAGAGAAAGACAGAGACAGAGACAGACAGAGAGAGAGAGAGATTGAATGGATAAAGAATAAATATTCAAATGGCAATTCTTTGAGTCTATGAAATGCCCAGCAGCTCCAGGCCTAAGGAACAATTTTAATAGCTTACAAGCTTCTCTAGAGTAAGGACGGAGTTTATCTTATTATCTCCCCAATGAGAGATAGGGTGGGGAGGAGTTCACTGGGTCCTTTCAGACTAATCTACAAGCAAGGGTTCAGATCTGCTCATAATAGAGAAGTCAATGGATTATCTTGTTCACCTCCTGCTTTGAACTCAGAGAACCTGGTTTCAAATCCCACTTCTGAAGAATCATATCTGTTATCTTGGGCAAGCCCTTCAACCTCTCTGGATCTCTGTTTCCTGAGCTATGTACTAGCTGGCCTCTGAGATCCCTTTCCATTCTAGATCCTTTGAAGTGCCAATTCACTTGCAGTATCCTCAAACTATTCCTAGACCCACTGGCATTAGGGACGCAGGATGAATGAAAGAAAAAGCAGCTATCCACCTCCTACTATCTCAGTGATGGGTGTCTTTGAAGGGGCCAGTACCAGCTTGACAGATGTAGCAGCTTTGGTGACCTTCAAAAATGTGAGAATGCTGTCAGTCCCATCCAAATTTACATTCAGGCCCACCCAGTAGAGTCAAAGAAAACCCTGACCTTGCTGACTTCAGAATTACACTTCTAACATGCTCCAATTTTAGTCCTAGAAAGTTCCCGGGCAATGTGTATTTTTAAAAAAACCTACTATGTGCCAAGTATTGTGCTAAGCCTGGGGATCCTGATACAAAGCCAGGACAATTTCTTCCCTTGAGAAGTTTATATTCCAACTGGAGAAGACCACACACATAAGGAAATAGTGGTCAAAGAGAAGTATTTTGGTTTGGAAAGTTACAAGGATGGTGAATGGAGCTGTAGGGGAAGAGATGGACATAACTTATGAAGATCAATGATGATAATGTTTTCATTAGGGTTCTAGTACTAGAAAGGGTTGGGGAATCATACCAGCAGGGCAGGGTGGCTGTCAAGAAAATAATCTGGGAGTGAAGTGAGGTATGGCTGGAACCAGCTCAGATGTAGAGTGTCACATGAAGTAATCAATCAATACAGTAGGGTCTCTAGATGAATGATCCAGAGAGGAGATTAAAAGGTTAAGTCTTCCAAGGCATGATGGTCTCTGATTCTGTTGGGGGAGGGGAGTTTTGATTGAAAAGAGACATCAATACTTAGCCCAAAGGAGAAGAGCACTAATGATGGAACTTTGGACATCATGACATGAGGATTGTGGGAGAAAAGGATAGGAGAAGCTTTCCAAATGCCTCTCACATCAGATGAGATCAAAGATGTCCCTTATCTTCACATTCTAAAAAGTACAAATTACTAAGTACAGCAACCACAGATATATGGATTCCGTGAGGACCAACCCTGACATACTTCACTCTTCTCAGCAACGTAAGGTGCAAGGACAACTCCAGAGGACTTACGATGGAGAATGCTATCTGCATCCAGAGAAAGAACTGTGAAGTTTGAATACAGATTGAGGCGCACTACATGCTCACCTTTTTTGCTTCTCTTTTGTTTTTGTTTTTGGGGGGTTTTTTTTGGTTCTGTCGCTTCTTTCTCATGATTCATTCCATTGGTCATAATTCTTCTCCACAACATGACTAGTGTATAAATTAATTCAATGCGAAGTTATACATGGGAGTTATATGAGATTCCAGGCTGTCTTGGGGAGGGAGAGGGGAGGGAGGGGAGAAAATCTGGAACTCAAAATTATGTAGAACCGTGTGTGGTAAACTAAAAATAAATAAATTAATTTTAAAAATTAAAAAAAAAACAAATTACTAAGTACAAACAATCGTTTTAGCATAATTCTATTTTGTGACAGTGGTAGTCATCGCCATATAATTCTACTGACTCAGAATGACTGAGCTTGACCAAATGAAAATGGATCGAACTGATTTCTCCACTTTTAGTTGGTTCTGTATCAGTTGAGTGGTGGATTTCGTGTCAGATACCCATGTTTCATCGGCTTCTTGAATTGTGTTTTAAATTGTGTGGTTTAAAAAAGAAATCATTTTGCTCCAAAAAAAAAACATGCAAAAAGTGAGAGTTCTTAAAGTTCCTGCCTCAATGACTGTTAGAGATATTACTATATTTTGGGATGTAAGAAAGTTAAGTAGTTCAAGGATGATTCAAGCCTATAATCTGTTGCTTGAAGGAAAATACAGTTGAAAATTAAAAACAACACCAAGAAATAACAAACAATGCAAAACAACCTAATTAATCCTCTGGAAACAAACCTAAGACCTTCAGATGGACCTGGAAGTTTGGAAAAGTAGTTATTGATGCCTCTACAATCCACAGGTTTCTTAGTTTGGAAGAACAGTGAGAACACTAGTGTTTTTCTTAAAGGAGGGTGCTGTGTAGAAAAAAATGTTTGTCATGGGCAAGATAATACAAAGGATGAAGTGTTAGAGACTGGGAAAAGGTCACTTTTACTACTGAAGCTCTTTTTTTTTCATTTAAGGCTAAAACTAAACTGTTGTCGGAAGAATTCTAGATGAATTTATATACTCTGGACATTTTCATAACCTGTAAAAACATCTACCCCCAAAATATTTTGAGGATTTTTATTTCTAGTGAGCCTGGAAATCTTCTCTCCACTAAAGGAATCATAAACACTCAAGCATATACTGGGAAGTAGAATTGTTCTAGAATGATAGAAAATCCTAACTGAGGATAGAATGTTGTACCATAACCTTGGACTATACCATACATAAGAAAAGCTTAAGAAATTCATCCAAGAAATAGAAATAAACATGCCAATGGCCTAGGAACTTGCCTGCTTTAAACCCTATTAAAAATTTATGGACTATAATCAAGGGGTAAGGGATGAAGTATTTATTCAGCAAGTCTTAGCACTTTGCAAATATCATCTTATTTGATTAAAACTATACTTCTGAGACCCAGACTCCCAGCCCAGAGATCCTTAGGGCTCACGCCATCTGATACAAATACTGTTTCCAACCCAGCCCAAGCTGAGTCCTTCCTCTATGGCCATCCCTAGATGACCAGCTCACTGTAGGTCTTGTAAATCAACAATTAACTGGGGTCATCCCCCAGAACTGAGTACACTAGTACTGTACACTAGTACAGAACTGAGCACTAGTACTGAGGATAGACTATTGGTGCTAGTCAGGAAGAATCATCTTCCTGAGTTCAAATCTGGCCTCAGACACTTACTAGCTGTGTAACCCTGAGCAGTCGCTTAACTCTGTTTGCCTCAGTTTCCTCATCTGTAAAATGACTTGGAGAAGCAAGTGGCAAACCACTCCAATATTTTTGCTGAGAAAACCCCAATTGAGGTCATAAAGAGTCTGACTCAGCTGAAACAACTGAACAACAACAAATACTTTGAAAAACACTGTCAAAGATATATTTAATAGTCAACATGATTTGTGTTTTCATAATGAAGAATTAAAGACTCTATGTCAAAATCATGTTTACCCAAGTAAAACAAGTGATTTTTAGCAAAGCAAGGACATATTACATATTAAACTTTTAAAAGATATGAAATATTGTATGTCATTAAACGTAATAGTCTTACTTTATCATCACAACCCACAATCTTTTAAGAAGGCAACAATGAGAACTAGGACAAGGAGTTTCGGACGATCTCTTTTAAGATAGAATAGATTCCAAAAGAAGTTATGCATGGAAAGTACACTTTAGTTCAGATGTGTCAAACTCAGGCAGAAGACCCTGCCATGTGAGGCCTACAAAACTCAGTGCAGCCAGAACCAGATTAAAATATAACTGGGAAATGTTTAACAAAATAAATTAAAATGCAATAAAATATAGATAATGTTAATTTGTGGTTTTCTAAGTCAATATTGCTACTGGCTGGCATTGGATTGTATTTGAGTCTGACACCATTGCTCTAGCCCACCATTCCAGAATCAAGCTATAACATTTGTCCCTCAGGTTTCTAGAATACTCTAAGGGATTGGGAGTATCTCTCCTCTAATTCTATCAGCTTCAGGCCCTATCAGTTTTGTTCCCCTTCTTGTTAGCCATCAGGGACCTGGACCCTTGTTCCATTTAACTACTTAGCACCAATTAGCTTTTAGAAAGGGATATGTGTTCTGAAGATGTAACAGTAACAAAAGTATGAACATTTCCCTAACACCTCAGGAAGATACTCTCCCCTATCCCACCTCAGTATCTCAGGCGAGTGGGCTCAAACTTAACTTGGTTTCTATAAAACATTGGTCCCACCAAGTTCCAGATTCAGCATGATTCTAGATGAGTCCTTGTCTCGTTACCATTGGCCTGGATCCTGCAGGTCATTCCCAAAGGTCACTCCTTGGTCCTCTGGGTATCGATGTTGAGCTAATAACCTTTTTGGATGCTAGGACTCCTGTACAGGACTCCTGGACCCCCAGTTTCCTGACCTTTTGAAACTGACAAGATCTAGGTCCCCAGTTCCTTCACCTAGAATAAAAAGGAACAAACACAGAGACCAATGACTGAGGTCCATGTCACAGAGCCACATATCAGTCTCAATGGGGAGAGCCCAAGGCCTACCTATCCCTTTATGGTGTGGTCTCTAGCCAAGAGAAAATAGCTCATCGATAATGCCTTTTTGAAGGCACCCACTGCTACAATTATGCAGCAAATCATAACAATAATAATAAATATGATGATGATGATAATGAGAGCTAACATTTACATAATACTACGCGGCAGGCACTGTGCTAAGGCACTTTATAAATATTATTTCATTTGATCCTCACAACAACCCTACAAGGTAGGTGCTATCATGACCCACTTTTTACAGATGAGGAAACTGAGGCAAACAGTGGTTAAGTGACTTGCCCAGAGTCACACAGCCAGTAAATGTCCGAAGCTGGATTTGAATTCAGATCTTCCTGATTCTAGGCCCATCACTCTATCCACTAAGTCCCCTAGCTGCCTCCTAACCACATGATTAGCAGACTGGAACCAGTTATAGCACGTCGGCATATGCTCAAGTTTCCCCGGGGCACTTCCAACACTCATGAGCACAACTCTCTTGGAAGCAGGCTCTGGAGCCTTTACACATGGTAGGGATGATGTCAGAGCCGCTCTGAGCGTGTACTAGTCTCTGTTACATATCCACGCACACAAGCCTTAACCCTAGCCACCACCCCACCCCACTGCCAACAAACCCTTAAAAATAAGCTCAGTCATAAAAGAAATGACAAGCTGTTCTGGACACAGATCCTTCGAGAGAACCACAAAGGGCAAGCTGGATGAATGCTGAGCGTTGTTTGAAGGGCTGACATTGGCCAACTGTGGCTTTTGGTAAAAACAGGATGAAAAGAATCTCTCTGTTTTAAACTCACCCTCAAGTCTTCCCACCCTCCTCCAGAGCAGAGCACAGGGACTTGCTGAAATTTGGACTCTACTGGAGCTGGAAGCTCTGGGCTCCAGTAGCTGAGACTGCTTGGTCAATACAATGGGTTTGTAAACTGAAGAGGAGATAGCCCGCTGAGGCCCCAGGACTAAGAACCTTGCCTGGGCCACTCCCAACACAGCTGAAGAACCCAGGGATAGAGAAGGAAGCTTGAAAGGGAGAAGGGGAGAAGAGGAGGAGTGTGGAGCAGTGGGGTGTCAGGAGATAAAAGTTTTTAAAATCTGAAGGAAAAAAGGACGGGGCCTTAAAGTCCCGGACCTCACACAGACACAAACACAGACCACCACACTGCAGTCAGTTTCTCCCAGACTCCTAACCTCCAAGCCCCAAAGGATGAATTTCCGTGGAGCCCAGCTGGACAGAAAGAAAAAGCAACCAGGAAATATAAACCCATTAGCACCAAACTCTGCCTTTTTTGCAGACAACTTATCATACAGAAACTCCATAGTCCTCCAACCCAAGACTGCCTCTGACAAGCCTCTATTGCCCCAGGGATTTATGTTGCATCAGGATTCACTAAACATGAAAGGAGTGAATAGGCCTTGTTCATAATCCAATTCTTCTATTATTCCTGCAAAATCATCCTGCAGAGGCAGGATGATAGGGGGAGAAACCAATGGACCTGCACATAAGAGACCTAGGTTTGAATCCCAGCTCCATCACTTATTAGCTGTGTAATCTTGAGCAAGTCTCTTCTCTGAGACTCAGTTTCTTCATCTGTAAAATCAGGGGGTTGAACTAATGATGAACTAATTCAACTAATGATCTCTATGGTCCCTTCTGGCTCTAAGCACATGCTTCTGTGATCCTACTCTACCACTTATTAGCTAGGCCATAGTATTCTTACAGACTGTACAGTCAATCAACCCATCAGGCATTTATTAAGCAGCCACAATGTGCCAGGCACTATACCAAGTGCCAAGGATACAAAAATAGGCAAAAGACAATCCCTGCCCTCCAGGAACTTAGAATCTAAGTCTATTCAGGGTGGGAATGGCCTGTGCTTTCCAGAGTGGCAGCATCAAAGGTACAATGTCTATTGATACCGCACAATGTATGTTCTCAGTCACTGCCACACCTGTGCCTTCTACTGTCAGAGGGTCTATTGCTTGGCACCCCCAAACTGCTGATCTCTGGAACAGTCCTCCTTCTTCTCTCTGCTTTTGCCTTTTCCTCTCTCACTTTCTTCTGGTTATTCTCAGTCCCACCCTCTCATTGACCCCTGAGATTTTCTATTGGCTACAGAACAAAATCCAAATTCCTTCATTAGCCTGGCATTCAAAGTCAACCTCGATCTGGTACCACCCTTCCTTTACATCCATATTTCACTTTAATGGCCCTCACGTCATACACTGAATAACTTGCCACCTTCTGTATACATCCTGAACTCTCTCACATTATTATATATGTCTGAAATGCCCACACCCCCATCTATTGAAATGCTAATCATTCTAAACGCAAATTGAAGCATACTATTTCTCACTTTCTTTATTTTTTTTCATGGTTTTTCTTCTTTTGGTGTGTGTCTTCTTTCACAACATGACTAATATGAAGATATGTTTTACACAATTGTACATGTATAACCTATATCAAATTGCTGTCTCGAGGAGCAAAAAGGTGAGGAAAGGAGGGAGGGAGAAAATTTAGAACTCAAAAAAAATTTTTTTAATGAATATTAAAAATTGCCTTTATGGGACAGCTAGGTGGCGCAGTGAGTAGAGCACTGGCCCTGGAGTTAGAAGGACCTGAGTTCAAATCCAGCCTCAGACACTTGACACACTAGCTGTATGACCTTGGGCAAGTCACTTACCCCCAATTGCCTTGCCTCCCTCCCTCAAAAAAAAAATTGCCTTTACATGTAAATGGGAAAAAAATAAAATATTTTTAAAAAGAAATAAATAGCCATTTCAAAGCCCACAGAAGAGGCTCTTTAAGGAAAAAAAAGTGCTATTCTTTCTTTAAAATCAAGTTCAAATAATACCTCTTCCATGAAGCCTTCCCTAATCCTGCTGATCAGAAATTATTTTTTCCCTCCTCTGGCCTGGGTAGTGTTTTATATGCAGAAACAGCTAAGTAGATAAAATCTTGGCAGTGGAATCAGGATAGACCTGAGTTGAAATCCTATCTCAAATACTTATAGTTGTATGATTCTGGGTAAGGCACTTAACTTCTATTTGCCTCAGTTTCCTCATCTTTAAAAGGGGGATAATAATAGAAGGTACCTCCCACGATTATTGTGAGGATAAAATGAAATCTTGTTTGTAAAATGCTTGGCAAACTTTAAAGCACTGTATAAATGCTACCTAGTATTGCTATTATGCCCAGTTCTCCCTAGCATTCAAGTTATTTTTATATGTTGTATATTCTTTCATAGAACTGTTACCTCCTTGAGGACAGGTACTGTATCCTAATTACCTTTGTTTCTTCTCCAGCCCCCAGCACAGACTTATAGGACAATGGTTTGTGACATCATCAATGCAGGTGCTCCTTCCATAGAGGCACATGGAAACCCAATTACTCCTTCTCATCTCCTGAGATCCTGGTCGATGTTTTGCAATAAATACCCTATACAGGCTCTAGCCAAAAAGTGGGGGTCATCTTCTAGATCTTTTTTACATTACACAGGTACCAGGCCAACCACTCATCATCCTTCATCTGCCCACCTCCTTTTCCAATTAGATCCTTATGGTACTTCCTGCGCGTAAGTGATTGCTGGAAATATGAAACAGCCTGCTTCACGTTCATCATGTTTCACCCAGGAGGGAGAGCGGAGAGGTGTTCCGCACAAGGGCAGCTCTCTGTTACCCTTCCTGGAGCACAGGATTTGGAATCAGGGAGATCTAAGTTTGAATCTCACCTCAGATACTTACTAGCTGTGTGACCTTGGAGAAGTCATTTAACCTCTCTGCCTCAGTTTCTTCACCTGAAGATGAGGACAATTAATAGCATCTAACTCAGTGAGGATCAAATGAGGTAGCTTGGTAAAGTGCTTTGTAAACCTGAAATTTGGGTTTCTATTATTCTTTTTATTATTATTATATTTATATAATATACAATATGTAATTATATAATATTTTATTATATATTATTGTTACAATCCTCCTCGTAGTAGTAGTTGTTCAATCATTTCCAGTTCTTCATGACCCCGTGGACCATAGCATGCCAATATTGTCCACAGGGTTTTCTTGGCAAAGATACTGGAGTGGTTTACCATTTCCTTCTCCAGCTCATTTTACAGGTGACAAATTGAGGCCAACAGAGTTAAGTGACTCACCCAGAGTCGCACATCGAGTCTGAAGTCAGACTTTAACTCAGGTCTTCCTGATTCCGGGCCCAGTGTTCTATTCACTGAGTCACGCAGCAGTAGTAGTAGTAGCAGCAGCAGCAGCAGCAACTACTTAATAAATTATTTGTTGAATTGGATCTCTTCTCTCTGCTTTTCTTTCTTTGCTTTCTTATTGGGAGGTGTTTTTTCATTTGATTTGTGTTTTTTTTTTCAGTTGAGAGCTGAAAGTTACCTCAGGGATCATCTAGCCCAGATTTCCTATTTTGTTTTTAATTCTTTTAATTGATGCCTTTTGTCCTTACATTGCAGGCTCTCCTAACTCCCCCTCCCCCACTGAACCTTCCCTTGTTACAAAGAAAAGCAATTATGAAAAAGCACCTAATGGAGTGAACACATTGGACAATGTACACAGCATTCAGCCCCTGTCACTACCCGGCCCTCTACTGAAACTTTTTTGGTTTCTTATCTCTTCTATCTCCCATTACTTTCCCCATGTTCTTTGGCTCTCACTCAGAAACACTGCCAATCAATCCGAATCACCACTAGATCTCATCTGCGGGGAGGAACTTACAGGCCGATTGGGTCCACCTGCAACCGAGCAAGAACCGACCTCTCCATTATCCTCCAATAAACTGTCATCCAATCTTTACTTCGGGCACCTAGTAAGGGAAATCTGTACCCCAGGAGGCAGCCCAGTTCACTTTTCTTCTAGATGCTTAAATAAACAATTGCAGCATATTAAGTATGACCTAAGAGTCTGACTCTATTTAGTTATATTCATGAGTTGTTAGATATTCAAAAGCTGCTTCCATCTGTTATGGATGCCTAAGCATTCTAGAAGGCTGGATATCAGATGGTTGAGGCTGCATTATGTCAAGGAGGTATATAGGAATAGGGCGTAACCCATGACCATTATTCCAGAGATAAATGCCATCACTACAAGAAGCTACCCAGGAATTCTCTCCCTGTTTCTAGAAGACTGGATTTTGAGATCCACTTCTTTCTCTTAGAGGTAGTCCCTGCCCAAGAATTCCTTCTCTCTCTCTCTCTAGGTGATTGAGTCCCATAATTCTCAAACATGGATTACTAGTGAGGCAATCCTAAGGCTAGTGCTGCCCAGGAATACCTTGTCTTTCTCAATAAGGCTAAATTCCAGGATTGTACTGGCCAGGAACTTTCTCATCTACTCTCTAGGAGACCAAGATCCAGAAAGTCTATCACTCCTCTAGAAATCTAGGGTTCAGGACCTCTCACCATTCAAACCACAAAGGCCCCCACTCCACAGTTGCTGCATTGTGATGAACATATATACTTCTGCCACTTCTTCAGGTATGGGTCCAGGCACTCACAGTCCAGGAACTTGAAGTCCAAGAATTCCGCTTGACTGCCTTAGCAAAAGCATATACAGCTTCCTTGTACTCTTGCCCAAGTAACCATAGCCACCTAGGGGATGGGGTAGTGAGCAGGGTTTCTGGCTCTGTTATTCTTTATTCTTTTCTTCAAAAACAGAAACTGTACAAAAAAGGGCAAAGCGGTTGATGAAGATTACCTTTTACACAGAGGCAGCACAAAGGGATGCCCCTTCCAACAACAATCCCAGCCAACCAGTTCATCTCCAGGGGCTCCATACTGTCAAAACAATATAGTGGAAAGAAACATTAAAGTTGGGTTCAGATCCCAGCTCTACTACTTGTGACAATGTTTGGGGAAGTCACTTAACCTGTCTGGGCTTCAGGTCTTCTTTATCTTTAAAATGGAGGAAAGGAAAGGGAGACTAGATGACTTCTAACATAGTTTCATGCTGCAAATCATAGGAAGCTCTTGGTCCTAATTCTGTCCTCAAGCCATGATATTCTCAAAGGTGCCTGGCAGTTTACTCTCAAGCTGAGAAACTAGTATATAGTTTTAAATCTATTAAAAGGATGTATCAGTTTCAGATTTCAGCAATTTTGGTGATCAGAAGGGGCAAAGACAAACACAAATGGGAAACTTATATTATGTAAAAAAACCACTAAAAAATCAGCCTGAAGAGACAACACACTTATTCAAGGCAAGGTCTACCTCAGGGTCTTGTTTTCAGGCTGCTAATTTGAATATGACCATGAGAACTTTGGAGTCAATTACTGGGGAACCCTGAACTACAAAACTCTTTAGTGATAATTGGACAAATGTATATTGCCTAGTTATGGCTTAGTCAGCAAAAATGAGAATTTAATCACCATAACTTAGAATGTCTCTCACCAGCTCCAAACTAGAAATATTGGTGTTAAAAAAAAACATCAGGGTCTGGCAAAAGAGAAAATGTACCCATGAGTGTGCTGATAAATGTTTAACAATCAGCTCTCCAGGAGGGGGAAAATCCATGCACAACACACTTGTAAGTTTAATCACTATTATTAACATTTTATCCATTACTTTCCAAAGTCTAGACTACCAACAAAACAATAAATCAAGCCTGAGTTGTAGAATTTACCAATTTTCACTGAAAATTTAATAACTGACTCTTAGTTTGAGCTGGCAGCGAGACATCCTTGGCTACACCTCTCTATTCTGTCATCTGCTACTTGGGAGATGGAAAGCCTTCGGAGGACAGCCAAAGAGGCAGAACTGGAAAATATCTTGCAATTCTCAGACTAAGCATCTCTCCTGTTACCTCTCCGGTACCCTGTGAACAAAGAGGCCCATCACATTGACCGAGAGGTCCATGCACTGGAGCCATGCAGTTGAGTAGCAGTGTGACAGCCTAGCTAATAATCAGTCCCGGTTAGTAGTATGTAGAGCCACCCAGACAACACTGATGCACCATGCCCACATGATTTGTGAGATCAGTCTCCAAGAAAATATATCGAAGCCCACAGTTCCAGAGTTGTGATTTGCCCTGGCCCTATGCATTACCTATACATGTGCCTCATTGCCATGATATTTTAAGATTATGCCCACCCACCTTGATAGACACTGTGTAGGGAGTTCTTCCAATATCAGTTCCTCAAATGGTATGGTTTTCAGATCCTTTGTGGTCCTAGACACCCTATCCCTGAAGTTCTCTAATTTGTCAGCATCCTTTTTAAAATATGACACATAGAATAAACACATGAATAAAATATGTCAGGTAGGATCTGACCAGCACAATAAGACTATTACTACCTTTACCCTGAATACTATACACCCATTAGCTCAGGCTAACTTATTTTGGCTGTCACCCCAAACTGTGAAGTTTCATTTGTGGCCAAGCAAAACCTCAAAGTTTTGTATATTTGCTCCACACAAACTGCTGTCTAGCCACATCATAGGATCATAAGATCGGACAATTGTGATATTGATTTTTTAGACCCAAGTCAGACTTTCCATTTATTGTTTTTGATAAATTTCATTTTGTTAAATTCAGTCTGTTAAATTAACTTGAATATATATTCTGCCATCCAAGAAATTAGCTGCCCCTCCTAGCTTTGGGTTATCTAGCACACAGTAAGTACTTAACATGCTTTTTCATTCATTCATTTCGTCTATCCCTCCACAGATTTGATGACCATTCCATTAGTATCTCCTTTCAAATTAAGTCAGATCAAGTCTAAAGGACTGATGGAAATGGTGAACATAATCAGGGCTAAAGAATGATCCCAGTAGCATTCCAGTAAAGAGTTCCCTCCGGATTGACATCAATGCATTTATCAGCATATTTGGGGTACAGCTATTCAACCAGCTATGAATCGACCTAATGGTATTCTCATCCACCTCACATTTCTCCATTTGGTCCACAAGGATATTTGGGAGATCTTGTCAAACACCTTGCTGAAATACAGAAATGCTAATGTTGAAATGCTACAGCATTTCCCTAATCTTACCATGTCCCAGCTGGAAAAAAAAGAATGCTGCTTCAGTGGCATTAAGAAATCTACTCACAAAAAATTACCAATCTACTCGAATTTCTATTGCTTTTCCCCCGCCCTCTCTTCACTTCCTCCTGCCCATGCTCAGCACAGGGACAATTTAGAGCCAAGAAAAGCTGGAGCTGAGAAAAACAGAATCAGGTAGGAGGAAGTTCCCATTTTCACTGAATTTTATAAGATCTTTGGAGTCTTGTGAACATGGCAGGTGCCTCTGAAGCCACCCCAAAGTGAGACAAGCTGATCTGGACCACAATTAATGTAAAGTCTGAGTATAGAGAGCAGGGATAGGCTGGCAAACAGCCAGAAAGAAGATATGGCATATTGGGGCCCTGATAGGGGAAAATGGTCCCCATTACTCCCATCCAGGGAGAGCAGAGGAGCAGCGTGTGTAGTATAGATGAATTTTCCTTCCAGGTTCCCTGTAATTTTGTTTCTGAAGGACAGACTACAGGCCTGCTAAGAAGCCTGCCATCTCTTGCCAGAGCTGTAAAATCTTATCCACCTCCTCTTCTAGTCTCTAGGAGATCCCCCATTCAGGAATCCCCTCACTATTTCTGGGCATTTTCTCTCCCTGAATGAGGCTCTATTGGCTTGTGTAAGCTCTTATGTGTAGGAGTGGGACATGCCAAGGAAATACAGTCTCAAGCCCTAAAGAGTCTTCCTAACCTCCCCCCATACACACGCGCACACACACACACACACACACACATATTTCAGTGTCTTTGTTGCCATCAGCAGAGCTCAAGGGAAGCTCATTTCCCCAAGGTTGTCACAACTTGACTTCCTAAATTGTACCAAAACAGAAAACAAACAGAAAAGTGAATCCACCCAAGCAAGATTCTCAGGAATGGTTTGGCAGGCATGAGCCACGTGCTAACCACTTCAAGCTGTCTTCAGACTTTTCTAGCTAAGCAATATGTACCCATAACCAGATGTGCCCTGATACTGGGAGAAAGGCTCATTAGCTTCTAGGGACAGGGATTCACAAAACAGGAAAATACTCGTCAAGAGATACAGCTTGAAAACAGGCTTGATGCAAAGAAGCTGCCCCTGCCTTTCCGTGGCCTAGTCCCTGACTTAGTGTGCTTCTGCTGTTTCTTGGCCAGTAGGGGCTGCTGTTCACACTGGGCAAGGACCCTTTGGCCACTGGAGAGAGACCTGGAAGGGCCCCTTGGTTTCTATGGGAATTTAGAGAAGCTATACCCCGCTGGGTCAGATATTTTTCAGCCTAAGTTTTTCCAACTGGAATGAAGATGATGTCAGAAATTTTGAGACCAGGGCACTGCCCAGTGCTCAGAGGGCAATGATAATGAGGAGACCAGGAGTCTGATCCATCTGGATTCTCTGCTGAGTTTCCCCACACCTCCCCCCCATCAGTCCAAAGGAAGTACCTCCACCGAAGGTGGCTGACAGTCAAGAACCCTGACCCAAACCATGTAGACCTAATCTACCCTAGCATCAAAGGTAGCAGGAGTCCCTGCTTCTGTTCAAGCAACTATTGACACAGACTTCTCTTGGCCACCATTACCAAAAGTTTCATTGGGAACCCTTTGGCCTCAATCCCTGACTTTGCCTTTGAGCATCCCAGACACAACTCTGGACCTGTAGACAAAGGACTAGGCTGCCTGGCTTCATATCTGGCTATCACTGCCTGGCCCATGTGAATAACCCCTCATAGTCCATCCTGACTGCACCAAGACTGTAGAGAACATAAACTGACACCGACTTGATCATCAGCCTATTTCTCCACAGAAAATGGAATCAGTCAATTTATGTAGCACAAGATAGGGAGAACGAGATTGCCATGATTACACATAAGATCCCTTAGCACTAGTCCCAGGTAATGGTCAGTCTATTTACAAGCTCTTTCCAGTACCTTCTCTGCTTCACTTCCAATGCCATGCCTCCAAGAACTTACTTGGGCTCTGGTAGGCCAGCTTCTGCCTTCTCTGGCATGGTTCCAGGCCAAGCTGTGAAGTCTCCACCGGGGTCATTTTCTCCACTTCCTGCCTACCAAAACCTTGGCTCTGACCCCTGGAACTACTCTGGCCTCTAATAGGCCACCTTTGGTTTCTTCTTGCTTGGATTCAGGCCTCCTTCACATTTCTGGGTCATTTCTACAGACCAAGCTGCCACTTGAGTGCCCCTTCTACTACATTTTTCTCTCCCTGTTTCTAGATTCCTTTTATGCATGGAATGGCCTCATTAGAATGTGAGTCTCTTGTTTGTTTAAATTTGTACCCCTAGAGCTAAACACAGTACCTGGTACATAGTAAGCATGAATAATATGTTATACATATATATAATATTAATAAGTAAAGCATTAATAAATGCTTTATCTATATCTATCTCCCTAGTTCTCTATCTCAGTCTGGAGAGTAAGATGAGGTTCCCAAGGGAAGTCAACTGAAGGAAAATTTAGATGCCTTACAAAAGAGCTCTGAGTTTCCCTACTCCCTCTCTTTCCACCCTCCCTCTCCCCCCAAACCCACCCCCACTATACTTATTCCCAGTACACAGAGAGGAGAAGAAAAAGCTGAGCCAGTTAGACCAGGGCATTTATAGCTAGTACACAATCTGGACCAGCAGTAGGGAACCAGGGTCCTCACGTAAATCCTTTTAACTGAATCCAAACTTCACAGAACAAATTCTCTTAATAAAAGGATTTGTTCTGTAAAATTTAGACTTGTCAAAAGGCTGCACCCGAGGACCTAGAAGGCCACATGTGGCCTCCAGAACCCCACTTCTCCACTCTTGAGGGACTGTCCTTGCTACTTCTCCAAGCAGCATCCCTCACCCCTCAATCTGTACACACTGCCCATGCAACTCCCAGCGCCAACCCTTCTTCAAGACTCCAGTCCAGCCCCTGGGCTCTTCTAGGGACTGACCCCTCAGCTCAGATCACTCTTCTTGGACCTAACTGCCTAACAGAGGCAGACCTCAACTTTCTTAGGTTTCAAACTCCTTTGCCTCCAGTTACAGAAAAGGATTCTCCCTCATTAAACCCCAGGCTTCAAGGCCCTCATTGCTAAAGCTCACACTCAGACATACCAGAAGATAAGTAGAGTCAATGCCTTTCTTCTCTGAGAATCCCAGATTCCTGAAGTGTGGTCTAAATCCTTCTTTGGACGTTAAGCCCCGGGACAGTAACAGCTTGAGTAACTTCTTATTAGCTTCGCATTTGTCAGCTCTAATCACCTGTTTCCTCTGGAGTCTCCCAGTGTATTACATTCTTTGTTGCCTGGATGCCTGCCTGCTTGCCCCAGAGACAGAATGGGTGTGTCTGTCACAATCAGGTGTGAATTGCTCACCTCTGGCAGGAGCCCACCCTCAGTCATTATTTTCCCATAATGAAACTCTCAGCGAGGCACAAACTCCTCCTTAAGCTAATACACGATTAGCCTTCACAATAGGATTGTAAATAGGCCCCTAATTAATGGATTTGCTTAGAGTTATCCCCTGTTTGGGCACTGCAGCCCAATAATTGCAGGCTTTATAATCGCCAATCAATCAATCAGCTGAGCCCCTGCTTTACTGAGCACCTAATGGGTGCCCAGCCCTCTGACTGGACTTGTGCGGGAGACAGAAGTAGAAAATACAATCACCGGCCTCCAGAAGTTGTCGATTTAGCTGAAAAATTGGCAAACGCAAAGCTAATTAAGTGCGAGACTGGGTGCTTGAGTTTGTAAGCCTGTAGGAATTCAGAGATCACTGTAGGAGAGAGGAAGGCTTTGAAAGAGGGGAGACTTAAACAGAGCCTTGAATGATGTGCAAGATCTTTGTTAGTCCTAAGCGTTACTTGGCAGCTATGTCCTCTCCCTCACCAGGAATGAACACGCTGGGGAAACTAACTTTTGCCCAACTCCATCTAGCTGAAGCTAAACCTCCCTGTCCCTTAACTGGCATCCTCTTAAGCACCACATTGTGGCTGAAGCTGGTCTGGCTGCTGTATTAAGTGGCACAGCTGTTGACAGGGCTTCAGACAGCCCCCAGTGTGTCTCTCTGTCTTTCTGTCTATCTCTGTCTCTATCTCTCTGTTTCTGTTTCTGTTTCTCTCTGTCTCTGTCTCCCTCTGTCTCCAGTCTCTGTTTCTCTCTTTCTCTGTCTCTCTGTCTCTCGTCTCTGTCTCTTTCTCTCTCTCTGTCTCTCTCTGTCTCTCTGTCTCTGTCTCTGTCTCTGTCTCTCTGTCTCTCTCTCTCTCTCTCTCTCTCTCTCTCTCTCTGTCTCTCTCTCTCTCTCTCTCTCTCTCTGTCTCTCTCTCTCTCTCTCTCTCTCTCTCTGTCTCCCTCTATCTCTAGTCTCTGTTTCTCTGTCTCTGGTCTCTGTCTCTGGTCTCAGTCTCTCTGTCTCTCTCTCTCTCTCTCTCACACACACACACACACAATGTGCAAAGAGATCCTCAGACACAAAGGCTCTGAACACATAGCCAGGCACAGAAATAGATAGATGCATCCTTGCCAGGACACGTAGATGGCTAAACAAACAATAGTGCAGGGCAGGGAGAGGCAATGGTGTGTTGGCATTAGGGACAGGGCAAGGTAAAGGGCATTTGGGGATGGGGGATGAGGGATGAGGGTGAGGATGGGAAGAAGGAAGAGAATAAGCATTTATTAGGTGCCTACTATGTGCCAGGTACTGTCTAAGGCAGCACTTGACAATTCTTATCTCAGATGATCCTCGCCACAAACCTGGGAGGTGGGTGCTATAATTATCCTCATTTTACAGATGAGAAAATTGAGGAAAACAGGGTTAAATGACATAGCCAGGGTTCGCACAGTTAGTAAGTGCCTGGGGCTGGATTTGAACTCAGGTCTTCCTGACTCCAAGGCCAAAGTTCTAGCCATTAAATCACTGCTGCCTTAGAGAGGAAGGCAGGGTCCCAATCCTGCCTCAGCCACTTACTAGCTGTGGGATCCTGGGCAAGTCACTTAACTTCTCTCAGCCTCAGTTTCCTCATCTGAAAATGGGCATTATATTAGCCTCTACTCCATAGGGTTACTGTGAGGATCCAATGTGATCAGATACATAAAACGCCTGCTGAACCTTAAAGTGTTATATCAATGAAAGCTGTTATTATTAAGTAGAAGAGAAGTATGGGGGAAGGGGAAGGGCTTGGTACAGAGCATCAGCTCTCTTCAAATTTATTAAACCGAGTTCCTTATTAGGAACTTGTTAGAACTTGTTAGAAAATCAAAGGCAGCAACAGAGGAGAGCTTGGCGTCTGCCGAAGGAAGCATGGCCAGTCACAGAGGGTCAGCTGCCTGGTGGCTCAGGCACCATCCTTACTCCCACAGAAATGTGAGGGCACGAGTCCACGCCAATCCTAAAGCTTCTCCACTTTCACCACGCACACATATGCTGACCGAGTCTGCAGACGAACAAATCCAGCTCTGGATTACCTGGGTTTATTTAGTTTCTATGCGGCATAATCCACCTTAGAAACATAACCATATGCATCTGAGCTGCTTTCAAAGGCCCAGACTCATTCAACATTGCTGTCTCCCCCATGTTGTGACCCTAGGTCTCTAGGTCAGGGGCCCCAGTGGGCTGGGATCAGGGACCTGTGAAGGCACGGCTGTAGACCAGAATTTGGTTCTAATGGGGTCCCAGAAACAGTTATAGAACATATGTAAATGCAAATGAAAAAGAGAAATGCATAGTGTGGGAATCCTGAGACCTAGATATGAGTCCCAACCCCACCATTTAACGACCTCGGTGACCATGAAAAAGTCATTTAACTTCTCTGACCTCAGTTTCTTAATCTGCAAAATGGTGATGACGTATTTGCACTATCTATCTCACAGACATCTTGGAAAGCCTTCAACTAAGACAGCACTCAGTCATTTGCTAGCCATGTGGCACATACAATGCCAGACTTGGAGTGAAGAAGACCTGAGTTCAAGTCTCTTAATTTCGTATACCTCAGTTTCTTCACCTGCAAATTGAAAATAACAGCACCTACCTCACAGAGTTGTTGTAAGGCTCCAATGAGATAACATATCAAAGTGTTTTGCACAGGAATACTAGCTAATATCATTGTTATTGTTGTTAAAAGATATATAAAGATATAATAAAGATATAAATATATTATGTGGTATAAATATATATTTATATATAAAGATATATAAATATCTCTGTTGTTATATATAAAATATATTTCTTGATATATAAATAGGAGGTATTCCGGAACTGGAGGGGCAGTGCCTCCAAATGTACCAGTGTGGCCACCCTGTGTAGGGGTGAGTACAGCTGGGAAGCCTATCCTAAACCAGCCCACCATCAGCTGAGGCAGTGGTCCTTCAACCCATTCTGAATGGGACAATTGTGTACCCACCTTACAGAATTAGTTAGACTGCCTGGAGGCATTTCCACAGAGTGGAGTTTGTTCTTCCCAGGCTAGGAAGGGAATGTGAACTTTTATCCAGAAGGTCCCCCAGAGCCCTCTGCAACCCCTGGGAACCTGCTGCACTGTCTCCATCTGCCTGTGTCCAACACACATAATTTCCAGTGCTTTCAGATGAAATATACTGGAAAATTTAGGATAGAGTGGCAGGAGAGATGAAAGGGAGGGGGAAGAGAAGGGAATAAGCATTTATAAAGCACCTACTATGTGCTCAGCACTTTACAAATTTGATCATTAGTGCTTTTGTGTTCAGCATCAAAAAGAAGCCTTTCCTGATGGTTCCCTGAGTCCCTGACCTACAGTGGGTGCTGGAGGGAAATGCATCAGACCCAGAATCCAAAGGCCAGGGGGTCAAATCCCACTTCTGCCCCTTGCCCCCTGACTGTGATCTTCAGAAAGTTACTTATTTCCCCCTCTGAGGAGAATACGAGAGGATTCATGAAAATTTAAAATTATTTGGGGAAGAAATCCCTAGAGAACTACCAGAAAAACTGGAAAAGAATCTAGTAGGAAATAGGTTTAGACCAACTTCTTATACCATGCATGATAATAAACTCAAAGGAGATATCAGACCTCAAGCACACACTATTAAAAAATTAGGAGGAAGCAAGATCAGGTGCTTTTCATTGTTTTAGCCGGGGAAGAGCATTCCAAGCAGGGAGAACACCATGGGTCTAAATGTCTTATCCACTACTAGTGTCGTGTTATAACCCTACAGGTTTTTAATTCCTTGACCAGCAGTTCCAATGAATGACCTGAGATTATTGATACCCAGAGAAGGAAAGACTCAGAGAGAGTCATAAAACAAGGAGATAGACATACCCTGTAGTTCAAATGTGCCCCCATTCCATCCCCCAGGACAACTGAGCCCAGACACTCATTTTATAGGGTAGCCCCTGGCTAAGATTCTGTTCCCCACTCAATGCTTCTCCAGGAGACTCTCACTGGCTTGTGACTTCTCCATTTATAGATGAGCTTTCCCTCACTTGGACTGTGACACTCATCTTCCCAGACTGACCATTCTTTGACCCCCAGAAAAACATGTCTGGAGTGTTCAGGTCCAGCCTTAGCCAAGGAGGACCTTCCGTTATGGTCTTTTGATGTCGAGCCTTAAGGAGGCAAACCCTGCTAGGCAGCATTCTGTGTTGAGGCCAGGTGGGGCAGTGACACATACTGGATGGAGTCCTGGACTTAAAAGCAGGAAGACCCAGATTCAGATCATGCTTAAGCAATTTACTAACTTTGTGACTCTGGACAAGGCACTAAACTTTTCTGAGCCTCAGTTTCCCCATCTTTAAGGCAGGAATAATAACTGCACCTGTCCCCCAAGGTGATTGCGAGACTCAGGCTCCTAAACGGCACATGACTGACTCTTCTGCTCTTTGACTCCTTCCTTAGGCATGGGCTATTATTATAGTGGAGAACGGAGATAAAAGGTTGAAATGGCTATTCAGTTCCAGAGTTTTTTGTTTTTTAATGTTTATAATAACAACCTCTTAGAAGAGTATAATAAGAATTATGTGTTATTGTTGTGGTTGGATTGTGTCCTACTCTTCATGATCTCATTTGGGGTTTTCTTGGCAAATATACTGCAATGGTTTGCATTTCCTTCTCCAGGTCATTTTACAGATGAGGAAACTGAGGCAAACACATTTAAGTGACTTGCCTAGGGTCACACAGCTAGTAAGGATCTGAGGTCAGATTTGAACTTAGGAAGATGAGTCTTCCTGATTCCAAGCTCAGCACTCTATTCACCATGCCACCTAGCTGCCCATGAGTTACTATATCATGCTTTAAACTCTTCTCAATGAACACTTATGAGCCTTTAGAATTGTAACATTTCTTTTGAGTGGAGGGAACAAATAGCTGTCCTATACCTGACCTATCTTATGTACTGAGTACCTTTCTAATGAGTACCTCCCTTTTAGGGAGATGCTAGACATAAGCTAAGCCTAAGGTGGGTTTGAGAGACTGTCCCCAGACAATCTGGAGTGAGGTATAATGAGCTAGAGACAACGAGAAAGAGACTGACTCCCTTTTTAGAGACCCGGCTCAGCTAAGATTGAACCAGATGGGCTTGAGCTAGGGTTCCTAATTGAGAGAGGATGTCCCAGGGTCTGCTGTTATACTTTAGCTAAGCATTTGACTTTAAATGCTCTATTCTGGCCTTGACAAAGTGCTGGGGGAAGCAGGAAATACATTTATACTATAAAATACTACATTTCCTTTCAAGATTTTACTTCTACTTTCCTCTCCAGCAGCAAATTCACAACTCTAAAGCTTGGGAAAGGTATTATCTCTGTGAGAGAACTTTGTGTGTGAAGAGGGGAGGGCCGGAAGGCAGGCTGGAACATCTCTGAGGACTTTGAGAGGGGAATGTGTTACAGAATTGACTGGGGAAGGCTTCTGACAGCATTAGGAGCATGGCTATCTTGAAGAGCCAGGATGGGTGGGGAATACCTCTGAGAGTTTCAGCTCTCCAGCCTCTTCCCCAAGGAACAAATGATATTCAGAGACAGACTTCAGTCTGCATAAACCACTCCAGATTTCACAAGCCTTGAATCACAAGAGAAATACGAAGCTGTGCCGCTGACCTTCATTTAAACTGCAATGATTTATCATTCAGGGAAGGCAATGGCGTCTCATGGAGAGTTTCTAAAATTAAATATTCTTAGCAACAGGCCTGGGTTGGGGGGGCGGAAGGAGAACATGCTGGAGTTCTCTGGGCTTTCATAGATCCCTGTACTGAGTTAGAGCAGCACACTTTTCTTTAGGGCTGGGGAGAAGACACAGGGTGTTGGGGAAGTGGAGACTGAGGAGGGGCCACCCTTGGGATACCAAGAAAGTGAGAGAATCCCATGGACTCAGTTTCCAGACTGGCCAAGTCCCTTTTTGGTACCTAACCCTAAGCTCCCTAACCCTAATACTTGACTGACAAGTTTGCTCTGGAACTGACATTATCCTTTGGATCTCTTCTCTGGTCTTGCTGACCATGAGAAGAGGCATCCTATTCCAGGGGATGAGGTGACCTGTGACCTGTGTGCATTAAATTGTAAGCTATTCAAGGGCACAGATTTTCTTTTGCCTCTTTTTGTATCCCCAGCACTTACTACAGTGGCTGGCACATAGTAGATTCTTAATAAATGTTTATTAACTGACTGACCTGTGTGTCACATGGATCAGATTAGCACCAGCTTAGGTCTGCTGCACAGCAGGCCTGAGGGAGAGGAGAAGACTCTTCTTTGTCCTCATTCCCTTCTTGTTTGGACTGTTTCAGTCTTTTTCCGGTCATCTCTTTATAGTTCAGTGGACATCTCTCTTCATAGCGGTCTCTCAGCTCATCCTGTGTGACTTTCTGGCTCCTCAGTTTCAATATTTCTCTGCCTCTCTGTCTCTGTCTATGTCTCTCTCTCTCTGTCTCTCTGTCTCTGTCTATGTCTCTCTCTCTCTGTCTCTGTCTATGTCTCTCTCTCTCTCTCTCTCTCTCTCTGTCTCTCTCTCTCCACACACACACACACACACACACACACACACACACACACACACAACTCAAACACTGCAAACACTGCCACTCTGGAACCACTAGGGAAAGGGTGAAGGTGGGAAGCTGTATTTTGACTCTCAGAATATTTCAGGATGAGCAGTCTCACTAAAAACCAGACAGACAGCTTGGGCCCAGACATCTAAAATCCACTACAGTGAAATGTCACAGCTGCAACTCAAGAGCCATGATTTCCTGTCAGTCCTCCTCTTCAAAGTGTGTCTGAGTCATGTTGACTTGGCTTCCACTCCCATAGGCTCAGCTCTGGGCATCACTGACTCAGCTCTGTTCACCATGAATTTGGCTCCAATCTCTGCTGATTCGGCTCTGCTCACAAGCTCTGAACTCCTGCTGTCTTGGGGCACAAAGAGAAGCTGGATTAGGAGGGAAGGAAGAAAGGAAGGAAGAAGGAAAGAAGGGAGGGAGGAGGGAGGAAGGAAGGAAGGAAGAAATAAAGGAAGGGAGGGAGGATGGAGGGAGGGAAAGGAGGGAAGGGAGGGAAGAAGGGGGGAAGGAGAGAGGATGGGAAGAATGGAAGGGGAGAGGAAGGAGGAAAGCAGGAAAGAAGTGGGAGGAGGAAGAGGGAAAGGAGGGAAGGAAAGTAAGAAGCATTTATTAAAGATCTACTATGTGCCAGGCACTATGCTAAGAGCTTTATAAATATTATCTAATTCTCACAGAAATCCTGTGAGGTACGTGCTATTACAAATGAGAAAACTGAGGCAGACAGATATATAACAACTTGCCCAGAGGCACACAGTTAGTAAGTGTCAGAGGCTGAACTTGAACTCAGGTTTTACTGACTCCAAGACCCAACATGCCCAGCCCTGTGCTCCCTAGTGACAGTATCAGCAGCAAATACTAAATGAGTGAACCAGTGAAGGAAACACCAACTACATCTGATTATGTTCGAGGCTGAAGGTCAATTACGAATGATATGAAGTTATGAGCTGATTTGACATTCAAGCACCCAGCCCTATAGCTACAGTGTCCGTCCTCACTCTTGCCCACACCTGAGGCTCTGAGCCACAAAATACTGAACAGCATCCAGGAGAGTGGACTTCTCAGGGACATGATGGTCAAGACAACTGTTATGGGATAGGACCACCGAGGAGAAACTAACCTCAGCAATGGGGAAAATACTGGACAAAGACACAGGTTCAAGTCACCTTTATGACTCAGTTAAGCAAATCGTTTAAACCAAGCCTCTGTGGAATGAGGCTAATAATAACCGTACTAAATATTTGTAACAATATCTGTTCGTGTCATGGATTGAGACTGTAGGAGTCAGAAACATGTGCTAGACACTTTCGGCATTTTATCAGCAGCACTGGAGGGCACTCAGTTACAGAACAGAGACTGACCAATATTGTAGAGGGATCCATCTTACTTACACTAGGAATAACATCCCACACCAAGGTTCATACAAATATATACACATACATATATTTGTGACATCTACCTCACAAGATCATTGCGAAAAACGTTTGCTAAATAATAAAGCACTTTATAAACGTGAACTGTTATTTACCACAGTAATAGCTAACATTTATGAAGTGCTTTAAGGTTTGCAAAGCACTTTACATATGTTATTGTATTTGTTCCCCACAACAGCCCTATGAGATGGGTGCTATTATCATCCCCATTTTACAGGTGAGGAAACTGAGGCATGGAGTCACATAGCTGATAAGTGTCTGAGACAGGGTTTGAACTTAGGTCTTACTCAAACATACTATCCCCTGCACCATGAAGCTTCTCCCAACACACCCACACAGATCTCATTAGCCAGCCCTTATTCCCCTCCCCCCCCAAACCAATGCTCATCTTTCCCTCTCTCTCACAAACTCTTTCCTTTCCCATCTTGATCCATTCAAGAATTCAAGTTTTGGAAGAAAACTAGTCCAACCCATATCTGAAAGGAATCCCCACTATGACATATTGGGGACAAAAATGCATTCCCCAGGTCAAACAGTGACCGCATGTCTAGTAGACAGGCCTGACTCAGGCTGGTTTGCTACCTCAGGTTCAAAATTGGAAGGAATCGAGAACACAGCTTGTTTGTACAGAGTTGTTTGCATATCATCTCCCCCATTAGACTGTAAGTTCCTTGAGAACATAGACTGTTCTACCCTTCCTTTGTATTCCCAGTGCTGAGCATGGTGCCTGGCACATAGGAAGTAATTAATAAATGTTTATTGACTGGTTGATGTCTGACAGTTAACAGAAGGAGGTTTTCTTAACTGTAGCAGAAGAAAGATATTCAGACCAGGGAAAAGATACGTGAGCAGCGATATAGCTAGGCACAGTTCCCCACCTCTGGGTTGTATATGATGGCCTGCTGGTGAGAAGCCTCAGGAAGGAGCCAGGTGATTGCTCACATCCAGGAATCCAAATCAACCATCTGAGTATTTCATTCCCTGAGCCAATCTAGAGAAGGTCTTAGTAACTTTCAAAGAAAAAAAGTACCCTGGCCTGAGTTACAGGGCCCTGGGAAATATCCTTCCTACCATAGCATGGAAGACTCATCAAAGGATCTTGAGTCTCTACCTTTGCACTTACTGGCTGTAAGTAGAGTCATTCCTCCTATATGGCCCTTGGTTTCTTCATCCATACAATGAAGGGGTTGGACTAAATATTCTCTATTTCCTTCTGGTCCATGAGGCTATATAGCATTTGTTCTCCAAAGGTAAGATTTGGCATTTATACACAGATACACACACACACACACACACACACACGCACACGCACACGCACACGCACACACACCCTCACTTCAAGCTCTACTGAAGCTCCAGACCCCCAAACTCAAATAATCCACCAGGCTCAGTCTTTCCAGCAATAGTAGAGGCTATGCGTTTGGCAAAAAGCAATATTTTAAAATATCTTCCAGTCCCTGGTTCCATCATTACTATCTACCCTGTGATGTTTAGCAAATTCCTTCACCTCCATGCGTTTTTTATTCTAAGTGAAAGGGCTTGGAGCTATCTTTAAGATAGTTTCCCGCTCCATAGCCTAAGACTCTGCCCTCAGGCCCTCAGGTTCTCTGTGGTGCTCAGCCATTCACCCTCAAGCCGAGAAAAATGAGCCTACTGGTTCTTACCTTTTTAAAAGAGGGCATTAGTGGTAGCTGCAAAAAGACGTGGCCGGGAGCTTCTAAAAGAGGCTGATAGGGTTAGATTGGGGGGAAGGAAAGTGGAGCTGAGGAAACCATGTCAAAAATCATACCCTATTTTCGATGTCATTCCCATGAAATTATTTGTGAAACACACCATTTTTTTCCCCTGACAGTGACCGTAAATATCATCTGGAACACATCTTCATTAGCAGCTTTCATCTCCTGGCAGGGCCTGCCTCTTCAGTGGGATGTTGCCAATGGAGGTATGAGCTCCTGCCTTTGGTACAAGGCATTTGTGTAAAACCGAGCCTCTAATGTGCAGAATTGGCAGGTCACTGAAGTGTCACAGTCTACCGGAATGGGTCTGGAATCAATAAGGCAGACATCAAACTCAATTTGATTTAATTTTTCATTACTACCTAGAGAAAAGGCCCACACAGCCCTCCATGAATGGAAAGGAAACATGAAAGCTCTTCCGAACTGTAGAGCTGGGTCTTGGAATGACCTCCAAATAGATCTAAATACAGCAGCCGAGCCCATCACAATATTATTGTTAATTTTCCTTCTCATACCAAAAGCGGCAGGCGAGGTAAGAGAATCAAAAGAGACATGAGCACATTGCAAATATAAAGGAGGACAAACTGTTTTCAGTTATAAACCAGCAGGACTTCCCTTTTCTCACACCCTCGAGGTACCCTCCAAATTTTTATACCTCCCACACCAAAGACTCTCTTCTTCTCCAAAAGCAACAAGGTAGGCCCGGACTCTACAAACACTGGAATGCCAACCATGCAAGGCTCAGTTCAACGCCTGTGGCTGGGACCTCCACAGCTAAGACCGTTGAAAAAGTGGCAAGTCCAGGCTCCCTCTCACCCTCCCAACAGCTGACAGAAAAAGGGTGGGGCGGGGGCCACAGCGGGCACGTCCAGCTGACACTGACCTTCCAGACGTAGGAACATTTTCCAGACTGACACTAATTGTGGGCGCATCTGGCGTTTGGAACACAGCCAGATTGGGGTGTTTGTGTTAGTCTGGCCGGTGTGATAATGTGCCTGCCCATTAGGAGGCGATGGGGGTGGGAGAGGGGGGAGGGTGTCAGCGCCGCTGAGAGAAATCCAAATCTTGGCCCATGCACATGCAACGTGTCTGTGCAATGGCAAATGGATCATAGGATTGCAATCGGATTCCAGTTCTGTGAGGGGCTTTACAAATGATCAAGGCCAAACCCTCAGAAGATCAAGTGACCTTTCCAAAGGAGAGCAGCCAAGTTTGTATACAGCCTTAGTTTCCAAATTTCTCTCCTAGAGATAATTTCATTTAATCCTCCCAAATACCCTGCTGGGCAGGCTTAGAGGTCAGATAGCACCCCTGTTTTACAGATGAGGCAAACGAAGGCTTAGCAGTTAAATGACTTACTCAAGGCTACGCTGCTGCCAGTAAGAGTCAGAGCTGGGATCAGAATCCAGATATCCTTAGTCCAGTATTCCTTCCACTGCACCAAAATGTTTTAATAAGTAAGGGAAATCTGGAGGGTTTAGGTTAAGGATGACGTGTGCTAGAAGTGAAAACAAATATTCAAAGATTTACTCAAGGACTTGTCTCCCTAGATAAGTACTTGAGCCTGTCCTGGAATAAGAAGAGGAAACAACAGATCACATGGGATATGAGTCCTTCAGTCCTCTGATGAATCTGAGACCTCCTCAGTGAAGGACTCCCTGCAAGGAATGCAGATTACTACCCATTCACAGTCTCTCATCCCAGGCAGCTCCTGTCCATTTTGTCCTTTGAAAATTACATGAAGGGCTCACCCAATGTTTTGCTAGACTTCCTCTAGTCTTCTGATGCCATGCAGATTCCAGCATAGTGTGCAGGTTGTCCATTGTTAGTCACTAACATGACCAGCTTCCTTTTTTTCCAACCATCTACCTCTCTGAAAATGTCCTTTTTCACTTCTCCTTCATGATTCTTGTTGCAGTCCTGCACCCCTGCCTGGATGCCATATTTCAGAGCACCTCCAGGACACTCTGAGACCACTCCTGTGATGACATTCCTGTGGAAAGCAGGACTCTGATGACACCAACCCAAGCACTCTGGTCTCCTCCAAAGTCCCCTCTTGTAAAGTTCCAAGCCAAAGTCTTATCTGGAGAGTGGTACAATAGAAAGATTTCTGAAATACGAATCATAGAAGGAAGACAAGAAGCAAGCATTGATTAAACTGTGTTCTATGCACTTTATAAATATTATCTCCTTTGATCCTTATGACATCTACCTGGGAGGTAGACACTATTATCATCCATATTTTACCACTGAAGAAACTAAAGCAAACACAAGTTAAGTGACTTGCCTAGTTAGTAAGCTCTGAGGCTGGATTAGAATGCAGGTCTTCCTCACTCTGGGCCAAGTGCTCTATCCACTGGACCACCAGCTGCCCCTGCTGGAATCAGGGGCCCTGGATTCCGGTGCCATCTCTGTCATAAGTATGTTAGCTTATATAATTTCATCTCTCTGAACTAGCAAGTGGTAGATCTGAACTCACACCCAGATCTTCAAATTTCAAGTCCATTTCCCTGCCTGCTGCGCCACCTGACTTCCACATTCCTATGTTCACTTGTGTCAACACTAACTTATTTCATGCTTTCTTCTTATCCCAGTTACTCTTAACTATATGATTTATAATCAAAATTTGGTGAGCTATCAATAGCAGAGTGTCATCGTTTCTTCCTGTGGGCAGTTAGGTGTAGTAGAAAGAACCCGGGATGTGGGACGGGAGCACCTGGATTTGAGCCTCAGCTTTGCTACTTCACAACCTGGGTAACCTTAGATCTTCATCTCTCCTCATCTATAAAAATGGGATGATACTTGAACTATTTACCTCATGGGGAGGGGCATTATAAGGAAAGAGCTTTATAAGTCTTAGGTTGTTATGGAAACACAAATTGTTGTTATCTAAGGTGTCCTCCCTAAAATCCCAGCGCTCACCTCCTTTACATAACATCTGTCTCTTCAGAAGCCAGATGCCTTACCCTCTAAAAGACAGCATAACTACAAGTGTGACTCAGTCTGTGGCATCCACATCCCCAGGCCTCTTAGATAGGGCTTCTCAGGAGCAAATGTGAGATTTCATAGAGATATGAATATATATGTGTATATACATATATATGTACATATATATATATATGTATATTCCCTAGATATATCAGAGGCCTAACCAGAGCTGAGGACCACCCTACACTGCTTCTTGTCCAAGGACTCCTTAAGGGACAAAGAAGCAGTGAGGAATATAAAAAACAAACAAACCAGGAGATTTGAAGACAGGGGACTTGGGTTTGAATTCTGTTATTTATTACCTGTGTTACTTGAGCCAACATATTTCACTTGTCTGGGTTCCAGTTCCCCCAACGGTAAAAGGAAAGTTGGCCTATGATGATCTCTAAGGCCCCTTTCAGCTCAAAATTCTATGATCCTGTTTTTGTAGAGAACAGAACAGAGAAGGCCTATCCTTGAGGAGAAGGAAACAGCATTGGAGACCAATAGAAATAGTTAAAAGTTCTAGACCATGTGGAGGGTCTGAAAAATAGATGTCCCTCTGACTAACCTTCTATCTAGCAGAGAGACTGAGAGATCTGCCATGGACATCCCATCTGGCTTCCTGAGCAGTTTCTCCAATGTTGTTCAAAAGCCAAGATAAACTCGGAGACTGCATCTATAGACACAGACTGGTTTTACTAAATTCTGGAGGGGAGAAAAGAGTCCGTTAAATTCAGTTAATTTTGGGGAGGGACCAAGAACATATTGATAGGATGCCAAACAACTAGTCTGGCTGATTTTTTTCAGGTTCCAGCCCATTATTTGGGTGTTCTGTAGATATAACTCAAGGGTTAGATCAGGATTACTATAATCATGTACTGGATTAGAACCTGTTCCCCAGACTTGGGACACTGTTCACCACCACAGGGCTCAGTGGACATGTACTGAGAAAGAACTGTCTCTAGTATACAGTGAGCTAAAGTTAGGGTACTAGAGCAGGGGCTAAGGGACAGGGACCTGGCAACTGAACTCAGCAGCACAGGTCTACAGGAAAGCAGGATACAAGCAATTACAAATTTAAATAAAGAAAAAATTTTTCCCCAAAAACCACCTCCCCTCTCCCAACTCTGATCCTGCCCATACTCAAATCATTAGGCCTTGGCTAAAAAATCCAAGCCTCTAGCCCAGGGGTGGGGAACTTGTGGCCTAGAGGCCACCTGTGACCTCAAGTAAGGCCCTTCGACTGCATCCAAACTTCACAGAACAAATCTGTGGCCTCAAGGCCACAGGTTCCTTACCCCTGCTCTAGTCCCTTGGGTCAAAGACACCCTCCTGAAACACCCAATTACTCTTTGGAAAATGTTAAACTTCTCTGGCTTATTTGCCCCCATCCAGGTGAAACCTGAGGATATAAATGTAGGTAACTCTCCCAAAGATGGCCATCAGCTACCCCTTGCAAGTATTCAGGCTCACAAAACATCAAACACAGAAGAGATTCTGCTTGATTCTACACACTTGAGATCATAGAAATTTGAGAAGAATCCTCCCCTTTTCAGTAGACCTCCAACTCCTCCCCCAAGGAACTGTACATATTTACAATACTACCTTTATCAAGGGGAAGAAATCCAAAGTTTTCTGGATCCCTCTCCTCCTTTCTGTTGAGCTGTCACCTTTCTCGAAGTACCTTTAAAATCTTCATGACTTAGAATAATATCCTATGTGGAACCTTAGCAAGGGAATGGATCTAAAGAGTCATAAAATGACCAGAATTAGTAGCTTATAGAGCAATGAAGGAACTACAAAAGCTTGGTCTCTAAAGGAGAGCAACTGAAAAATTAAAATACTCTCTTCTCTTTTAAATGGGCCTTGGCCTTCCTCCAGGGATATGTGTATGTAGTCCTGATGACTCAGAATACTACCCTTAATGGTGAAAGAACTCAAGATTCCTTACACAGTCACAAATTCTTGCCCAGTGGCCCAGTCATATTCCCAGGGACTTTTACAATCCTTGTGACTCTTAGTGCTATTCTGAATGGGGAAAAGAACTCAGAATTTACTTCTTCATGTCAGGATTCTATGCCTCATTGCTTCTTGGCTAGAGCCTCCTCCAAATGGCACTCTCTGGCAGTTGTTTGTTCCCATACCCCACCTCATTACCATTCTCCCAACAGCAATCCAGCACTCTATGATTGTCATTCATTCTTGACAGGCATCTTGGGTCCATCTGTCTATGGTCATTGGCCTCAGCTCCTGGAAGTTATCATGGTCCTTTTTACTCCTGTCACTTTTTCTTGGTTCAGTTTCACTGCTCCAGCTCCTAATTTTCCCTCCCCATAAGACCTACCATTATCCTTCCTGCCCAGGACCAGAATGTCTCCAGCTATTTAAAACTTTGGGGTACACAGCCCCATTCAAGCAGACAAAAGATTTCCTCAGATGACTGTGGAAATCTTCTCTTCCTTTCAGGCATCTAACCTTTCCTTCAGGATTTAAATATGGGTAGGATCGGGCTTGGAGACATATTATCAAGTTTTATTTAAATGTATTTAAATTTTTAATTGTCTGCAGTCTGATTTCTTTAATACCTGTGCTAATCAGACCAAATCGAGGTATTTGTGTCATTCTTAGAGAGAAGTAGATATGGCTGACTCCAAGTTTGTATGCATTTTTTACAAATATTAGTGGAAAAGAAAAGATGCAAGAAGCTAAGCTGGAAGAGGACACAGAATCTTACAAAGTAAGAGTCTAAAGTATCCCAGAGGGTACCTGTCAGACCTATGGATAGGGGAAGAGCTTATGACCAAATAAGAGATACAGGAGATTATAGGAAGTAAAATAGATAGCTTTGACTACACAAAATTATAAAGCTTTTACAAGAAAAAAATTAATGCAGTCAAAATTAGAAGGAAAACAGGAAGCTGGAGAAAACATTTTACAGCAAACTTCTCTGATAAAAGCTTCAATTCTCAAATATATAGGTATCTGAGCTAAATTTAAAAAACATAGTCATTCTCCCTTTGATAAATGGTCAAAGGACATGAACAGGCAGTTTTGAAAAGAAATCGAAGCTATCAACAGTCACATGAAAAAATGCGCTAAATCACTATTGATTAGAGAAATGAGAATTTAAACAACCCTGAGATACCACCTCACATTATCAGAATGGCTAACGTGACAGAAAAGGGAAATGACAAATGCTGAAGCAGATAAGGAAAAATTGGGAAACTAACGCACTGTTGGTGAAACTCATGCAAAGTGGCGTGAACAGAACCAGAAGAACATTGCACCCAGTAACAGCAATATTGTAAAGAGATGATCAACTGTGAAAGACTTAGCTACTTCTAATCAAGACAATGATACAAGACAATTCCAAAGGACCCATGACGAAAAATGCTATCTATCTCCAGAGAGAGAACTGATGAAATCTGAATGCAGATTGAAGCATCCTTTTTAAAATTTCTTTATTTTTAGTTTTATTTTGTTTGTGTTTTCTTTTGCAACATGGTTAATATGGAAATATGTTTGGCATAAACTCACATGTATAATCAAAATCAAAGTGCTTACCTTCTTAAGGAGAGGGAAAGGGCAGGAGAGGGGGAGAAAATTTGGAACTCAAAATATTTTAAAACAGTTGTTAAAAAAAACTTTTACACATAGTTGCAAAATAGTTAACAAAATATATAAAATAATTTTTTCTAAAAGTGTCCCAGAAGGCACCCCACAGGACAAAGGTCATAAGACTTTAAGAGGTGATAAAGGTGTCTTGCTGTCAAAGGAAGCAGACATTGCTAAAGAAACAAGTGAAATTAATTTCTTGCTTCAGTGGCCATAAAGGTGAATGGCTACCAGATGCTCAGCCAGAGATACCTGTCTTCCCGCTCCTGGACAAAGAAATGCTGAGAGAAATCAGAGCCATAGTGAAGCAGGTGAACAGGAAATTAAAATGTCTGAAGAATGACCACAGTGAAGGACCACACAAGCTTTCAAAGAGACTGTTCTGCAGCCCCCTACATTGGGGAGACCTTTGGTGGGGGAGGAGAGTTTGAGGTCACATCTATCATCTGACTTATGAAACTCTGAATAGAGTAACCCTGAGAAACAAACATGGTAGCCCTTCAGTAGAGATTCAAGAGACACTAATAGCTGTGGCAGAACTGACCAGAGGCCAGAGTGGTACAGGCTGAACTAGCATTAAAATCTTTTTACCCAATAGGGCTCAGACAAGCATATATGGTTACAGGTTAAAAGTGGCTCAGTCCACTCAGCTGTCCCCCTGGGATAGACTTCAGCGCCAGGTATCAAGTAATAGCAAGGTAGAATAGAGTGAGAGAATTCAAGGAATCGGAAGTCAGCTTACCAGAAGAACCTGCATAAGTTTGAAAGGTGTTCAAAGTCCAATAAATGAGTTAGAAAATGTGAGGACCTCAATCATGATTCCAGTGGACCCATGATGAAGCATGCTATCCATCTCCTGACAGAGAAGGGATGGATTAATACATAAAATGAGAAATACAATATTCTTTAACATGACCAATATGGGAATTTGCTTTGCTTCATAAATCTTGCTACAAAGATTGGTTTGGGGCTTTGTTTTGTTTTGATTTGGTTTGGTTTGGTTTTTGGGTTTTGGGTTTTTTTGGTTTTGATTTTCAGGGGGGAGGGGGAAAAGAGAAAATAAATGCTTGTTAATTAAAAGAAAATTTAATATAAAAAATGGAAAATAGAAGGACAAATGAATACCCTAGATCTAGAAAGTATTGCAAAAGTACAGTACCCATGAGAATATTGGTAGGCAGGAAGAGGCAAAGATAATGTCCAAAGGAGCGGGCAGATTTCATGATCCATGCATTCAGCATAGTTAGGAATTAATGAACAAGTAGTGAGGAATCTTTCTGAATTTAAATCGGGCCTTAGATATTCATTAGCTGTGTGACTGACTCTGGGTAAGTCACCTAAGCCTGGTTAGATGAGTTTCCTCATCTATAAAATGAACTGGAGAAGGAAACAGCAAACCACTCTTGTATCTTTGCTAAGGAAACCCCAAATGTGGCCACAAAGAGTCAGACACGCCTGAAAATGACTGAACAGCAAGAAGTGAAGAATCTAAGTGGACAGATCAGATTTCAGTATCAAGACTAGCACATTTAAGGAAAAGATAATGACAAATTGGAGCATATCCAGAGCAAGAGAATCAGGATGGTGAGGAGATCTGAAATCCCATTACAAGAGCATCAGTTTGGAGAATTTGGCATATTTAACCCAAAGAAAAGACTTAGGAAGCACATCATAACTGTCTCCAAATATTTGAATGGTATAGAAGAGGGAGTAGATTATTCTGCTGGGTCCCAGAGAATAGAATTGGCACCAGTGAGTGGATGTTACAAGGGAGGCAGATTATAACTCAAAATATGAAGGAACTTTACAACAGCTAGAATTGTCCAACAGAATGGGAATCTTTGGGAAGCAGCAGACTCATCACTGGAATGCTTCAGGTAAAGGTTATATAACCACCTATTAGGCATCATAAGCTCCTTGAGGACAAGGGCTATGACATTTTTTCATCTTTGTCTCCCCAATGCCTAGCACATAGTAGGCACTTAATAAATGTTTCTCTAGTTGAATTTTGTAGGGAAGAGTCATGCTTCATATATGGGTTGAGTGAGATGATCCCTAAGGTACCTTCCAATTCTATAACTCTATGATTCTATGAATGGACAGGTAACAGCAATCTTATGCAGAAGATCAAGCTTCAGTGTCCAGGAGCCCAGGATAGGGTGAGTGGTTTCACACAAGTGAGTATATAACCACTGATCAGTCCTCTGATGGTCTCCCTGCTCTTTTCCCTGGCTTTATGTTCCATTTCAATGGGGATGGTCAAGGGCTGGCTGGGATGTGCCGGCAGCCAGAGGGAGGCAGAGCTACACAGACACCCATTTGTTGACGGCAGCAAAGATGAAAACCAAGGTTGTCTGGGGAATTCTAACACTAAACTTCACATTTACAGTCAATCAATGGATCTTTATGAGCACAGATGGGAAAGCTTCCAAAGGAAGCAGCAGAACTTGCTGATTTCATTCACTGCCTTGGCCTTGGCCTTAGCTTTGGCCAAAGATTCTTCTAGTCCATCCTCATGGGGCTTTTTTTTTTTCTTTTCTACTCACATTCCAACACTAAGGCAGGTCTTTTCCCAACTAGGGCCACCAGCCTTCTTCCTGACTCTAATATTCCATGCCTGGACTCCTGGGGCTCTTTTTGAAGAGCTCAGCTGGTCTCTCATGGAGCCACATGGAGTCCAGGGGTTTCAGAGAGCTGGGGCCAATGGAAGCTCATGCTTAATTAATCACTGTGATGAAACCCCAGGGAAGGCCCAGCTGCAGACTCCTTGCTTTCATAGTTGGCCATTTCCACGGCTACCACCCAAGGCTTAGCAAGACCTCCCCTTTGGACTATGACCTCTGAAAAAGAGCCTTTGCTCCCCTGTTCCCCTCTGGGGTGAGTCATCAACAACATCCCACTCAGCCAACTCAGTTGTTTAAAGCACAAGAAATGGCTTTTAAAATCTCACAGTACCAATTATACACTGCTCTAATATTTCAAAAGCTCCATGGTTACAACCCTGCCATGCCTTAAGAAATAGTTTCATGAGTTGCTATAGACCAAAAGAAAAAGTCACCACCATCATCAGCTAGCAGGCCAATCTTCTAGCAATGAATCTTATCAGATTTGGCTAGGTTGGTTCTCACATAACAGACAGAAAGAGTTTTGTCACTGAACCCGTACACAAGTCCTTTCCAATATGGTAGAACATGCCAGATCTTGGTGTAGTCTTCAGGAACCCAGGGTCTTCTCCATGATGCACTGAGACATCCCAGAAGGATTTGGGTGGATCATACACAGGTAGCTGAATCATTAACACTCAACATAGTTGCAAAGTTGAGTCATCATTCAGCTCAGGGTTTTCTTTTCCGTTTCCCCAATAAGTGCAGTTTCTCTTCAGAGTTCCACCCCATTCAAGCTAAAGTCTTCTCCTAGCTCCCCTCAAATGAAAGTCTTTCCATCTGGATCCTCCAAAATATACTCTTGAGTGCAAAGTTGAATCTAAGGCCACAAAAATCTCCTGGTGACCTGAGCCTTAATATGCCTCCTAATCTCTCACTCACTTCAGCCTTCTAATCTCTCAACTCCCAAACTGGTCCCCTCCTGCCTTAATTCATCTCATCTCTCTTTTACACTCCTTTTTTCTTACAGTTCATACTTCTCTCCTCTCTTCACCCTATGCTTTGGTCTAAATTCCTTTTCACCCATAGTTCTGTTTTTTTCACCTAGTCTCCCTCCTGCCCATCACAAATTAACATTTGCACACAGATGCATTTACAAAAGCAAACAAACAAACAGGAGGGTTGGTTCCCCATCTCTAGCTAAAAAAAGAGTTTTCAGTCCAACTTTCAGAGTGGAGGGGGCTGGTCAGCACACCCACATTACATAAGAGCTCTCCTTATAGGTTTTGTTACTGTTCAAATTCCTCAGCCTCTCTGCAGAGTGGATGAATTGCTCCTGTCCCTGTAGAGAATGCTCAGAGTCCTCCTTCCCTCCCCCCCACCCCCATTAATGCTCCCCCGCCTGGAAAGGGGTGGGAGGGAGGAGCATTAGACTTTGCCTAAAAGGGCTCTCTCTGTTTATCACCAGCTGCTGAACTCCCAGTTGGACTTCCTACAAGGCCTGCAAGTCTTTGCCTGTCTGTCCTCCCTAGCGCCAGAGCTCCCTCGTTTAATGCTGGGTGGCATCCACTGGGACAAACCTAGAGAATGGATCTGTGTCATGCCCTGGGATTCATGCTTACAATCATCTCCATTCTCTCCTATGCTGCTGCCCTTCATCGGTTATGTTCAAAATGCAAAAGATGGGGGGTTTTGAAAGAGTGGTTTATGTCGGAATTTGAAGTCCAATAAAACCTCTGACTCCAGAGGGAGGCAGCCCTGGCTGGCTTCCCAGGGTCATTTTCATCCCAAAGTGCTTTCTCTCTCCCCAGGATCCCAAGGACCTTGTTGATTTCAGCACTTCCTGAACGCAAAGGCAGCCCCAGTGGCTGCTCCCCCACCTCAGCCTCCCGGCTGTTTCTTGTCTCCATCCCTCCCTCTATGCTCAGACACTAAAATAATCAGTCGGAGCTCCTGTCAACAGCCACCACAGAAGAGGGTCTATTCAGTAGGGTGTGGCAGGGGCTCAGCACGGAGCTCTTTCCTGTGCTGGGTTTGGCCCCAAATCCTCAAGCCAGAGTCCCAGGGGAAGGGTGAGACCCAGACAATGGGCTCTTACTATTAATATATCTTGCTTATATGCTATCGACCAGGGACACAGAGATTTAGTCCCTACCTGGTCCATCCTCATCAGGCCTGGCCAGTGGCCAAGAGCCCTGAGGCTCAAGCTGGATTCCCCACCACCACCAAAAGGGCCACAAGGTCGAGGGCTCCCCCAGCTCCCTTTCCCAACCCCCAGTCTTATCTCCCTTCCCCCCCCATCACACCCAAAGAGCTTGTGGAAACGTATAAACCGTGCAAACAGGCTTGTCACTGACAAAGCAAGAAACCAAAAAAAAAGTTAGCTGGAGCCAAAGTAAATGAGACAAGAGAAAGATAAAATGAGAGTAAAATTGGCAAGGGGAGAGATGACCCAAAGCAAGAGTCCTACCCTCATTAAGTGTCCTGAGGTGTGTCATATCTGTGACAATAGCTCACATTTATAGACGATCATTTTATAGAAGATGAAAGAGGCCCAGAATGGGGAAGTGAATTCCCTAAGGTCACAGAGCCAGTAAGTGACAGTCAGAATTTGAACCCAGGGTATTAGATTCCAAATTCATTGCCCTTTCCAGAGGAACTTAAGCAGAGTCCATGGATCCCTTGGATTTCAGAAAGTAGGCAAAACAGAACAAGGAAAAAATGGCATCTTTTATTTTCACTGACTTGTGATTTCCTTTGTAATCCTACATGTTTTATTTTATGCTTTACAAGCTTCAACAGATTGCCAAAGGGATACATAACAGAAAAAGAGTTAAGAACCCATGCTAAAAACCATGTCACTTTTAAAGAGTATGTGTGTCCATGTCTTTGTCTGCACAACTGTGCATGTATTTTCTGTATCTTGTACAGAATGAGTGATGTGCTCTGAGAGCGAGGGGTCCTGTCATAGGCACACACAAGCTTCACTGTCGCTCCTCTCTTCACTCCCTCCTAGGCTATCTTAGCACTTTGGATAATATATATCCACAGCCATGGAGAGCTTAGAGACCATCTAGTTGGGCCCCTCATATTTCATCGTTATTGGTGTGGTTGTCAATCCGCCTGTCTTTCTGTATGTCTGTCTGTCTGTCTTGAGAGGCCTGGGGTTGGCTTCCCCACTCCTGGGATGATTCCATCCCAGCTGTGCTCAGTAGGGAGCTCCGAGTTCTTCAGCCTCTCCCCCTCCCTGCACCTGGGCACCCCTGCTCCCTCCTCCACCACCCCACCCAGCTCCTACAAGGCCTCTTCTCAGCCTTCTGCCCCTGAGCTCCCTGTGTGGTCTGAGCCCTCGGCCTGGGTCCATCAGGGAGGGAGCAACGGGCCTGCTTGTTTACAGTCGAGCATAGCTGAACCTTTATTTTAAATAAATAAAACTTTTAGCCATTTTGTATTTCCTTTTTCTTTCAAAAAAAAAACTGTTTTTCCCTCCTCCTCCTGGCTGAGCCTCCATCTCCAGGGCCACCCAGGGTGGGAGAGGTGAACTGACAGGGGCGGGGGCTGATGGCCCATAAGGCCAGATGGGTCTCACACACATAGCTCCCAGGCCCTCCGTGAATTCTAGGTATGTCCTAGCACTGGGAATAAGGGCCAAACCAGAGACACAGGCCTTGCCACTAAACCATTGTCTTGTCTGTTCTCCCCAGTTACACTGTTGTCCCTCTGTGCTCCCTACCCTCTATTAGATGGCCATCCATCTGTCTTCCTTTTGGACTGTTGTCCATCTATCAATGGGGCTTGGGGCCTGAAGGGGTTTCTGAGGGAAATTGGACAAGCTGGGCCCATGATCAGTCAAGAATCTGAGTCCAGGAGAAAAAGAAGCTGGGTGGCTAGCATACCTCCCACTCCTCTTCCCCCTCCCCACACACTGTACCTCCCCTCGACGCTCCTTCCCCCAGCCCAGGATGTATGTGTTCCCTTCCCCAGACTCCCCGAACATTTAATTTACACTTTGCTGAATGTTTTCAGACTGATGAAGTTTTCTCCCTACCCAAAAAAGTGAGGGAAGTGAGGCAGCCAGATGTGAGAGCATTTCAAAGGTCTTTTTTTGGACGGGGAGTGATGTTAAATAAACACCCAATGATATTCTTTCTGCAAAATGATCCATTTTCATGGCACCCAGGAGTTCGTCCAAGGGTCTCTGGGTCATTGGGGAAAAACGTTCCGTGTGCTTTGGCTCTGCATTCTTCAGGCGGCTACAAAGAGCTAATTCTTCCAATTAAGTGAAGTCCACATTGCTGGTGGAGATGGATTGACAAATTATTTTCAATGCTAATTTATTCATGCTGATGGTAGGGCTGATAGCCCTTGTGTGTTTGGAGACTGTCTCTAGGAGATCCCCCACCTGCCAGAGACACTGTACTCATTCACAGCGACCAGTGGCCATTGGATCCCTGCTTCTGGCTATGAAGAACCATGTTCTTGTGCAAAGGCTGGGGCACCAATGAGTGTCTGTTTAGCCCTCATCTCATCTTCAGCCAGGCGCTAAGGCCTCTCCCCACTTCCAAGGTGGCCCTCCCTTCCCCCTCACCATCTTTCTTTCCACATTGTCAGCTGACCTCCATACTAACTACAACATAAAAAATCTATTCAGCCTTGAGCAGGCCTAGGAGAAGGCAGAGGGAGACAGAAGCCTCTGAGATTCGGTGCATCTGAGTGGAAGCAAGAAGCCAGGAGATGATGTAAGGGAAGCCATAAAAGATGCCAGGAGGCGAAGGAGGTGAAGACAGAAGAGAGCTAGGAAAGGAGGCTGGATGCCCAAGATATGGAAGAGAGGAAGCCCAGAGAAAAAGAAAGAAAAGGAAACTAGAACCTACTCATCTCTGTCACTGTAGGTCAGTCAGTCAATAAGCATTTATTAATCTCCTGCTGTGCACCACGCACTATGCTAAATGTTGGGTATACAAAAAGTCAGTCCCTGACATCAAGGTGTTCACAATCTAGCACATGGGAGACAACAAGCAAACAAATATATGCAAACATGCTATATTCAGGAGAACTAGCAAACTTATAACTATGAGATGAAAAAAGAGGATGTGGGTAGAAGGAGGAGTCAGGGAAGGAAAATTAGAGGCTGGGAATGGAGGGAAGAGAGGCCAAGAAAATGGGAATGGAGGTGAAGTCTGAACACCAAGAGAGCAAAGGTATATTGAAGTCTGGACATCACACAAGGCTAGAATGTGGTGTAGGATCTTTCTTTTTTCTTTTTTTTTTAATTTACATAGATTTAATTTCCTAATTATGGCTCAAGATGATACTAAAAGCTTTATTACTCCTTAAGTATCTACCTGATTGTAGGAAGGTGGCTCAGGGCATGGGGGTAACATGGGGACCTGAATTTGGATGAAATATTTATTTGAGATAACACCATAACTGTGAAGGTAGAATAGGGTATGAATGTATGTGATCTTAAGTAATTTCTCCTCTCTTGGTCTCAGATTAAGCTATTGGATCCCTCCCAGTTCTAAATCCTCAATTTCAACCCACCATGAATAACCAAGAGCTGACTAGATTAGAAGTCCCTTTGGAACCCCTGGAGGGCAGGGACAGTGTTATCTGCTTATGAATCAGTCCCCCAGATCTGAAGAGTCATTGTCAATGGGCCTATGGGTGTATAGTACTGAGCATGTTGGGGTCAGACACAGAGGGCAGGAAGACTAAGCTCCAGGGACACAGATATTAAGGAGCAAGAAGCAATTAAGGATTTGAGCCTCTGAGCTTTAAAGATGCTTTCTGCACACTATTCTTCCTGAAGTTAGGCTTTGACCATGTCCCTCCTTTGCTCAAAAACCTACTATGGCTACCTATTACATTTAAAATAAAGCCTATACTCCTCACCTTGGCATTTAAGGCTCATCGTAGAATGACTCCAACACACTTTTCCTGTCTTATCTCTCACTCTCTCCTCTTTGTCCCCTATGCTTATGCCTTCTTGGGGTACCAGTCCCTCTGGACTCAGATTATTAAAATCAATCCCATTCTTTAAGTGCAGTGGATAGAGTGCCAGCATGGAGTCAGGATGGCCTGAGTCCAAATCCAGCCTCAGCTACTAGCTCTGTGACCTTAGGCAAGTCACTTAACCCTGTTTGTCTCAGTTTCCTCATTTGGAAAGTGAGCTGAAGAAAAAAAAATGGCACACACATCCAGTATCTTTGACATTTTTGTTACTATTCAGTCATCCTCAGTGATGTCTGACTCTTCGTGACCCCATTTGGGGTTTTCTAGGCAAAGATACTGGAGTGGTTTGCCATTTCCGTCTCCAGTTCATTTTACAGATGAGGCAAACAGGGTTAGATGGGGTATGGATACTGTGGATGGCTGGGATATGGAAATTATAACATTTTACCCAGCACTAGAGTTAACTTTTCACTCATCTGAGTGCCTCATCTCCACCTCCCACCCACCACCAACTGATTATGAGGCTCTAGGGAAAAAGGATTGGGACTTTTGAATTTTTTTAAATTCTTAGTCCAAAGTCTCAGCATAGCACAAAGCCCCTAAGCATTTATTTATGAACCTGGATGTGCCAGTTGCTGCGCTAAGGATTAAAAAAGTGAAACAATCCCTGCCTCAATCCATAGTTTTAAGCATGGTTAGGTTATGTTTTGATCAAAGCTTAAAAAGCCTTGAATTACCATCTTATCTTGGATTTCCCTACTTTGTCCTTCTTCCTCTACCTCCGACTCCCCTCTGTCTCCTCACTGATTTCTGCTTGTCTCTTCAATATCTTCCCTCTATATGCTCAACATTTTCTTTCTGCATACTTTTAAGAGGTCACAAGTATTCATTTTTTAAACATTTTATAATTCAATAAACTATTTCATTAACATGATTTTGACAGAAAATATTTCTTATGGCTCTTGTTCTGGGCTTCTATCTCCAAGGGAATGCACTGGCTGCCTTCCCTGTCTGGAATGACACAATTCCTTCCACAAGTATGTGGAGGAGGGATCTGAGTGTGGAGAGGGTCAGAGTTTCCCCACTCACACTCCTCAATCCCACACCTGAAGAATTCCTCTCTTTCCCCTCTAATGGAACAAGACCCACCTAGCCCACTAAGCATGTTCCTTCAACCCTCTCTCTAAGAGAATTTTTCCTCTTCCTAACTCCAGTGGTAAGTGGTAAAAACAGTGCAAGCCTTCATTCCAAATAAGGAACTGCAAGGGAGTGTGTCCAGTAGCATTGGGTAACTGGCGTTCCTGACACATTCAATTTAATTCAACAAGCATTTCTTAGAAAGGAATTATTGATCTCTTCTGTTTTTTCCATCGCCTTCATTTTTTTAATGTATCCTTCTCCCCTCCCCTACCCACCGAGCTATTTCTTGTAACACAAAAAGGAGTAAAGACCACTACAAAAATCAACTGAAACTGACACAGTATGCAATGAACAACCCACCCTGCGCAACCACTTCCCCGACAAAGAAGGGAAGGAGTACCTTTTCTCACCTCTTCATCAGGGATAAGCTCCAACAAGCATTTATTAAGCCCCTAATATCTTCGAGGCACTGCGCCAGGATCTGAGGATACACAGACAAAAATTCGAGGAGCTTACGTTCTTACTGGGAGTACACAGCATGCCACCAGAGAAGTACAAGATAGTTTGAGAAAAGAGAGAGCACTAATGAATGACTAGGGGGATAAGGAAAGGCTTCCCATGGGAAGAGGTACCAGGGTTGAGCCTAGAAGGAAGCGACACATTCCATGAGGCAGAGATGAGGAAGGAGGGCATTCTGAGCATGGGGGACAGCCTGGGCAAAGGCATACAGGCTGGAACAGAATGCTTAGTTGGAGAAACAACAGGTAGTCTAGTTTCACTATACTAAGGGGAAAGGGAACAATTCAGGGATTTGCTGGAGCCAGCTTATACCAGCTCAGAGAGCCTATGGTTAAACTTTCAATGGGTGCATTCACCGCCTCAGAAATCAGCACACTCTACAAATCAGGGCTTGATTGTTTCTTAAGTTTATTGTCTGGACTTTAAAAAGTGATGGAGAAAATGTTAATATGGATTAAACTTTAAGGTGTACATTTGGGGGAGGGGGAGAGCTGGTTGTTAAACATTCACTAACACAGTCCTCAACACACTGTAAAATAAGTTGGGAAAGGAAGTCTATGATCGGCTTTAAATACCAAACTGAATAGCTTGCCATGCTTTCATATTTCCTACTGTTAACTTTGTGTATTTAACAATAGCAACAAATATTTTTAATTTCACATCAGGGATCTGTTTGGAAGTGATTTTTACTTAGAGTTCTATTTGGGGATAGGTCTCAAAACCACCAACCAAAGCACAAAAGATACTAAGATCATGGCTGTACAGACGTAACAGATTCCAGAAGCCACCTAGGCCAGTCCCCTCATTTTTGTAGCTGTCCGGTCATTTTTCAGTCATGTCCAACTCTCCGTGGCCCCATTTGGGGTTTTCTTGGCAAAGACACTAGAGTGGTTTGCCATTTCCTTCTCTAGCTCATTTTACAGATGAGGAACTGAAGCAAACAGGATTGTCCAGGGCTGCACAGCTAGTAAGTGTCTGAGGCTGGATTTGAACTTGAGAAGATGACTCTTCCTGACTTCAGGCCTGTCACTCTATCCACTGCACCACCTAGCTGCCCATTTTGCCAGTAAGGAAGTTAAAGTTCATAGCTGCTAAATTACTTCCTCAAAGTCATATAGGAATTGTGGTATAGTAAAGATACAGAAGACTGGCCTTGAAATCACAAAGACCTGGGTTCAAATCCTACCTCCAATACATATTAGCTATGTGACATTAGGAAAGTCACTTAACCTCTCTAGGACTCAGTTTCCTCATCTGGAGCCTGGACTCCAAATGATTTCCAATCTCTGATCGCTATGACCTGCATGGGAAGGGGGGAGGTTTGGAAGGGGAGAACCACATCAATGAAATGACGTGTCTTTGAAAATATCAAAGTAAGTTCTGTTCTAACGTGACCCGCTGCTATTCCAGATAACTTGAAGGAACACAGCCACAGGCAGGCAGTTTAAAAACAGATGTGGCCAGCCTCAGGATGTTGAGAAAACCACGCCATGAACATTGCAAGCACTGCTGAGACCCAGTTCTCACCTCCCATCAACTCTCCCAGGTAGTCTGGACTCGGACTTCCCTGGTGAACAATTTTCTGGGTCACACTTTCCTGGCAGCCTCCCATCTCTACTCCCTGTAGTGATTCCCCAGACTGCTTTCACTTGGCAAATACTGCAGCTTTGAGCTTGATACCCATGGCACAACCTGGTCACCAGGTGCCCACCTCTATTAGCAGAGCCTGGTCTAGCCTGTAATAGTATCACCTGTCTTCTGTTACTCACACAGGTCTATAATTGGCATTTCTAATGTTCCAAAGATTCATATAATTCATAGATTAATAGCAACTTAGAACTGGAAAGGACCTCAGAGGACATCTTAATTCAACCTCCCCCCCCCATTTTGCAAATGAGAAGAGTGAATCCCAAAGAGGTAAAATTATTTTCCTGGAGCCCCATAAATAGTTGGTTGTCAGTTCTCGAGGGGTCCTTCGGAGTGTTGGAATCAAGAGAGACCTTGGTTTGAATCCTGACTCTGATGTCAATCATCCGTGTAACAAAGACAAGGCCAATAACCCCACTTAGCCTCAGTCTCCTCACCTGTAAAATGGGAATAAAACTATCTGTATATAACACTCTATAAGGTTGTTGTGAGTCTCAAATGAATATATATATATACACATACACATATATGTATATAAAGTGCTTTGTAAATGTTTACATGATATATGTGTGTATATATGTACATGTGTGTTCACATGTGTGTATAATGTCAGCTATTATTATTCATTTCAATTCAATAAAGATTCATCAGTTGCCTATTATATGTGCCAGGCACTGGGAATTCAAAGACAAAAAATGAAACAGTCCTAGCCTTCAAGGATCTTGTGCTCTATTGGAGGAAATTAGTAAAAATTAAGGACAAATACATACAAGGTAGTAACATCCCAGCGAGGGAAAGGCACTAGCAACCAAGAAGATCCAGAGAGGCTTCTTACAGTGAGTAGAACTTGAGCCGAGCTTTGAAAAAAGTTAGAGATTCTAAGAGGAGGAGACAAGAATGGAGCTTATGCAAAGGTGCGATGGGGGATAAAATGCCATTCCTGGGGAAAAGAGCAAGACGGTCTGTTTGGATGAGCTATAAAGTGGATGAAACAGAGTAATAGGCAATCAGTCTAGAAGGGTAAGCTACAGCCAGCTTGTAAAGGGTGTTAAAAGCCAAACAGAGGAATTCACATTGTATCCTGGAGGCAAGAGTGAGCCACAAGAGTTTTCTTGAGCAGAGAAATTAAACGGTTAGATCTAGGCTTCAGGAATATTAATTTGGCAGCTGTGTGGATGATGAATTGGAAAGAGGATTGATGGGAACCAGGGTGAACAATTAGACGGCCATTGTAACAGTCCAGGTAAGAGATGAAGAGTGTTTGAAACAAGGTGGTAGCCATGTAAAAAGAGAGAAGAAAGATGCAATATTTATATATGTATCTATAGCTATACAAGTATATACATATATACCATATGTGTTCCCATATATGTACATTCACAGGGCATACATATGCACGTATGTATATGAATATCAATATGCATAGATGTATATAAATATATACATACTTGTATCAGTAAGACAAGTGTTACAATATCAATGGTGACCATGAATATGTCTGTATAGTTCTGTATTGCAGAATATAAGAGACTCTCCATATAGAAGGCAGAAGTAAAACATTTATTAAGACACCAGAAGATCAAATCCCAAAGCCAATAACTCCAATTCAACATAGCAGCAATTATATCCCAAAACCAGTAAGCCTACTTTATCATAACAGCAAGGAACTTAAAATACTATATCACAGCAGGGAACCAAACTATCCCATAAACTTCCCCTCTGCTGGAGCCTTCCTATAAACACTCACTGGCAAATCCTAGCTGTCTGCTGGTCTGAATCCTTTCTTCCAGCAGTTCTGAGAGCCCTTGTGGTTCTGAGAGCTTAACAGCCACCCCCAGAGTATATATACCCCTTTTAGGGCCTGAAGACTTCACACCTCTTGTGACCTAATTAGCAAAAGGGTATGGGCCTTCCTATAAACAAGCCTCCCCAATCAAGCTTCCCTTAACTAGCTCCACCTAGGGCCTATTAAGGGGGTAATTGGCTGGGAAGATCTTTTAATCACATTAACACCACAAAACTGTGAAAATAAAATTGGCATGGCTTGACAACTGTTTGGATGTGAGAAGTGAGGACAAGAGCAGAGTCAAGGATGACTCCAAAGTTGTAAACCTGATGGCAGTATATTCAATAGAAATAGGCAGGTTGGGAAGAGGACAGGGTTTTGGGGGAAAGAGGGTGAGTTCTATCTTGGACATGTTGAGTTTGAGATGCCTAGAGGATATGCAGAGGGAAATACCCAATGGGTAGCTGGTGCTATAGGATTATAGTTCAAGACGGTAATGGGATCCATATGGGAAACGACATAGCACCCATTCCCTTCAGCTGCCTTTGTCCCAGAGGCCCCAGAGAAGAGCAATCATGTGAGACTACTGATTTCAGTTGGAAAAGCAAAACAAAAGAGCAAAGTACCCAGAATGGGTAAAATCTATGAGAATGGGTTATTAAATGAACTGTGGATCCAGAAGGTTGGGAGCAAGACTTTAAATTTGACCAACTAGCCTGGAAACTTTTAGTAGTGGGGTAGTGGCTCCAATATTTCTCCTGTGCAAAGTCACTAAGTAGTGGAGACTGAACCCAATTGAATAAAAACATAATTTTGCTGAAGAAAGAGGACCAGCAACTATGACAATTATCAGAGAAATTCCTAGCTAGGTACAAATCTATCAAAAAAAAGATACTTCTGTAATGAAAATAGAATCTTGAGACACATAGTTATTTCTGAAAAGAGGATGGCAATACATTACCTCTCCTGGGCCCGATTGACACAAGGCCATGCAGACTTCCCAACTTCCAGCAGAGAGAGAAAGGGACAGTCATTCCTCTGCTTTCCTAAAAAAAAAAAAGAAAAGAAAAGAAATTGCCTCCATTGGTACTCTCCATTGGTCACCAGAAAGAAAAAAAGAAGGGGTATTTTCCAGGAAATATTTCCCCTCCCTCCACGGGCCTCTATTGTTCATCCAGAAGGAGAGGAAAGGCTTGGAGGCAGCATCTGACCTTTTGCATTCCAACTTCTGCCATATCTAAAGGTCACTATTGGTGCCCCTTTTTCAAAAGAAAAGTCAGTTTTGAATCAAGGGGGTCCTGCCCTGTTGATACCAGAAAGCTGCTTCCTCAACACTGTTAGATGACTTATGTTAGCGTCTTCTTTCTTGTAAACTACTGGTCTAAAGGAAGCTCTTTAAGGAGAGGGATGTGTTGAGGGAGAGGAGAGGAGAAGATATTCTTCCCCCTTCCTCCAATTACAAACAGCTAAAAGGTAATTGAATATCAGTTATAATTATGTTAAAGAGGGCAGATTCTTAATTGATATTTCTCTATGAAATTATTCATGTCTAGCAGAACAGACATTGAACTAGAGAAATGACCGTGTGACATGAGGGGGGCAAGGGATTTGTTCCTAAGAAATTACAGTCAGAGAAAGGGAGTGCTGCCTTTTTAGATGACAACACTGAGCCTGCAGCCCGGCCCTGCTCTGGTGACCCAGACTGCTTTCCTACAGCCCATCATCAAAACAGCATATGTTTATCCTGGTATTTGAGGCTTACAATCTTCATCTAGTTCAATGTAAAGAATCTTGTGGAAACTAGAATCTTCCTATCTTATTTTTGCCCTAAAGCTTGTAGTAAGCGACTAAAGTTTTGACTTTTCCTCCTGGTATTACCATGAGATAATAAAGATCCAATAGGAAAGTAGCCGCCTGTCTAACAGGTCTAACAGGAAAAGTACATTTCCCATACTCTGCCACCATGGCTCAGCAGCTGTCTCATCCTGGAACCTCCCTCAGCATATGAGACCTTCTCAACCTGTGACATCCATCTTCCAATCAAGTCTCTACTCACACTGGAACATCCTTCTGCCAAGCTGTTCCTCTACTCCCATCAGTGAGATCCTGCAGGGACCTCCATTTTGGGGAAGGACCCAGGATGTTCAATCTTTATTCCCCTCTCGGCACTACTCCTGACTTTGCAGACTTCAACACCATGACCCTTTTAAGTACCTCTCCCTCCCCCACCTTTTCGTCTCCTTTTTGTGTATTCTGTGTCCCATTAGAATGTAAGCCCTTTGAAATCAAGGTCTGCCTTTCTTTTTTTATTGCATTTGTATCCCCAGTGCTTGGCACAGTGTCTGGAATATAGTAAGTACTTTAAAATGCTTCTCGCCTTGCCTTACCTTTTCCTGCTGGAGGGAGTCCAAACCTCAAGGTTGCCCTACAAGTCTGATGGGGACTACATAGGATCCTGTAGGAGAGAAGAATTCACCTGAATATCTGCAATTAGCCCCACTGGCAACCCCAAGTTCAATTTCCCTCTGAGAAGAGTCCAAACCATAGACTGGCACTGATTATGGAGAACTTTAAGACCCTGTGGAAAAGCAGAACCTCTCAGACTGGGAGAAAAGCTATATTAATTACTTATGGGCTACTGAGAGACCCATTATGTATTTTCTACCTTTGTTAATGACTTATTTCATTCTGTTGCATCTCCTGCATTTCTCTGTGAGGTGAAATAAGGTCTGGCCTGTGCCTGAGAAGTAGTTTGTAGTAGATAGAGACCTGACCTCCAATTCAGGAAGACTCAAGTTCAAGTCCAAACTCTAAAAGCTGGCTGTGTGACTCCTCTCAGGGCCTCCAGGCAACTCTTTAAAACTATAAATTGCAGAGAAATCCCAAATCTGCACTAGCAGAGGAAGTTCCTCAACAGAAGTTCCCTTCACTAATTAAATTACATGTTTGATCCAAAACCAGAGTGGGGGAGACAGGGAATCAATCTTATATATTATCCTGAATGCTTATCTAGGAGCTGGGAACCCTGTTACCCACATCTGTGCAAACTCAGACAGGTGCTATACATAAGCCGTATTTGGTAGTTTTCCTGGGGTAAACTCTGGGCAAATGCAATAAAGAGTCAAAAAAATATTGCTCTTTTAAGGCAACTCCTGAGGGGATGGGGGAATTATACAAGTAAATAGCAAGTAATTTGAGAAGGGAGAGCACATTAAGAACTGGAGGGATGAAGAAGTAGCACCTGACCCGAGCCCAGAAGGAAGTTAGGGATTTTGAGAAGCAGAGGGGAGGAAAGAGGGAACCAGGCTTGGAAGACAGCCTGTGCAAAGGGATGGAGAGAGGAAATGGTAGGCAGAGTCCAGGGAACAGCTAGGAATCCAAGTACAAGAAGGTAGGTAATCGACGTCTGGAAAAGGTAGGTGAAGCTGGATCATAGAGGGTTTTAAATGCTAGGCTGAGTTCCTGTTATATCTTAGAGACAACAGAGACACATTGAAAGTTTTCAAGTAAAGGAATAACATAGCCAGGCCTGTCCTTGGAGTATGGGGCACCACTGACTGATAATGAGAGTGGGAATAAGGAGAATTATCATAGCAAGAATGATGACAAAACGGGAACATGCCCATCAGTATTTGAAAATATGTAAAAGCCAAAACCGCTGCTTTAGGACAGGGTAGAAGAATGGAAAAGCCATGTCAAAGACAAAGATTTTCACTTTTCCCCCCTCCTTTAAAAAAAAGAAAATAAACCTCACAGACCATATCAACTGTCTCTACCACGGGAATCTTCGACCTCAGGCCACATGTGGTCCTCTAGGTCCTCAAGTGTGGCGGGAACCAAAGGTTCCCTACCCCTGGTCTATGCAATATCAAATATCTGGATGAAAGTTGAAAACTTAGCTAGGGATTTCTAAATAAGCTAGCTATTTTAATGGCAGAAACCGCCTATAATGATGTAGCTTAGAGACAGGCTTGGGGTTCCAAAAGAGATAGGGATGAGTGAGCATCAGTGTGACATGGCGGTGAGGGCACTGAGTTCAGACTTCAACTCTTTGACTTATTGACTGCGTGACTTTGGACAGGTCATTTTACTCTGTTGGGGTTTATTTTCTTCATCTACAAAATGAAAGGGTTAGATGAGATGACCTCAAATATCCCTTCCAGGGCTAACAAACTAAATGATTTACAAGGTCTTATCTGGCTCCATCCTATAAAAAAGGGAACTTCCTGCTGAGATGGCCTAGCCCCTACATAAAGCCCTAGCTCCTGCCTTAAATCTAAAAGAAAGAAGAGAATTTTTTCCAGTCCATCTTTTAATTTTTTTTTAAAATTCCCAGCATCACAGAACAAAACTGAAATGTATTAATATTCCATTCTTACATTTCAATGACAAAAACAGAAAAAAAAATTCATGAGCTCCCCTCACAAAAAAAAACCAAAAAAAAAACAGGGAGAAGCTTATAAAAGTAAATATGGCTCCCAGTGTTAACCGCTGAACAGAGAAAGGAATTAAAATGCTGTAATTAAAAAAAATCACAAGTGGATGATAAAGTTGTGTAGAAAGAGAATTTTTTTTCCTTTTAAATGAATGTGTTCCCTGTCCCTACCTTTGCACCTTCCCCCCACCGTAATGGGTCATCCAGTCATCAAGCATTTATTAAATGTTTCACCAGGCACTGTACTAATCATTGTGAGGATCCAAAGAAAAGCAGAAACAGTCCCTGACCTCAAGAAGCTTATGGTCAAAGCTTACGGTACATAAAAGATACAGAGGGAGTCTATGAAAGGTGTGCTCAAAGAAGGCAGCCCTAGAAGCTGGGGAGATTTGGAAAGGCCTCGATAGAAGGAGGCATTTGCACTGAGTCTCAAACAGAGCTCTGGACACTAACAATAAAGGTGAAGAGAGAGAGAATCCTGGGCATGGAGGCCAGCCGGTGAAAAGGGATAAAGACCAAAGACAGCATTACCTGTGCAGGGAACCACAAGGTAGACTGACATACAGCTGAGCCACAGAATGTGTGAGTAAAATATGAGACTGGAAAAGAAAGAAGCAGCCTCAATACGAAGAGCTTTAAATACCAGACAAAGGGCCTTATATCTGATCTTAGAAGCAATAAGGAGTCACGAGTTTACTTAGGGGATTGACATGGTCAAACCAACACTTTAGGAAAATACTTTCGACAGCTGAGTGAAGGATGGATTAGAGTAGGGAGAGGTTTGGGGCAGGAAGACAATGAGAAGGCTGCTTATAATAGCCAGTGGAGAGGTGTTGAGGGCCTGAACTCTGGGGTAGTCATTGTGGATTAACCCTGCCCCTGGCCCCATCCCCAAAGTAGGTTTGGAATCCTACCATGATTTTCCTCTAAGACATTAGTGATAATGATGACTTTGGGGTTGATAACACTGACTCTGGGAAGATCCTAGAAACTGAACTTTGTTGTGTCTCTCCAGGAGGCTATCATGTCTCTGCTGATAGGGAGGTGAGCACAGCCAGCTGACAAGTGATTGGAAACAGGAGGCTTTAAAACCCCTTAATCCAACCCTGCTCTGGTAACTGCCCGTCGCCCATTGAAATCCCTCAGGGAGAAGAAGGAAATCCCCTTCCACCTTCACGTTCCTTGTACCAGTCTCTTCCTCAGACTACACTAGGAAGGATAGCTAGGTGCAGCAGTAGATAGTGCTCTGGGCCTGGAGTCACTTCACCTCTATTTGCCTCAGTTCCTTCAACCACAAATAGGGGATAATAACAGCACAACACCTAGCTGGTAGAGCTGTTGTGAGGATTAAAAGAAAATTCTTATTCCCTCCCTGTTTCACACACACACACACACACACACACACACACACACCCTCCCCAACACAAAACACATGTCCCTGTCTTTGTCTTCAGTCCCCTGAAGTTGATTCCTGTTCCTGTTATTGGCTATTGTCTTCTCCATGAGGCATCACACACACACACACACACACACACACACACACACAAACACACACACGTGACACTGAGGTGCCACCCCCACTCCACAAGCCATCAAAGGAATACCCTCCTTCTCATTCTTATCCAAGGTCTACACAGTTCCCGTAATTCTTTTCACAGCATTGAGCTTGGAGAGCATCACCCCTGCTTGGGCTGGGGTGGGGAGGGAAGAGGAATGAAATGCAAAGATTCCATTTCCCTGATGGCAGCCCCTGGCTTTTCCAATAGCAGTGTCCTAGTGCCTGTATGCTCCATGTTTGTGTGCTTCAACTGTGGGAATGGAAAAGAAGCGGTCAGCCCTTGTGGGCCGGCTCCCAGGCATTTGGCTCTGACTGCAGCTGCTGATGTCTTTTCTAATCCATCTTCTGAGAGAGGCCTTCACACCCTCATCCTCCTGTATCTCACCCAATCTCTTTTCTACCTCCTGACCTCCTCCCTCACTCATTCCCACACCACAGCACTCACTATAGGATTTACCAACAGGAAGGGTCTTGGCATAAATTCTTAATCTGAGGTCTATTAACTTGTTTTTACTATATGTCGATAACTACATTTCAATATCATTGCTTTCCTTTTAATTTTTTTTGTAGATATTTTAATTTTAGGCATTTAAAAATTGTTGTTATTTTATTTTAGGTATTTAAAAACCTTATTCTGGGAAGGGTTCTGAGAATAGCATTTTACCAGACTGTTGCCAAAGCGGTTTATGACACAAAAAAGGTTAAGAACCCCAGAGCTAAGGATACAAGGCTGGGTGACGATGAAAAGGACATTTTGGGTGGGGAGTGGGTTGTGACCTCCCCAATGGCAGCCAATCAGGTTGTATAATAATAATAATCTATATTCCAAAAAGCACTTTACAAATATTATCTCATATGAACCTCACAACAGCCTTGACAGGTAGGTACTGTTATCCTTACTTTATAATTAAGGAAACTGAAACAAGCAGAGGTCAAGTGACTTGCCCAGGGTCACATAGATTGTAAGTCCTTGAGGCCACTTGAACTCAGGTCTTCCTGACTCCAGGCCCAGTGCTCTATCCACTGAGCCCTGGAGTTCCTATCATGAGGCTGCTAGTCTTGAGGAGGGGTATTAATGACAGCCTATTACCTCCCTGGGTTGTGAACTCTTTGAGAACTTTGACTTTCTTTGTAGCCCTAGAGTTTAGCTCAGTGCCTGACACATGATAGGTCCTTGATAAATGGTTGCTGACTAACTGACTATTTTTACTTAAGCCATGGTTAAGAGTAAGAGGATCTTACCCACAGAAGAACCAAATTCAAGGCCTCCATTAGCCACTAACCAGAGGCACCACTAGCTGAGTCACTAGCAGCTAGTGATCTTCACCAGCCAGGCCCTGTCTTTTTCTGCCTTGGGTTTATTGTTCTGGGGTTGCTTGCCACCTCAAGAAGAGAACTGGACTCCCATGCTCTAGTCTATCCCTACCTCGGGGTCCTGAGAAACAATGCAATTTCAGTCTAAGGGGTTCTTCCCAGCAGGGGGAGAGGAGGTAAAAAAGCTCCCCAGAGTACTGACATGAAGGCGATATGGAACAGGCAGCCTTATGCCTACACAGGAATGGGAACATCAAGCAATAAAGCATTATAGAATGAGGACAGTCAGCTGAGAGACTAGTATTCCAACCTCAATGAGACATTTACAACAGGGCTACTAATGGATGGAGTACTGGGCCTGGAATCAGGAAAACTCTTCTTCCTGAGTTCAAATCTGGCCTCAGACACGTACAAACTGTGTGCCCTGGACAAGTCACTTAACCCTATTTTTCTCAATTGCCTCATCTGTAAAATGAGTTGGAGAAAGAAGTGGTAAACCATTCTCGTATCTTTTTCAAGAAAACCCCAAACAGGGTCACAAAAAGTCAGACAACTGAACAACTCATTAACTATTAAGTCACCATTCTCCCCATCACTCACTCAGGCTGACAACCCAGGCATTATCTTTGACTCCTCACTCACTCACCTCCTGTATCTAATCTATTCCAAGTCCTGTTGGTTTTACCTTCATAACAATTCTCATATATGCCCTATTCTCTCCTCTGACACTGCCACTACCCTGGTGCAGGCCCTCATGGCCTTATACCTCAAATATTATAACAGCCTGCTGGTTGGTCTCCCTGCCACCAATCCCTGCCTCCTCACTCCAGCCCATCCTCCATCCAGCTGTCAAATTCTTAAGCTGAGTAAAGTACCTCTGTTACTTCAAATTCAGTACATCTGAAAGCAAACTCATCATCTACTCCTACCCAACAAACTAGTCCTCTTTATTTGTCTATTTCTGCAAAGAAAATTTCTGGCCCCTTTTTAATTCTTCCCCTCAAAAAGATCCCTCATCTTTAATTGCCCCCTCCCCACTAACTCTGGCAGAAAAAAAAAAGCCCTGGGGCTTTTTCCACTCCTTTCTCATTCCTTTCTTCCCTTATTTATTCCCCTTTTCTTTTCTTTCTTCTCCTAAGACCATCAAAATTAAACAAAACTGTCTCCACATCCTATTTCGCAGAATATTTCCTTTTTGAAAGGGAAAAGGAAGGAGCTGAGGAGTGGGAAGAAGCTTCACATCTCAAAATTTTGTTATTATTCTTCCAGGCATCCAAGCTCAAAATCTTCACTTTTACTCCTCCCTCTCTCTCTGTCATTTCCTTATCAAGTCCTACAAATTCTTCCTTTCAAAAATCCATCTTCATGTCCATCCTTCTCTTTATGCTCCTAATGACACCATTAAAGTTTAACCCACAGATAGATAATTAACCATACATCTGGATCACTACTAAAGCCTCCTAAACATCTTGCCTCTTTGTCTCTGCTCTTCAATCCATCTTCCACACAAATGCCTTATTTATCTTCCCCAAATATTACATTAATTTCACTCTTTCTCTCCTCAACAGTGTTTAGGAAAACAATGTTTCCCAATTGCCTACACAGAAAAATCCAAAGTCCTTCTTCTTGCATTTAAGCCCATTCGTATCTGGCATCAAGCTCCCTTTCCAGCTTTGTCGATTACTATTGTCTTCCAATTCTGTTAAAGTGATTTACTTTCTCTCCCTAAAATCCCATTTTTTGTTCTCCTGGCTCCTTGCCTTTGCTCATACCATTCTTTCCACAGCTCCTTTGGAATAAACACCCTTAACCCTTAACTCTCCAGAATCAGAGATCTTATCTTTCAAGATCCAATTCCAATGCCATCTTCTCATGAAGCTTCCCTGGACACTGGAACCAAACGTGATTTGTCAGCAGAACCAAGAGAACGATAAACACTATGGTATAGCTATGAAAACGGAAGCAACGTTAAACAGTCACAAAATTCAAGGATAACACATTGCATGTTGTTAGTGATGGCTGATCATTTAGAGATACTCACATTGGGCAGAAAAAGAAAAAAACCTAGATCTCAGAGAAGCAGTGTGATTTGCACAAGGTCACACAGCCAGGAAACATGCCAGATGGGATCTGAACCTAAGTTTTACTGGTTCCAATTCCACTACTCTAGCTACTAGGCCAGGATGCCTCTTCCACATGACAGTGAAGATGCTGGTGACTACAATAAAAGGACTAGAATAGACATAGTGATGTGATACTAACAATAGCTCACATTTTATATAGCACCTTAAGGTTCACAAAGCTCTTTACATACATTATTCCATTAATCAAACAACCCTGAGAGGTAGGTACTATTATTATCCCCATCTTGTAGATCTTACAGAGGAGGAAAATTGAGGCTGAGAGGCAAATCACTTTACCTCTCAGCCTCAATTTTCCTCCTCTGGCCTCCTGGCCTAGGGTCATACAGCAAGGTGCTAACTCAGACCTTCTTGACTCTAAGTCTATCATTTGGGAAAAGCGACGTGAGCAAATCAATGGTGGCTGTTGTTGGTGGTGTTTGTCTGTCCTTCATTCTCAGGGAGGTGATGCCACAACATGCAAGTGAACTGGATTGAAGTGAAGGAGGGTTATGCAAGGCTGCCAGCCTCACTTTCTCATGAACAATCTGGTCCAGTGGCAAGACAGAGATCAGGCCAACTGGAGATACTCCCTCCCATGCTGGCAGTAATAATCTAATGGTGATATAATGATCATTACGATGAAGCATCACGCCTCTTGACCTCTCTGTGGTGTCAGTGCTATCACTTCCCTTTCCTCCTAGTTACTCTCTTCAAATTGGCTTCCAGTGCAATGCTCTCTCCTGAGTTTCCTCTTATTTGATTGCTCCTTCTCAGTCTCCTTGGATGGGTCGTCATCACTCTCCTGCTCTATCCTAGACCCTCTTCTTTCAGGACATGTTTGTCTTTTCATTATCTCATCAGCTCTCAAGGGTCCAGTTATCCACTCTTCGTGGATAACTCTCAAATATATGTATCCAGCCCTAATCTCAAGTCTAAATGTCCCACTAGCACTAAGGATCTGACATCCAAAAACGAACTCATTCCCTCCTCCCCAACTTCTTTATTTTATAGGATCGCAGCTATAGAGCTGGAAAGGGCCTCGAAGACTATCTAGTCCAACATTCTCATTTTCAGATGAAGACAGGATCAAGGAGGTTAAGTGACTTGCTCAAGGTCACACAGGTAATAAAAATTCACCCTTCTTTCTTCAAGTTCACAAGCCACTTCTTCCATAAGGTCTTCCCTAATTCTCTATGTTGGAAAGTGATCTTTTCCTTCCTTACATTTTCCTAGAGCACTTGGTTGAGATTTCTCCTTTACTCCAATCATATTCTATTTTGTATCATATTTATTTGTGTACACCTCACATCTCCAAGCCCCCATCCCCAGCAGAATGCAAGCTACATGGGGGCAGGAATTGCATCATTTTAAATCTGCGCATCCTCAGCATTTAGAATAGTCTTCCTCCTTCTCTCTGCCTCCTGACTTGAAGTCCCAGCTAAAATCTCATCTTCTACAAGGAGCCTTTCCTAAAGTTTGGTTATGAAACCAAACTCATCATTTCTTACAGCACAATGGTATTTGAGCACAATCATATACCACAGCTTGTTCAGTCATTTCCCAACTGATGGGCGTCCCCTCAGTTTCTAATTCTCTGCCACTACAAAAAGAGCTGCCATAAATATTTTGTACAAATAAGTCCTTTTCCCTTTTGGGGGTATCTTTGGGGGTATAGACCTAGTAGTGATATTGCTGGGTCAAAGGGTAGGCACAGTTTCATAGCTTTGGGGGCGTAGTTCCAAATTGCTTCTAGAATGGTTGGAATAGTTCATAGCTCTACCAATGGTGCATTAGTATACTTGTCTTCCACATTCTCTTCAGTATTTTGTCATTTTCCTTTTATGTCATTTTAACCAATCTAATGAGCATGAGGTGGTACCTTAGAGTTGGTTTAATATGCATTTCTCTAATTATTAGTTATTTAGAGAATTTTTCATATGATATCAGTAGCATTGATTTCTTCCTCTAAAAACTGCCAATTCATATTCTTTGACCATTTATCAATAAGAGAATGGCTCATATTGTTCTAGATTTGTTATACTGCTATGTGTTGTTATATATATAACATTTGACTCAGTTCTCTATATATTTTAGAAAAGAAAACTCTTTCAGGAGTGCCCTAGGATGTCTTTCTGTCTCAGTGTTTCCTGCCCTGCTGTTCAGTCAACCCCCTTATGGTCTCTGATTGATGGGATGCTCCCCACTACTGCCACTACAATGATGCTGCACTCCTGGTCAGATCCAACCCCAGTGTCCACAGACTTTTCTATCTATCTTTCTTAGCTACCTTGGGCTGGAAAAAAAATGACTCATGATGTCTTTTTTTCCTTTCCCAATCAAAATTTAATCTGGAGCATTTTCTAGGTTGTTATGGAAGAGGTATACAGAGTGCCATCTTGACTCTGCCTTCAGGGGAAACTTTTCAAAGGAGTAAAGAGAATATTCCAGTCAGTCAATAAACATTTATTAAGTGCCTACTATGTGCCAGGCACTATGCTGAGAGCTGAGGATACAAAAAGAGGCAAAGGACAGTCCCTGTCCTGAAGGAGCTCACTATCTAATGGGGATCTGGAGGATAGGTAATTTGGTAAATAATTATACTAGCCATTGAAATAGCCCAAAATTAATAGTGTTAGTGGGGGGGTGGGAATGAAAAATTGGACAGAGATAGCTGGAGAAAAATAATTCTTATTCACCAAAACCAAATGATTGAGGTTTGGATGTGAAGCCCTTTTCCTACTGAGCTAGAAAAAAATAATGAATAATGATCCAGTGAAAAACAGAGCTATTTGATCTTCACAACAACTAGAAGGTCCAAATCAATTTCCAATCAATGAAGTCACACAAATTTTGGTGTTCCTTTGGAGACGTATACCTAACTGTTTCTTACTAAAAGTACTTGCAAGGCCTTAATTCCATTTAAAACATCTTATCTTTGTGAATCAGGATTCCCAGTTCTGTTCTCAATCAAATACAAAGCAAGAAACCAATTGGAGGCTGAACATGATATGAGAGTATCTCTTTCAGAAACTATACCAAGAATCAAGCTGTCGGTGGACGAGAAACAGAACTGGGGAGTTCGCTAACTGATTTGACTGTGTTTTGACAAACAATAACTTTGCAATGCTTTCAAAAGTTGTTCTATATAGTAAATACATTTTTATTTAGGAAAAAATAATCTTTAGGAAAAAAATTATTTCCTCTATGCATGTGCATGGTTAACTCTAATATTTATTTCCTTTGCTATTAAAAGAAGGTATGGGAATGTTTACCAAAACCCAAAGTGACTGAAAAAGACTGGGAGTCCCTGGTCTTCCTGTATGCCAGTTTTAGGAATACATCATATCCTGATTTCAAAATAAGGAAGAGACTATAATCTTACTCATAGAAACCTGCCCCTTAACTCTCAGTGATGCCTTCACTCATCAGAGTGAAGCCCTACAGTCTGCCCAGGGAGAAAAGAGAGGAAAAAGGTCATGGGCATAGCTGGGTGTATCTCTGTCCCAAAGACTATATTCCCTGAAACCAACCTGCTCACAAATGTTTAACTCTAAGGAACTATCCAAGCCCTTTGAGAAATTTTGTGTCCTTTCAAAAAAAACAACAACAAAATTTCTCACTTTTGGCCATTCCTCTGAAGGAGAAAACAATCGGGATATTGAAACACAGGTGAAAGAGTTGGTGTTGGTCCACAAAACTGGAACAGGAAAACAGCCCAAAGATAAAGCAGCCTTTTCCACTAATTGAAATAGAAGGGAGGAACGAGGAGGGGGAACTTTAGCACTGCACAGACTGGGGGAAAGATAGGATCAATTACAGGACAAAATTCATCTCCCTGCTATTTCTGATGAACACACTGAACTACAAATGCAGCATTCTAGACTCTAAAGTTTTTGTCCCTCCTTTTGGTGAGAAGTGAGTCCCCATACCACAGTGATCCATCCTATCAGAAGAGGAGCAAAAGGGTGCTCAGAAAGGATGATCAAAACCCACCTCAGCTGGTGTGATCCTGATCAAACCAGGGAGAGAGAAGGAGGGGCCCTACCAGAAGACTGGGGGGTCTCAAGAGGAAAACAGCAGCAGAGTATACACTGGGAGACAGATCAAGAGAGGATGGTTGCAAATTGGATATCACAAATCATCCTGCCTCTACCTTCTCAAAAGTCCATCCTTTGGCTGGAGAAAAGGATGGGACTATAGAGGCCTAGTCCGACACCCTCATTTAAACAGAAGAAGAAACTGAGGCCCAGAGAGGTTAAGTGATTTCCCCAGAAACGAGCTGGTGGAAATAGACATTAAAAGCACCTCTACTTTAGCCAGACCACTTCCTACAGGAGTTTCTTTCATCCAGTTAGTACTTCTTACTCAAGCCATATCTCTGGGAATATTTCACTAAGCTAAAACCAACAACAAAATTGACTTGTACAAAGCCACACAACTAGCGTCACAGATGGAATCTGAACCCAGGTCCTTGTCTGGAAATTAAGGAATCTCGAACCCCCTTCTGTACTTTTGTTTGTTTACTTCTGTTGGAAGTTCACAGTTTCTTATACAGGTCTCTTTCTTATCTTTTTTTAAAATATTTAAATGTTTATGTTTGTGGATGATTGAGCTCATAATAAAAAAGATAATTTTTAAACAAACCTCAAATCACATGTTGAGAATTTTTCCCTGTTAATCCCATCAACTCTATACTCTCTGGAAAATACTCAGATCTTTTTCAGAGATTGTCTGTATTTTAGGAGGTGCTACTCTCTTAGATTTATAAGGCTTCCTCGAAAGTTGGGGACCTACTCTGCTTTTCCTTAGATACCCCCTGTAAGGGAGAAGCCTTTCAGGAATAATACCCTTCATATGTAAATGTAGTTAGACATTTACCCACTCAAATCACTTTGCAATTCCATCTCCTGAGCTGGTTTGGCCCAGCTTGGCCTTGCTGGGCCATGGAAAAGGTGAGGCATTCCCAAAGGGGCCACCTGCTTTGGCTAACAGATGCCACTGTTTTGACCTCAGAAAGACAGCTCCAGCAGAGTGCTGCTGTGGCTTCAGAGCTCAGGCCAGTGGGTGGGATGAGAATGTGGGCCTTTGGGTAAGATTGGTTACAAAGTCCATTGTCTCCTGTAGCAAAGGCAACTGAGAAGAATTTAAAACAGCTTGTCCTGGGTCTCGGTGGCCTCTCTGGACGCAGATGGTGTGTCAACAGGTTTCAGTGCTGGTCTTGTCATGGCTGCTGGAGACCTGAGAGAGCCTTATTGGAATGCAATTACTCTAAGTGCTTGCTGTTAGGGTGAAAAGGCAGGAATGCAATTATGGAGGGAGCGTGGGGTCTGCTTTCATTGATTAGCCTGTCTTGTCTGATTACATTCCAGGCCTGAGGGATTTTCAGGCCTTCAGGTCCGCCTTGCTTTATTAAATCCTCTGGCCCTCAGGTTTGAGAAGATGAAACACCTCAGTCCCTGAAGATTCCCCAAGGGGAAAAGAAAGGCTCTAGAGATGTAGGGAAGGGCTCCACAAAAGTCTCTTCAGTTTTCAGCACCCAAGAGTCTTGGTTTAAAAATCAAAAATAAAATGCCATCTCCATGTGTGAATCCTCTGAGCTGAGTGGTCTTTTAAAGCGAGACATCTTTTCCTCATCCTGTTGCCCCATGGGTCCAGAGTAAGGTCAGCTTCCCTGACGCCTCAGAACTGACCAAATCCTATCCTTAGGGCTATAGGTAACATGACACATCTGTCCTTTATCACTGGATCTAAAGCCAGAAGAGAATTTGGTCCAGGGGCTCTTAACCTTTTTGTTATTGTTGACCCCTTTGTCGACCCCAGTCCAGCGAAGCCTATGAAACCCTTCTCAGAATAATTATTTTAAATGCACAAAATACGTGGGATTATGAAGGAAACCAAATAGATTGAAATGGAGTTATCAAAAAATATTTTTTTAACAAGTTCACAAACGTTGGGTTAAGAACCAGTCCTCTCACTCTACTAATAAGAAAATTGAGGCCTAGGAAGTTTAAGCTCTTTGCCTGAGGTCAGACAGTTGGTAGGAGGCAAAGCCAAGGTTCAAACCCAGTTCTTCTGACTGTGAATCTAGCAATTTTTGTCTGCTTGCCTTGTCTAAGGGCTCAAGCCCATACCAGGAAAGTGTCTACACAGCAGCTCTTCACTGAGAATTCTCTCTCTCTCTCTCTCTCTCTCTCTCTCTCTCTCTCTCTCTCTCTCTCACACACACACACACACACACACACACACACACACACCCCAAAGATCTTGCCCAGGGTTTAGGCTCCTGAAGAGAAGATTGAGGGCCAGAGTTAAAGATTGCATTAGTCTCATGGACATTGCTAGTGGCCTAGATAATGGTCTTTTATTTAAAAAAAAACAATAATAACAACCTCTGAACCACACCAGCACCTCATTCAGCAGAACTGAACTCTATTATTAGTTAGACTAATCTATCTGTTACAAGTCTCTAGTGAAGAGTCCTATGGCCTGTGGTTTCACAGGGATTCCCATCACAGAGCTCAGCTTGGCTGTGGGAAAATTAGTTAGCCGGTAGTCACAGGATCAACAAAGAAAGAATGCTTCCATTTTTAACTGTGGCCCTGGGCAGACCTTTCCTAGGTCAGAACCATTGACCCTCTTCATGCAAAGGTATCTATGTATTATGGGACTGGGAGAGTCAATGGAGACTCTCTTTCTTCTCCACATGTTGGTGCCTCTCATCCCCCCTCCCCCTAACTGTTCTCTCCAAGTCTTTCTCCTCAGCCCTTCTCAGATCTCCTCCAACTCTAATCTCTCCTTCCACTGCATTCCCAACAGCCTGCCCAAGTTCCCCTCTTTCTCCTACCATTTGACCTGAGCTAACACCTGCCCATTCTCTGAACACCAAGACAGGCCCTCTCATCCTATCAAGCTCTCCCAACAGACAGAATCCTGGCTCTACCACAGGCAGAGGCAGGTAGAAAGTTTTCTTATATCCTTCAAAAGGTATAGGAGAAAACTTGCTCTCTGTTCATTCACTTATTCATTCCATAAATCATTCATCGTGCATCGCTTATTCGTTTGTGAAGAAATCATTTATGAAGTCATTCATTATTCATTAATTCATCTATATCATTCAATCATTAAGCATCCATTCTGATTTCAGTCTTAATTAATTAATGTAATTTATCCATTCGAACCTTCATTCATTCATACAACTTTTATTCCTTCAGTATTTAGCATTTATTCATTCAGCATTTCATCATTCAAGCATTCATTCGTTTTCAGCATTCACTTACCATTCATATGTTTGTCTAATCTTTACTTTGTTTCATTCAACTGTTGGTGCCTGCTTGCTTCAATCTGTAATTTCCAGAGCAGAATTTTATAATTTTGCGGTAAATTAGTAGTTAGGAATGGGGATAGGGAGGGGGAGGTGTGAAAGAGATACTTATTCTTCACCAAATATCTAAGACCAGGTAATTCTCTTTTGGAAGCTTCTATGAACAAATCCTACAATCAGCTAGAGTGGCCTCTTGAAATAGGCTAAGGAATGGCCACTCTGAGGGTTCCTGTAGAAAAGACTTATTTTTTCCCCAGTGTTGCTGGGAGACCAGGATGGAAGGATGGACCTCTCCTTCCTTCCATCCTGGCATCCCAGGAGAGAGGGGGAGGTACAACACAGAAGGGGGTGGTAGTGCTACAACAGATGGGCTGCATCCTGGGCTGTGAGTTCCTAAGGGAGGGAGGGAAGGAAAGGGTTGGGGAAGGATTTGCGGTCTAGGTTGTGAGGTTTGGGAAACCCTGAGGGAACTATCTGGGAGGCTGCTTGCATAGCTTCAAGGTGTTGGTTTGGGAAGTCCTCTTTGCTTAACACTTGGATTCTGAGAAGAGAAGCCTTCTGTCCTCAGTGGCTCCCAGCCTTTTCTACCTCGAGGTAGGCAACATAGTGTATGCATAATGTGCATTAGTGAGAGAGGAGATGCCAGCTTCATGCCGCTCTGGGCCTGGCCAGCGCTCTGGATGTCATTAGCTGATTTGTTCTGCTCTGCAGAATGTACTTTTCATATTTACGTAAAAAAAACAGCTTTCGATCCGTGTGCCCTTTCCTCTGTGAGCTGTAGCACATGGCTTGCTTATTATGAATTAATCCTCTAAAGAGCATGTTCATTATTCTAATTTAATTGTGCTTCGTTTCAGAAAATAACTGAACCCAGTGTGGAATAAACTCCAATGCTGATCGGTTTTCAAGAAGTTAACCTAAGACAAAATACTGCTAGAGGGCAGCAATTTGGATTCATTAAAGAGAACCCGTGTAAATAATAAAAACAAAACTAAAATGCAGAATTAAATTAAGGGATAGGAAATTAAATTTGTGAATCTAATCTGAAATTGAGGCCTTCAATGTACAGACTTATACTGGTTTGGCTCTTTGCTCTGAGTTTAAACTGAGGATCTGCGGAAGCTCCAGCATCCAGGGGAGTGAATGTGCCTGGCACAGGGGAACCCGCTGTTCCTGCTCTCTCCCCAGGTACCCGAGAGAGGGGAAGGGGCCTGCTGTGCAGGGCCCAGAGAGGAGGTGCAGGGCTTCTGATGGCATAGCAGAGAGGACTGCCTCTCCACAGGGTCACCCTCGGGTGGTTCAAAGTGATGCATCCTGCCACATCTGGATGGCTCCTGCCATGGCCCAATGTCTGGGTGGGGGAGAAAAGCCTGCAGCTGTGGTTCTGCCGCCGACTGGAGGGTGCACAGGAAATGAAGCAGATGGAGGGTGGTGGGACTGCAATCATCATCATCAGAGGTTTGAGCTGATCTGCCGACAGGAAGCAGCCCTCTGCAGAGCTGGGCCAAGCCAGGACACACCTTGGATCCATGTGTCTTGGGTTCAAGAATTCACTCTCCCCACCCACATCCACTCCCCAACTGGCTCCTAGGCTCTCACAGGCTGCAGTAGCATGTGTACATGGCCTGCAGCCAAGACAGAAAAATTCAAGCCACCCCTTTTTCTGGACAGAGGAGTGACCCCTCATAGTGACCCTTGAACACAGATCCCAGTCTCTCTTACTGCCTCTTGGGAAGATCTGCTCTGGGTAGAGGACCAGCAATGAAGCTGTGAAATCTGGTTGGCTGCAAACACCCCCTAGGTCAGTCCTCAACTGGGAATAAGGGCAAAGGTCAAAAAGGGAGGAGACTGGAGAGAAGAAAGAAGACTCATAAACTAACTCAACCCAAAGAGTTTGAGCAAGATAAAAAGGAAATGTGGGAAAAGGAAGTGGTGGGAAGCATTATAAGCATGTCCCAAGTATGAATCAGGGGTGAATAGTAGTTGACCTGGGTCCTGAGTCTCTCCCTCTCTGTCTCTCTCTTTCTCCTCTATTATTTCATCCCTCCATCTCCATCTCTATCTCCATTTCTCTATATCTTTCACCCTCCTCACTCTCTCCTATCTCTCTTTTCATCTCTCTTTATCTCTCTCCTTTCCTTTCTTCTCTTTCCCTCCCCCATTCTCCTCTTTCCTCCCTTTCTCTATTCCTCTTATTTCTCTTGACACAATCACAGAATCCGAAGGCAAACACAGGACCCATTTAGTCCAGGGTTTCTTTTTCCTGGGGGCCATGAAGAGATTTCAGAGGGTTTGTGAACTGAAATGGGGGGGGGGGAATGCATTTTTATTTCCATTTATTTCTAACAGAAATTTAGAAATTCCTCCAATTAGCAATGTAGACAACAAACACTATTCTGGGTCCATAGACTTTGCCAGATTGCTAAAAGGGTCCATGACACAGAAAAGGTTAAGAGCCCCTGGTTTTGCCTAACCCATATGTAAAATGAACACCTCTAATGTGTATGATAAGTGGCCATTTTGCCTAAAGACTTCAATTGTAGGTGTTTCCTTGTATAAAGCTTGACAACACATCTTCCCCAAAATGTCTAGCCATTATTACCTATTCATGGCCGCAGGCCATGTACATAGGCTATTGCAACCTGTGAGAGCCCAGGATCCAGTTGGGGAGTGGGTGTGGGTGGGTGGGGAGAGTGAATTCTTGAACCCAAGACACATGGATCCAAGACATATGTGACATTCTAGGCTAAAAATTCATCCATTCTTTCAAGTGATCCTTCTGTGATGTGGCCTTGAGGTCTTTTCCAATCCTGTTTGCCCTTCTTTGGGAGCCCCCCAGCTCATTAATGTGTCTCTTTAAATGGGGCATCCCAGAACTGAATATACTTTAGGTATTGCCTAAGCATGACAGCATACAGAGGGACTATGATTCCTCTAATACTGGGCACTTTTCATCTCTCCAACTCCGCGTCTTACTTGGCTCTTACAAGTCTCCCCAATCCACTCATCAGCCTTTCCATTTCACTAGTCACTGTCTCCCCCCTACCTTCCCAAGGCAGTCTCAAGATGTGTACTCACGGCACTCCAACAATGAAGTAAAGAATTCCATCCATCATAAATCTCCAGCTGGGAGGAATGTCCAAGGCCTTCTAGTCCAACTCTTTCATGTTATTGAAGTCCAGACAGGCCAGTAATTTGCCCAAGGTTGTACAGGTAGTAAATATAACAAGTAGGATTTGACTCTAACTCCCAAACCAGGGTTTTTGCCACTGCACCATGCTGTTTTCACTCAACAGACTATTTTACCACATGAAACCAAATATCCAAATATTTGGCAATGGATCACTGAAGGACGGATTCCATTTCCCTCTTAGAGTTGAGCATTGCATTGACAAAGTCACACTTTCTTTGCTTCATTTGCCCTTTGAAAGCTTGACCCAAGGGTAAGATTGAAGAAAACATCCAAATAATTTAGACCTCAATGCTGTTGGTTATTTGATTAATTAAAAGCTAACTACAACTGAAATATCCAACTAACTGAAGCAAAAATGTTTTGTTTTGGTTTTCTGCTTGAATTCTCTGGATAATTTAGCCAATTCCCATTGCTCTTGGCTATCCACCTAACAGGGCTTGGATCTTTAACCCATTCTTGGGCCCAGGGCTAGAACTTAAAACACCATGCCTAAGCAAATGCCACTTCACCCAAAGCAATCCCTAAGCCCCAGATCAAATACGCTGAGCAAGCCAGCATCGTGGGTGTCAATTAGAAAGGGCACTTCAGGTGTGTTAGCAGTTCTGAGACTCATAATACAGTAGAGTGCTATGGTAGAATCTGACACCTAGAAGGGCCCTCGAGAGCCATCTTGTCCAGCTCCTACCTGAGAAGAAAATGACAAACTTGACATGTACTACTGTCATTCCAGTTAGCCAAGTTTGTGAACTGGGAGGTCTTCTTGACATTTCATTCTCCCTGACACCCCAAAGCTAATCAATTATCAAGTCTTGTCAATTCTACCTCCTCATCTCTTCCATACATCCTATTCTCTCAACTCATGTAACCTCCACCCTAGTTCAAGACCCCATTGTCTCTTTCCTTGACCGTCGGTTTGTAGAGCTGGAGCTAGAAGCGACCTAGTCCAACCGTCTCCTTTATAGATGAGAAAACCGAGGCATGAGGAGGTTTATTGACTTGCTCAACCCATTGCAATAGTGGCTAACTGCTCTCTCTGCCTTCAGTCTCTTCCCCCTCCAATTGATCCTCTGCAGAATGGCCAAGATGATATTCCTAAAGTAAAAGTCTGACCAAGTTACCTTCCTGCTTAAGAAACTTCAGTGGTCCCCTCTTTTTTGCTTCTAGGATAAAATACAAAGTCCCCTATTTGGCACTTTAAGCTTTCCATAATCTGGCTCCAACCTGTCTAGACTAACTGCACATTACTCCTCCCTCATGCACTACATGTTCCAGCCAAACTTGTCTGCTTATTGTACTTCATACACAACATTCCATTTCCCACCATCATACCTTTGCCCAGCTTGAAATGCTCTGCCTCCTCACCTCTTCCTCTTGGAATCCTTAGTTCCCATTAAGGTTCAGCTCAAGGGCTGCCTCCTATAGCTGATCTTTTCTGGCCAGGGCTATCAATCAATTGATCAATAAGCATGTATTAAGCACCTACTATGCGTCAGGCCAGAGGAAGGCACAGTAGTAGAGAGCTGGCCTCAGAGTCAAGAAGATCCAGGTTCAAGTCTCACTTCTGATTCATACTGACTGTTGCTGGTCCCTAAGCAAGTAAGTCACTTGACATCTCAGCATTGGATTAGTAGACCCCAGGCAACTTCCTAAGACTGTAAGTTGCAGAGATCTGCAGATTTCTGTTAGTAGAGGGAGCTTCAGCTCTGGGAGCTCCTTCCAGTGATGAACCCACGTACCAGATTCAAAAAAGAAAATGTACCAGACACTGGACTAGATGCTGGGGATACAATGACAAAAATGAAATAGCCCTTGCTCTCAGAGCACTTGCATTCTATGGGGCAAACAACACATATGCACATAAGTATATATGAAATATAGACAAGTCATTTGATGGGAGCAGAGTTAGTGGCAGATCCAGAATTCAAACCAAGGTCTTCCAGCTCTGAAAACAGTGCTCACATCAGACCCCAAATGGGAAACCTTGATTCCAGGGTAGCTGGAACTGGGCACACAGGGGCCGCTACCTCTAGAAAGGAGCTTCGAAGCATAACATTCATTACCCTTGGCCCTAGCTTTGAGCTTTCACCACAGAGGATGGAGGACTTAACTGCATCACAGAAGGGTTCCCAGCCAGGCATCCAAACCCCAAACTCAGTGAAAGCACTCATTTTTCTCTAGCATCTAGTCACCTACAGGACCAACTCATCAACACACCAGGTCCTCAAACCCAGTGCCCCATTAATCTACATTGACAATGAATCCTGGTCATAGGGAAGTGGATGGATGAATTGGTGGGTCTCTAGTGATCTTTGGGTCAGCTAGAGTAAATATAATAATACTTCACATGTATATCACACTTGATCGTTTCCAAAGCACTTCTATGAACATCTCATTTAATCCTCACAACATGTGAGGGTGTGACTTGTGACTTGTTATGCTTGTTATGTGACTTGTTATGAAGGCTTTCCTTTCCTTTTTTATTTAAATTTCTCAATGGAGATGAGAGAAAGAGGGATAGAGATGTCATAAAAATAAATAAATATTTTTTGAAAGAGAAAAAAAAAAGAAATGAAGGGACATAAAACCAGTGTGGCGTGACTGGAGCATTCTTGGGTGTTTTTTACATCCCTCTTGTTTTCACAGTAAATGGCAACAGCCAAATGGAGTTAACTTACATATTACATCTCTTCCTTAGCATGGCTTAGTTCCCTGGGCAAGACATTTGTCTCACTGCTTCCTGTGTCCCAGAAAAGCACAGCAGGCTCTGACTCTGACTTCTAGGGCAGGAGGAAAGAGCCTTGCCAGATTGAAAGCTCTCCTTTAAATTCCAGGCATAGCTCTTTAGTACACATCTGCAGTGGGCATATGGGCTGTGCCATGATAGCTGAAAAGATTTTCAATTGTATCTCTATTTATTGGATTTGACCTACGAGCCAAAAGGCGAAGGAAGAGTGGAAAATTAAAGGTGATTTGCTATTAGCTCTCTATTCATATTAGAAAAAGTAAATGCTCTTGCGGTTTTCCTTACAGAGGTGTCTTTATTCATTTGACATGCCTTTAATAACTAATTCTAGTTGTCTGGTTGCCAAGACAGATTTCCTACAGGCAGACTTGAAAGTGCCTCAGTACTTTTTGCATGCCCGGCTTCAAATGATCCCAGAACAGCAAACATTCAACTTCCCTCCAGACCGCTGAAGTATGGGAATAACATAAAAGGATGAAAATAATGGGAAAAGTAAAGAAAAGAATTCTGCATGCACCATGTGTGAGCTGGACGAATGAAGCTCTCCCAACATGGTTGTGGCTGTGTCTACAGAGACAGGGCACAAAGAGATTTGAAAATAATATGATGAATATGCACTGTGGAAACAACCAAATCAACCCACCAAATCCCAGACCCTAAGATCTAGGAAGGACCTCACAGGCCACCTAGCTCAAGCCAAAGGATACATGTAAAAATAATAGTAATAAATTTAAACTGCTTTAGGCTCAGAATGATCCAGGATGACCATTAGCAAACTTTACTGCTCTGTCTGTGTAGTCAAGGAGGGAATGCATCAAAAATAAAAACAAAAAATTACCCTGAATGGTGCTACAGGGGTATAACCAAAAAGGGTGAGCTATATATCTTCCCTTGCTAAAACTTCTCTAAGGGAATGAGGTTTTTCCTGTACCTTGTCTCTGTCTCCTCCTGCCCCTGGAGGAGGGAAGGGAACAGAAATCCAACACTGCAAGGCTCTAGGCAATGTCCACATTGAGAGAAACTCACAAAAACGCACCCCACAAGTAATCACCAAGAATCTGGGATCCAACAGCAGACATAAAAATAAGTCCCTTCCAAGAAAGGAGGAAGAACAAATTCCAGTTCTAAGTCTCTCTAACTAGACAACACAACTTAAGTGCCCTGGATAACAGCTTAACCTCCCAACCAGGGGGGATACTTTCCTGTTTCTCCCAGGACCTGGTTAAAAATCTTTGGCTATTCATAACTCTGGGTCACAGCAGCAACTTTAGGGAGTAACTGGTAGAATAAAAGATTATATGACCAATGGAAACAGTATCCTGTAACTCTCTAATCAGCCCATACCTCCTCCATCAGGCCAGATTCCCAGCAGCAGAGACCTTGCTTCCTCCTTCTCCTGTATCCCCCAAGCACCCAGCCCAGGTCTCTGTATATGGTCCCACTGAGTCGATGGTGTCATTATGTTGAAGAATGAGGTGTTGCCCAGGAGATCAGGCTGAGCTAGCAGTGTTTCTGGGGAGGGAGTTTCGTGGCCCTGAGCCACAAACCAGGGTTTAAACTCAGTTGTCACAATAACTTGAAGCCCATTAAGTTTATTTATGTTCCAAAGCAGGCCCACTAGAGAAGGACCATTATAGTCATAAATATCAGGGCTGCCACTCTCCAGACACAACCAGCCCAGCCTCCCTCCCTCTCCTCAGCTCTGCATGCCCCAGGAGGGAGCAGAGGCCCTGCTTATACTCACCAGACATGAATACCGGTTCAGACCAATGCCTGCACCCAGTGTGATCAACACCACTTGTCCTCCAATGGTAAACACACATTCTACACATGTGTGCAATATTTACAAAGATAGAGCTTTAGGCTTGATGAAGGGAGAACTTCCTAATCATTAGGGCTACCCAAGAAGAGAATGGGCTATGTTGGGAGGTATTGGGTTCTCTCTCAGCAGACATCTTCGAGTAAGAACTGAGTGACTTCTTGTGTGGGATTCTTATTCAGGTACGGGGTTGGACCTCTGACTTCTGAGGGCCCTTCCATCTCCAAGTTTTTGTGATACCATGACTCTGAATGATTCTGCCTGTAAAGAATAGCCATGTCTTCTCAAACTCCTACATGCCCTGTACAAAGGTCCTATCTGAAAACTGTTTATAGAGGAAAGTGCAGAAATCGAGAACAAAAAGGAGATTTCTGATCAAGTCAGAAGATGAGTGTTTCTGGACAGCTCCAATCTCTGCTGGGAATCTATGAAATCCCTGTGTAAACCTGAACAGTAGTCTCCATTTTGGAGAAAAAGCATTGCACATACAAGGGCATGTATTGCAAAGAGAATCCCCTACTAGAGCATCATGGAAGCTTTCTGGCCTGCACATAGCATAAAGCACCATGTACAGCCAAATCTCTAAGCTTCATATTTGCCCTCAGCCTTACCCTGGGGGGTTTCCTAAGGAGTACATTTTAAAAAGTAAGGTTTAGGAAGACAGAATTTATTCTGCCTGACCCTACCCTGCCTCCAGGGAGTACTTAAGTAATGACCATTGAAACATATATGTGAACTCGGCTGTTTTAATTGTCTCATACACATGTACACATCCATGAGGAACAGCCCAGCTCCTGCCTGGTATGGGATTGTCAGCCTCAGCAAAATCTAAAAGAGAAATTCATTCCCTGCTAGAAATTTGGCTCGCTTTCCCATGTTGCATTGCATGAGGTTTTGGGGAGAGGGGGATATAGGATGGGCATTAGAGAATTGCTGTCCTTCGCTCCTCCCAAATCTGACTCCCCAGTTTTCCCTGTACTTCCCTCCAGAAAAAAAAAGAATAATAATAATGAGTTCACATGTCTATAACAAGTCATGGTTTACAAAACATTCTCCTCCCAACAACCTTATGAGGTCAGTTATCTAAATCAGCCCGGAGAAATAGAAAGAGCTCTGGATTCAGAGTCAGAATCCTGGGTTTCAGTTCTATGGCTTCTTATTCCTTGTGTGACCTCAGACCAGTCATTTCAACTTTCCTTAAAAAGTGAAGGAGTCAGTCCAAGAATTATTAAGTGCCTTCTACAGGTCAAACGCTGAGCTAAGTGCAAAGGACAAAATGGTCTCTTGGCTCCTCCGGCTCTAAATCTGTAATCTCGTTATCTCTACTCCCCAACAGATGAAGCATCCCAAGGTTAGGTAGCTGATGTAGAGTCTGGCCAGGACTCTTTGACAGCAAATCAGATGAGAGTAAGACAGGGGGAATCACAGCTTCATTGACTAAGAGCTGAAGGAGATCTTAGTAATAACCAAGGCCAAAAACCCTTATTTTACAAAGAAGGAACTGAAGCCTAGAGCAGAGGTGTCCAACTCCCGAGTATCTCAACCAGATTAAAATGTAATTGAGAAATGGTTAACGAAAGAAGTAAAAATACAATGTGACATAAATAATGTTAATTTGTGGTTTCCTAAGTCAAAACATGGCCTGCAAGAATATTTCTATTTTGAGTTTGACATCACTGGACTTGCCCACCTTCACCCAGGTGGAATGTGGCTAAGATTTGAAACCAGATTCTCTGACTCCAAAACCATTGTATCCCACTCCTTCAGCTTAGCGCCATCTTAACTATTTGAGGCAAAATAAGGAAACCCCTGTCTCCAGGTAAGACTGAGTTGGATTCTTTCACTTGGTAGAAAGAGGAAGGAGGTTCAGCTTAGCACTCTCCTGACTGGAAGGAACATTTCTGTTTGGGGCAGTAGAAAGGACACTAGACTTGGAATGGAGAAATTTGGGTACAATTTCTGACTCAACCATTGGCTAACTGTGCAACCCTCACTAGTCCTTCAAAGTGGGCTCTGATCCCACTTCTTTATCAGAAAAACAAGGTAATTATGCCTACAATTTCTGTATCATAAGATTCTTGTGAGAATCCAGCCAAATAATATATGTAAAGTATTTAATAGGTTGTACAATGCTACACAAGCATGATCTATTATTTAATTGCTTTTGCGAGTTAAGCGCACAGTTGTGGGGAGGGGGAACTGAGGGGAGAATTTTAACATGATCCCCATTGCAATTTTTTCCTATCTCGTCAAACAGGTAGTCCTTGTCAAGGGGGAATGTACACAATGCTGATAAATTCATAAGTATTTGACCTTTAATCAGTTTTAATATTTTCAATCCACAGAGCTTTCCTAAATGCCTACAGCCCTGGCCCCTACACCCCCATTCATCACAATTACCGCTCCAACTGTCGGAGGCAGGGCATGAAGCGCCATTTGCTGACGTCCAATATTTTATCACTAATAAAGAGAAACATTCCAAGTATTTTCACAGTTCTGATACTTTCCAGCACTGGGCCCAGGAGGAATGAGAAAGTTGTGATTTATGCTATCTGCTGGCAATTGTTAATTAGCCGTTCTGGGCTTGGGACCTTGGGGACTGAGGGGTTTTTTTCCTAGCCTGGAGCTCAGGCCAAGGTCTGCAGAGACTTAGAACGTTGTGGAAGCTTGCCTTGAGGGTTCTGTCTGGGCACACCATAGGCATTTAATAAATGTCTGGTGAGTGATAGCTGGTGCAAAGCATGAAAAGGGGAGCATTTTTCTTCCTTATGGAATTCAAAATATATTTCTGGAATTTGGTAACTTGGTAAACAAATTTACTGTGTTTGTTAGGAATCTGATTACTGCCATTTTCAAGGTTCTATTTCTCCTTAATTCTCAATCCCCTTCTTTTCTTTCCTTCCTGTTATTCTTTCTCTCCTTCCATTACTGCCTCCCACCAACAAGTTAATATATGGACAACCACCTTTCTGTTGGTTGATCTTTCTTCTCTCTTTCCCATTTCTAGGTCTACAAAGGTCAAAAGTGTCTAGCTGTGGCATGTAGTTGCCCCAGAAGCTATGACTATACATCACCCAGAGATTTGGATGAAAAGGAAAACATTCAGTCATCCATGTGTTTTCATTCATTCAACATATATCTATTAAATGCCTACTAATAACAATGCCTCCTGTTTATATATGACTCTACAATCTGCAAAATGCTTTAACATCTATCATCTCGCCCACCCTTCACAACAATCCTCCGAGGTGCCAGAGAAGGGATTTTTATCGCAAGGTCAGAGAAGCAGATCACGTGGCTAGTAAGAAGTATTCTACTCCTGACTTTCTACTTTTGTGCCAATTGCTTTCCTACCCTAGAGATGCCTCCACCCTTGTGGCCAGCTCTGATTACAAAGTTTCTGCCCTAGATCAGCATTTCAGGAAGTGCTCAGGCCATCCATGGCCAGTCTCTCCAAATTCCCTTCTTGACTCTACAGACTTTTCTACCTTGCCCCCACATGGACAGCCCTCATTCTAGCTTCCTTTGATGTTTTGTCTTCCCCCTTAGAATAAAAGCTCCTTGAGGGTAGGAGCTGCATGGTTTTGGGTTTGGGTTTTTTTTTTGCTTTCATTTGTATTCCCAGAACTTAGCATAGTGCCTGGCATATAGTTAGCACTTTATCTAGCTAGCTTGCTAGCTATCTTTCTATCCATCTCACCAGGGACCATTTCTTCTGACTGCTCTGTCTGAACTGCTATGGGCTTCTCACTACTACGCTGGTGAAAAGAATACAAGGTTTAGCATCAAGTGACCAGATTTCAAGTACTAGCTCTGCTACTATTTTTGATTGTGTGACAATGGGCAAATCACTTCAATTCTCTGGGCCTCAGTTTCTTCATCTGTATAATGGATATTTTATCCTGCCTACCAGTTAGGAGGATAAGAACACGGGGAGAGAGAGAGAGAGAGAGAGAGAGAGAGAGAGAGAGAGAGAGAGAATATATGTGTGTACATATGGATAAGATTATGTATTGTTGTTGTTCAGTCATTTCTCAGTTGTGTCCAACTCTTCATGACCCCATTTGGGGTTTTCTTGGCACAGATATTGAAGTAGTTTGCCATTGCCTTCTCTAGCTCATTTTACAGAGAAGGAAATTGAGTTAAACACGGTTAAGTGACTCGCCTAGGGTCACACAGCTAAGTATCTGCGGTCAGATCTGAACTCAGGAAGATAAGTCTTCCTGACTCTAGGCCCAGCACTCTATCTATTGTACCACCTAGATTATATACAATGTACATATATAAATATGTTTATATATATATATATATATATATGTATATAAACTATGGGGGAGAGAGAGTTATCTCTTCAGAAGTAGAGATAAAAATAGAGATAGAAATACACATATTTATAACTACATTGTCCCAGCTACTTGTGAAAATCAAATGGTATGTATGTATATATGTGTCTGTACATGTGTCCATGTATAGACATGTATAATATATATATATATATACACACACAAATACATTTGAAGGCACTTCTAAAATTGCAGAGACAGTTATAAGAGAAGACAGTAATGACAGCAGCCGCTGTAGAAGGCCTTGTGTGTGTCTCGTGGCCCTAGACAGCAGATATTCAAGGATATTACCCACAGCCACAGGCTCCAGGAAACAGCCTAAAACTGTCCCAGATGCCCCTGTGGCCTTGGGATACAGCAGCTCCTGTCAGAGCTCTGTCATTTTATTCCTCATTAGAGGGGTATGAGGCAAGGCTAGAGCCAGCGCCAAGAAGAGCCCCAGCTTTATGCAATCCAAGGAGGCCTATAGGAAAAGACCAGGTAGGATCCTTAATCTAGGTGAAAGAGCTGAGAGGCGACTTCATAACTATCTCCGTAGCTATCTCCATGGTCTGAGAGTAGAAGGGGCACTATTGCAAGGCAGGGTGAAAGAAAGGGGAAAAGTCTAACAATTAGAGCTAATCCCAAGTGGCAAGGGCAGTCTCCAGGCTCCCCCTTACTCCAGTACTTACTCTTCAAGCAAGAGGAGATGCTTGCTCAGGTGTGGGTTGGACCAGTTGGCCTCCAGCATCCCTCCCAACTGAGATCCTGTCCTTGTATTATAGAAAGAGATGGAAAGGAATTTTCCTAATGAAAATCAATGAGAATCTAGAAACTGACTAGCAGTCCCATAACAGTAAGCTCTCTGCATTAAAGTCTGTTTTCCAGGCGATCAACTGGGACATGATGCTCTACACAACCTTCCTGGAGAGTTGATAGCACTAGCATTCTCTGGATTTCAGCAGATCCACACAGACCTTTTGAACTCCTCTTAACAGGCTCTGATCAGCACAAATCTTGCCACACAATGTGTTAAGTGAGATCAGACCTTTCCCTCACCATCCCACCCACCCCACCTCCACCCGGCAGAACAACCTAGTCTTTGCCTCTTGGCACAAGGGACAATTCACACAAATGGGGAAAATGGAATTCACATAGTCATTACAAGGCTATAAAGGTGTATTTAGGGAAGGGAGACTTGAGAATAAATATGTGGTCTTTGAGGAAGAAAAAAGGGGGGCGAAGGGAGACCTGAAGGGGGAAGGGGGTGGTCTCTAGCAGGCTAGAGCAATCTGAGTTCAAAGAGCAATTGATTTTCAATACTGGAATGTTCCTCAAATACCTGATCAAATGTCCTTCTCTGCCCAGGTGTATAATACTGAACTCTCCTGAGGCCAAGGACTGTTTGAGATCGTCACCGTTGTTAGTGTTATGTCTTTGTATCCCCAGCTTAACATAGTGTCCCACACACAGCAGATGATTAATAAAAGTCCACTGAATTGAATTAGATTCCCTCACTTGCCTCTCCCCACCAGGGGACCTAATTACAATGCCTTCTCTTCCCTACTCCCATCCTGACTGTACTCCTTGCTACCTGTGTAACCTCAGTCCAGTTATTCTAAGGCTCCATTTTCACATCTATAAAATAAGATGACTGACCTAGATGGTATCTAATATCCCTCCCTTCTACCTCTAAATCCTGTGCTCTATGATTCAGAGACACTACCCCCGACACAGCCAGCTAAGCATTGTGCTTAGTGGGAAAGGTGAAGTAGAAAAGGTGCTGGACTCCACTCCTATCTCTATCCTCTCTCATTTTAGCACTACTTATTGGTAACATCCTTTCTCTGTTCCTCAGTCTGTCTATCTGTGAAAAGGCTCAGGTTCCTGGATCTCCCTAGGAAAGAGGCTGAGTTGTGGGGAAGGACAGTGCTTCCCTCAGAGTTGATTAGAATGGAGAATTGAGCTGTGGTGTATAGATATAACTCTGGTTGTAGACAGAGATGCCAACAAAAGCTACAGGGTACCCAGCACAAAGTAGCACCAGTCTACCCTGTCTGCTGCTGCCTCTGCCAACAGGAAGCCCTGGAGTGGTGCCATCCCATCAACATTTTAGGGAGGATTCAGAGACAGAAGACTGAAGTATGAGGTACTTCTATCCCTACCACCACCACTACCACACATACGTGTACACACATGTGTACTCACACACACACATACACACATACACACACACACACACACACACACACACACACACACACACCTCTTACTTTTAGCTCCATGGGTAAGGTTTACATACACATTCTGTATCCCTGGTTTCCTATGGTGGCTTTTACAGGTCTTGCTAATTTATTACCCGTGGTTACACTTTTAATGGAAATCATGAAGAAATGGTAAAGGAAACATGAGCTAATTTTTTTCCAGTGACACATTTCACTGCTATTTAAATAGCTGTTTTGCCAAACCAAACACAGAGCTCACAGCCAGTGGTGACACATGAAGGGGATCACTGTGGCCGCTCTGCCTGCTGCTGCCTTGGATCCAGAGAAGGCGGGACTTTCTGCTCTCCCCAGCCCTGCTGCCGCCTTGGGGTTGAAGGGGTGGGGAGTGATGGGCTGGAGTGCCAGAGCCTGAGGTGACCACAGCACCCACTCTCTGGTTGTCTTTGGCCCGAAAGCCCTGGCTACTTTCTGCCCTGCCCCTGACTACCCTGCCCTTCTTCCTCCCCTGATTGCCCTGGTGGCATTGGGGCACTAAGAAGCTCCCATCTCTGGCCAGTAACTGCTGGAAAACTAGTCAGGAGTCAGACTGGGGGCCCCAGAGGTGCCTAGCCTCCCCGGAGGGCTCCCTAGCTTCCCCTGACAGATGATTTGCTCAGTCCCCTAACTCAGCACATTATCAGGTTGTTTAAAACCAGAGATAGCTTTGGGGGAAACCTTGGCCAGCTTTGTTTCCAGAGTCACCACATTAGCCTGCCTGCACAGGGCACCTTTGTTGGGCAAACTTCACATTTCTGACTTTCCGGCTCGGAAAGATTGGCTTCCAGCATTTCCTTCTGCCCTCGGCCACGGACTCAATGATGTCACAAAGACTTTATTAATTTTAAAAGAGACTAATTCAGAGAAGTGGGGGGTGGGGCAGAAGGGGACTGGAGAGTTAGGGGGAAGGGCAACCAAGGGAGAGACTATATCAGGAGAGAACTATTTCTATGACATCTCACCAAAGCTTTTAGAATTAAAATATGAATGAGTAAAGACAGGGATGCAGTAAAGAGCAAACAGTAATGATTCACCAAGGATCTGATCCATCAGAGGCATCAGACAATTTCTTTTAATCCTCACTGAGCTCACAGGGGCAAAGCAAAATCTCCTGCCAATGTAATCATGGCCAAGCCAGTTTGGACCCAGGTCATAGTCATTCTCCTGGTAGAATGGAGAAGTGAGGGATGAACATGGTAGGGGGGAGGGGTGGCATGAGGAAAGGGTGTGGAGAGAGACAGAAGGGATGGTCTATACTTCTATGGGAGAATGACCTAGGACAGCAGAGCTGCTCATGACACTTCTTAACTTGGGTCCTTCTAGCCTTCTGTGACTCTATTTCTCTATATGTGGGATAGGCAAGTACCCACCCCCAACTCCTATCCTGTGCTGAGAGGAGAAAAGAGGCTGCTACAGAAATCGGTCTCCAGTCCTCCTGGCAGAGCTGCAGAAACAGTGCTCACTACCTCTGCCGCTTTCCAGGGAGCCCACATAAGTGGAGCTCAAGAGACAAGTTAACTGTTGTCTTCCTTTTGCCAAAAAGTATATTAAATTCACTGACCACATTTTTCCAAAACCCCAATGCAGAGGGACATTCTCAGATCAGATGCAAAACGCACTGGCTGGGCTCTGGCATGCCGGGCACCACACATGTTTCATTTCATGTTATTAATATTTAAACCAAAGCAGCTGTTCCCTGCTCCTCCCTGTTCCCCCCCCTTCTCTCTCTCCCTCTCTCTCTCTCTCTCTCTCTCTCTCTCTCTCTCTCTCTCTCTCTCTCCCTCTCTCTTCTTTCCCTTGACCCCTCTCTCTCTCCCTCTCTCTCTCTCCCTCTCTCTCTCTCTCCCTCTCTCTCCCTTCTTTCCCTTGACCCCTCTCTCTCTCTCTCTCTCTCTCTCTCTCTCTCTCTCTCTCTCTCTCTCTCTCTCTCTTCTTTCCCTTGACCCCTCTCTCTCTCCCTCTCTCTCTCTCTCTCCCTCTCTCTCTCTCTCTACCTCTCTCCTCCAGGGACTCTTCAATATGCCCAGAACCAATCAGATTTCCAGGGAGAAGACCATTCCTATGTCCTTTGCATGGCCCCTTGCCCTTTGCTCCTTGACCTTTCCCAGACTAGTGACTATGAATTAATTGAATGAATTAATTAATTACTACACTTCAAACCTGGCCAGGCTATTAGATTTAGTGGCTAGTCAGTTGGAAGCAGTGTTCTGGCTATCTCCCAGGAGATGGGCATAATACTATGCTTTATTAGTCAAGAACAACCAACAGCATCAATATCTATCAACGGTTTTCATTAATATCTTTTCACTGTTTAAAATCAACATCACACACATATTAATAGTCATACGTGTCCAAAGACAACACCACACTGAGTTTTCTTTGCCTCTGCCTCACCACCACGCTGAGGCGAAGGACTGACAACGCAATATGCAGCGCTGGACTTAAAGATCTGAGTTCAAATCTCACTTCTAACACTTACTAGCTATGGAACCATGGACAAGTCACAACCTCTCTAAGCCTCAGTCTTAAATACAAAATGCAAATAGTAACGGTTGTTTTGCCTTCCTCAGACGGTTGTTGTTATAAGACCCAATAAAATAATGCATGTAAAGTTCTTTGATGTTATGTAAATGTTAGCTATTTTTTTATTACTCATCACTGCAAGAGGCCTTAAGTAGCATATCCAATTATTCCCTGCCCCACATCTGGGTGTCCTGAATATAAGGGAATTGGATGCTACAGAAACTCTGGGACAACAGGCTATGAGTAGTCTTTATGAGAAACAATATCATGTTTACCATTTTGTCTGGGAGACTGCTAAAGGGACTCACATGGGATATGAGAAAAAACACAGTGAGAATGGGCTCTGGATCCCTGGCATCTGGTAGTCTTAAGACAAGGGGAGGGGGAAGGGAAAGGACTAGGCAAAGGTTCAATGTGCAGGACAAGCCAATCAAGGAGATGAGAAAAAGTTTAAAAACTATCTAAAAATTTTGTTGTGTAAAAGTAATAGTGATCGTAATCTTTTCTGCTATCATGTAGCATAGTGACAGTTACATACATTGGTGAACATGTGTAAATTTGGTTTTACTATAAGTTTTGTCTAAAGACAATGGTAAACACCCTCATGGTTTCCAGAATTTCACTTTAATCTGCATTAGAGAGTACGTCATTCAAAAGTGCTCCCTCAGTTACACCAACAAGTTGGCTAAAGTCTGGGTCATCTGGCATGTGGTGAGTTCAGAGCCACCAGGGTGTCATATGGAAATACTTCACCATTTAGATTGGAGGAATGGAGGTGAGGAAGATTAGTTATAATGTCCCTATAGAGAATGCTATTAATATAACTTCTAGCTGACCTAGGGAGATCCAGATACCTATTAAAGAAGTTCTCAATTTTTCCTTAGATTCACATGCCCCATTTCTTCAGTTCTCCTCTTATCCCGAGGGTTCCTTATTAAGACTTTTAGATGGGGGTTGGGAAAGACTGGTTATTATGTGTATAGCAGTTATTTATAGTCAGTTTGTCATAATGGATAGTGTTGGATTTAGAGCCAGGAAAACTTTGAGTCAACTAATACATTGGACACTTACTAGCCTTGTGACCCTGGGCAAGTCACTTGACCTCTCTGTGCCTCGGTTTTCTCATATGTAAGGTGAGGGAAGTAGCATTAAATATTCTCTAAGGTACCTTCTAGATCCTCCTACCACCCTCTCTCTCCAATGATGAATAAGGGTTTGGTGTCAGAATGCTGAATTTCAAACAGGAATCTAAGGAATGACCTGCCACTGAACCAATTTGTATTCCTGACCATCCAAGCTACCAAAGCAAGATTCCAGTTTCTTCAATCCCCAATAACATACACACCTCCATAGTACACAGAAGACACAAGACACCTATACTAGGCCAGTAATAGCTGCTTTAGTCCAAAGACAAGACTCATGAAGCTGACAAAACCAGGGATAAAAGACCAAATCCCCAGATACTTTGGGGCCATGGTTCCTTAAGGACCTGAGTCCTTCACTGACGTGTTATTACTTAATATACCCAGAGCTGCACATTTTGAAATTTCATCACAGCTAGGGGAAGGGGGTGGAGTAGGGAGTGCTATTGTGGACAATTAGCACAAAGAGGATTTACTGTTTCTTACAATCAGGTACAGCCATTATAAAGCCCCTGAGGGCCCCAACATATCAGCACCATGGTCAGCATTCTGTTCCTTGGCTTACCTGCTGACACTATGTCTGTAGAGGCGAGAAGTAGCATGTACCAGTTCACATTGATCCTCAGAAACCCTGAAGGAAATTCAGTAGCCTCATCTTTATGGGATGATTAATATCACCAGCCCCTCAAATTAATATCTAACCACTGAACTATGGGGATACAACACTGCCTAATTCTACTATTAAGGCTTGAAGGAGCTTATTCATGAGCCATAGGCTCCGTTTGGGCTCAATAATTCACTCTGATGCCAACAAAGGTCTCTTCAGAAGATACTTCCTTTCTCCTTCCCTCCACACACACATACACACTGGTCTTTGGGAGTTAACCTCTGGATGTAATCATGGCATTGGAGGCCTAGCCCAGATTCATTGTGGGTATTCAGGAATCCTCTCCATTTCCCCACATCCTAGGGCTTATCGCTACAGTATGGATGTATCCCTACACTGTGTGTGTATATATATATATATATATATATATATATATATATATATATATATATATATATGTATATATATATGCATGTGCATGCAAACATACACACACACACACATACACATACATACACAGCATTAACTAACTAGCCAAGACTACCCAAAACTATCCAATAAGTCTTCCATGTTCCTCCCAACTGTCCATAAGCATACATACACACATACACACACACACACACACACACACACACACACACATACACACACACACACGTACACATTCCCAGGTAATAACAATGATATCCTCCTAGCCATGACTAGCCAGCTAGCAAAAAACTAACACATAACCCCTTCACTCCTAGCTCAACTACCAAACCTTGGCCATGATCCTCTTGTCCAGAGACCCGCTAGTCATATTCAGCCATACTAGAGTCTCTGTCCCATGAACATGTTCTGCATTTACCCTCGAGTATATTGCAGTTACCAGTGTTGGTTTTTTATCTCCCTATTTAAACATAAGCTCCTTATGGGCAGGAACTGTGTCTAATCTAAACTTTGTACACTCTTCATGTCTAGTACAGTACTTTGATGACAGCAAATATTTATTAGATGTTTGTTGAGTGAATGAATGACTGGCATGGGGCCCAGGTGGTCATGCCAGATTGAGTCAAACAATGTTCCAGCTTACAGGCAGTGGTAGTGCAAACCCCAGGGGCCAGAGGCCTGTCAGTGACATCAGTGATGAAAGTAAAAGAGGCCTTTCCCTGGATATTGGTGCTCAGGGGTGGGTGGGACTGACAAGGAGGACAGCATCTTGAGTGGGTAATTGCAGACGACAGCGGGAGCTGAGAAGACTGTGGGTAATTTGGGGAATTTTTGGAAACTGTAAGGGTGATGTCAGCCTCAGAGAGAGAGTAGTCCAGCAAAAAGTGTGCGAAGGAACAGTTTATTAGTCTAGAAAAGATTTTCAGACTCACAGTCCTCCACACCCCACCCCCAACCTTCTCCCACCAGGAGGGTCACATGGATGTAATTATAATACACAAAAGCTGGTGAGCCTGGGCTGGATCCAGGAGAAAAGATGTGAATGCACCAATTTTATTATAGATTATTGATAAGTGGCCAAACACAGCACATTCTACACACACACACACACACAGAGCCAACAGAGAACTAAAAGTGTACAAGATTCAGAATCAGAGGACTGGGTTCAAAATCCCAGAGCTGCTACTTATTACCTATGTGATCTTAATCATCTTCTTGCTGTCCACCCTACCAAAGCACTCTCTGAACCATCAGAGTATCCAGTCACCATGTCCTGGGGCAAGGGTGTGCTAGAACCATCTTTTATGGGAGAATCAGTTGTTAAATCGTATGTCAGAAATTGGAAAATGTTATCAATTAGAACTTTATTATTTTGTTCATCATCTAGACTTAAGAAAGTGATGGAGAAAATGTTACTTACTATTGCAGATTAAACATTAAAGTGTATGTTGCTTTCAAGAGAGCAGGTTGTTAAATATTTACCAGCACACTACTCAACTTCGGACCCTCCACTGGAGCCATCTGTCTTGTGACTGGTGAGCACGAAGCCACAAACTCATATGGCCAGCTATATCTAGCTAACACCTTGTCATACTTTCCACTCTAGCCCTTCTTCTTGTCATCAACCTTGCTTCTGCCTATTCCCCTCATCCTTCCCCACCCTACTTTCTACCTCTTGCTCTGGAAACCATAATCAAGTCAATACTGCCACTGCCGATGGGACCGCCATTGCCAATCAACTCTCCTATGATTCCATTCATCATCCCTGGGACAGAATGAAGGACAGAAAGAAGCACAGACAAATAGGACATCTTTGAAACCTTTTAAAAAAGTTCAATTTACTATATACTTTAAAATAAAAGCAAGTTGTACATAATAGCTTCATATATAATCTTCTTTTTCTGTTCTACTATATATGAATATGGAAATGCCCGCTATATTTGGTGATTAAGTCTAAAATAATTTTTTTAAGAAATCCATGATCTCTAAGGCTTCATCTAGCTGATCCTTTGCCCAGAGTTTAGGGTGAGGGGTTAGGGGTAGTGAGAACATGCCCATTTCCTGCCTCAAGGCACCCCATTTCTCAGAGGTACATCAAAGAGAAAATTCAGAGAAAGTCCCCTGGAGATTAAGCCTTGGCCTCCTAATCTCTACTCCCCAGGATGGTGTAAAGTTTGGATTTGGCCTTTTTGCCTAGTCTACTAAGTAGACCTCCCATAGTCATAGGCCTTAACCTCAGGGTTCCTAGTGTCCACAGCCTAGTCCTCCTACAGAAGCAGGTGTGAGATGTGCAAAGGGAGATGGATAAATGAAAAGCAAGGATCAAGAGGCATGGGAGAGCTTTCCGTGAAGAGGTATTACAACATTAAGGCGTTCTTACAACAATAAGGGGTCTATGAAACAATGGAAAGGAGATATAGAAGTGAAGCAGGGATAGCATAAGAGAATTTTAACTTGTTTTAGAGAGAAGACTGAAGCTGGGTATCAGCTCTATTTCTTCAAGAGCTAGTTCTAGTATGAAGAGCCACTGGTCTGGATTATAGTGTCCTCCACAGACCCACCCCATGCTCAGAAAAATCTCCATCCCCTTTGACACAGGCCCCAAACTAGCAATCCCAAAGCTATGCCTCTTACCAGCTCCCGAACTCCTGCTTCTCTTGCTACAGATCTTCCCACATAAACACAGCTCCCCCCACACACACACTGTCATATCACCCTGGAGCCTATAGCTAATGGCCTCCCTACCTTTACTCACAGACTAGACTGGTGGTGGCTGATTCCCTTCCTAATCATCTCTCCCAGGAGGCCATAGCTAACAGTGCCTTCTACCAGAGGGACACAATAAACATCAAATTGAATTGAATCTCATCTTTCCCTGGGGCTTAGCACTAATTTACCCATCCCCAAAGAGGAGTCTCCTGGAGTGCCTAAAAATTCCCTGGATTCTCCTTTCCCTGACATTTATCTTCAGGTTCTTTTCATTCCGAAGAACAAAAGCCCTTTATGCACCATAAGTGTTGAGAGCCCACACCTCTGACAAGCCATAGATCACACTACTAGGGAGGAATGGTGTGTGAGCTGGTGAGCCATGATGAGAAGGAAACAACCCTCCTCTCCAAGGCCCCTTTAAGGAAGGGAATATGGGCGTAAGTATGTGGGGAAGGGGCTCTATTTCCTGACAATAAGAAGGGCAGAAAACTAAGAGAAATAGGAATATAGGAAACCAGGAAAGCATATGCAAAGGCAGGGGAAGTGGAGGAGGAATTTGACTCCAATCTTGCCTAAGGAAGGTGATTCTGGGAACAGTTGAAGATGAGGAAACGGGAAGAGAAAAAGAAAGATGATACCTGAACACATGATTCACTCATTTAAACAAATATTTATCAAGCACCCATTACATACAAGAGATTCTGGTTGATGCCAAAGGAGACATAAAAATGAATAAGCCAAAGTCCCTGACCTCAAGGATCTTACAATCTGGTAGAGTACATTAACTTAAAGCAAAAATGTAATGAGTTCATCAAAGTTTTAGAAACGAATGTTAAAAATAGCTTTTACATGTAACTGGGAAATAAGATATACAGGTAATGGGGCATAGAAATTTATCTTACCCTATGGGAAGATAGAAAGGAAGGGGATAAGAAAAAGATAGAAGGGAGAGCAGATTGGGGAAAGTGATAATCAGAATGCATGCCATCTTGGGAGGTGGGGGAGGGGAGAGATGGCAAGAAAATTTGGAACTCAAAATCTTGTGGAAGTGAATGTTGAAAACTAAAATTACATTAATTTAAAAAAAGAAAAAAAACTGTAATGAGTCCAGAAAAGGTCACTTCCTGTAAAGGGAATCAGAAAAGTCTTCATGGGACATGTGGCATTTAAAATGAGTCTTAAAAGGTGGGGACAATTTCAACAGATAGAAATGAGGAGGAAGGAGAAAGACATTCCAGGCAGAAGGAGTAGCATGAGCAAAAGTACACACATGGGAAATGCAGGGTATATTCAGGGCGTTCAGGGAATGATATACAGCCAAGCTTAATTGGAATATAAGATTCATGAATAGGGGAATAGGGGGACATGAATCTGGGAAAATAGGTTCAAGAAGCTAAGTGCCAATTAATTTAGAATTGAATGCAATAGTCAATGGGAAGTCACTGAAAGTTTTTGAGCTGGGGGATGATATGATCAGAGCTGTGCTCTAGAAAGATAAATTTGGCATAAGGGTGTAGGGTGGATTGGAAAGGAGAAATGATGGGGACTAGAGACTCATTAACAAGTTACTAAAATAGTCCATGAGAGAAATAATGAGAACCAGAACTAAGGTTGTAGCAGTGAAACAGAAAAAAAAGGATATGTTAAAAAATCATGAAGGTAGAATTAATAATGAAGGATTGGAGAGAGGCGGGGGAGTGTGGTGTGAAAGACATAGAAGATCCAAAGATCTAAAGATGACTTCTTGGTTTTGAGAGGTATCCTTAACAGAAATACTAGTTAGGAGGAGAAGGTTTGGAAACAAAAATTATATATAACATGATGATTTCAGCTTCAAAGATGTCAGACTCCAAATGCTAGAGGGACATTTGGGCTGAGATCTCTAACAGGCAGTTTTAAATGCAAGTCTGGATTTCACAAGAGAGGTCAGGACTAGAGATACAGATTTTGAAGTCATCTGCTTTGAGGTGATAATTGAAGCCTCAGGAGGAGATGAATTAGTAAGGAAAAGAATATTAATATAGTGCTCCTTCTGGGCTAACCCACCTCAAACTGTACTTGTAGGAGGGAAGAGAATAAGCAATCATGTAGCCCCTATTGTGGACCAGGCACTGTGCTAAGCACTTTACAAATATTATTTCATTTGATCATCACAACTGCCCTGCAAGGCAGTCCATTTTACAGTTTAGGAAATTGATAAAAACAGAGGTTAAGTAACTTGCCCAGGATCACAAAATCGGTGTCTCAGGTCAGATTTTAACTCAGGTCTTCCTGACTCCTAGTCCACCAGCTGCCTCTTGCTTAACTAGGAAGGCAACTTCCCCAGTTTCAAGATATTCGATGGATGCAAACTCCTAAAACTTTGTTCCTGAGCCCCTACCAGTTCATTTACCTTTACTAGTCAGTCAGTAAACACAAATAACATAAAGCAAAGGTATTTACTAAGGCAGCATCTAGTAGCTACAAAACATTCCCCACCTCCCTCTGGTAGTAAAGCAGAGGCACATTCTCTCACAACTAGACAAAGTGTAAGTAGGAAGGGGGTGGTGCCCTTAGAGTATACTGGTAGAAAGACACACACTTGGAAATGCATGTCAGCAAGTTAACTCACACCAACGGCTAGCTGTAGTATAATGTCATTAATTTTTATCAAACTTCTTTGTATCTTAGAAAAGGGTAAGAGAATAAACCCTTCTTTTTATTTTAAGAACCCATCACCTCCTTTCTGCTATCTACCCCTCATCTTCTGTGATTTGATCAAATGCAGGGGGCTATCAACTGATCTAAGGTACCCCGATCAACACCCCAAATACTGCATAAAAAGGTTTAAGGACAGAGCATTGGGAAATCTCGACATTTAGGTTAACAGAGAAGAAAAAGATGGAATCGAAGGAGAGAGAAAGATCAATTCGAGTTTTAAAAGGACTGTCAGAGTGAAATGTCCTGGGAGACAAGAAAAGAATACAACAGGGTTGAATGCTACAGATGCACCAAGAATTATTGCTGTCGTTCAGTCACTTTTTAGTAATGTCTGACTCTTTGTGACCCTTTCGGGATTTTCTCGGCAAAGATACAAGATGCTTTGCTTCTCCAGATCATTTTACAGATGAGGAAACTGAGGCAAACAAGGTTAAGTGACTTGCCCAGGGTTATACAGCTAGTGTGGATTTGAGGCTAGATTTGAATTCAGGTCTTCCTGACTATAGGCCCATGCTCTATTCACTGCACCACCTAGCTGCTCTGTCCAAACAAGAATAAGGACTGAGAAAAAGCCACAGAATCAACATTGGTGACTTTTGAGAGAACAATATCAGTATTGTGGACAGGGCAGAAGCCAGAGAAGATGGCTGATGAGGAAGTCGAAGCAACAAGGGTAAATACCTTTTTCAAGAAGTTTTGAAGTGAGTGGGAAGAAATAGAGAAACGTGGCTTCAGAGTATTGGAGGTTTTGTTTGTTTGTTAGGTAGAAAAGACTTAAGCATGTCTATGGAGAAGACCTTGAAGCCTTTCCTAGGGCTCTTTTCAACCCCAAATAAAATGTATGTTCCTTTGTATTGTATCCCCTAGTAGATGGTAAACTCCATAAGGGAAAGAACGGTTTCATTTTTTTCTCTGTATCCCCAGGACCTATAACATGTACCTGAATGTTTCTAGAATTGAAGATGCATTAGAGAGGATAGAGGATAATTGTCAAAGTGAGGCCCTAGAGACCAAGAGGAAGGATGAGATCAAGAGGACAGGCTGAGGAGACCATGTTGTTGTTATTCAGTTGAGTCTGACTCTTTATGACCCCATTTAGGTCACATTCTTGGCAGAGATACTGGAGTGGTTTGCCATTTGCTTCTCTAGCTTATTTTACAGATAAGGAAACTAAGGTAAGCAGGTAAAGTGACTTACCCAGGGTCACACAGCTAGTAAGTGTCTGAGATTTGAACTCTGGTCTTCCTAACTCCAGGCCCAGTACTCTATCCTCTGAACCACCTAGCTGCCCAAAGGGGACCATATAAAAGTGTCTAGATATTTCTTACTCTAAGACAAGAAAAAATGAGGTGAGGGTAAGCATAGTTAGAGAAAAAATTCTAGGTGAAGAGGGAAATTGAGGAAGGGGTGGGGGAACCTTTATCTGATAAATAAAGTAGGAAGTAAGAATTTTTGCTTAAAGTGGGGTAATCAGATAATGGTGTCAGCATGGGAAAGGTTGGGAACAAACAATGGAAATCCTTTGGGGATGTCAACCAGAGATGGAAAAAAGGATCAAATTTCTGAGCAGTAAAAGAACCAGAACTTGGAGAAAACCTCATCCAAATCCCTCACTTGATAGCTGAGGAAACTGAGAGCCAGACAGTTGAGGTGACTTGCCCAAGTTACACAGTAAGTAATAGACCTTGAATTGGAGCCTCAGTCCTCTCACTATGAAGCAGGTAGTTTCCTCAATTATAAAGTGGGATAAAAACATCCAGCTTGAAGGCTTGAGTGAGATATTTGTTAAGGTACTTAGCACAATACTTATTCTCTTTCCTTCCCCGTCCCACAACACCACACTTAAGTAAGGCCCCAGAAAAGGTTAGTAGCATGAATCTTCACTGGACTCAATCTGCCCATTTTGTGATTTAATAGCTAGATTTTAATTTAATAATTAATAATTTGATTTCTTTTATTAAATAGTAATTTATTTAATTAAATAATATTTGATTTAATTAATGAAAGATAGAATGTAAATATATTTATATAACAAATATATTAGTAGAAAATATAAATAATTAATTAAGAACTAAATTAAATTTGTGATTTATTAGCTAAAATTTACATAGTACTTACTATGTTCCAGGCACCGTGCTAAGCATTTTACAAATATTATCTCATTTGATCTTCACAACAACCCTGGGAGGTAGGTGCTATTATCATCCCCACTTTGCAACTGGGGAAACTGAGGCAAACAAAGTTCAAGTGACTTGCCCAGGGTCATATAGCTAGTAAGCATCTGAAGCAGGATTTGAACTCAGGTCTTCCTGACTCTAGGCAGGGCACTCTATCTGCTGTGCCACTTAACTACCTGACTTTCTCCAGCATTGGTCCAAAGTCCAGAAATGGAGAAATAGATTGTGGAGATACATGGATGAAAGGAGACTGATGAAAGCTGAGTGTACATAGAAAAGTTGTATGGTTCCACAACCAGGGCTCTAAGCTACATTCTAGCAACCTACACACCATACCACTCCCCTTTTTCTCCTTCACCACATGTGTTATGCTGCCCATTGTCGATATTAGGAACCATCCTGCTTCCTTGTGTTAGTATCCCTAACCCCCTTCGTACAGTGCCTCGCACACAGTAAGCACTTTAATAAATGCTTTATGAATCTATCCATCTCTTCTAAGCAGAACTCTCTATTGTCATCCTAAATAAGTACTCTGATTGAGTGGTCTTGTCAATGAGCATCCTTCCTCCAACGAAGCAGATAGAAACCCATCCATCCCCACATATTCTGTGAGACTCTTCTAGAAATCTACCACATGGGAGCCACTCAACCCACCAGGGACCTCCTTCCCATGTAAGCCTATATGACCAGCCAATCTTTTTTTTCCTAGTAGTAAATTTCCCTAATGGCATCCTTCACATCACTCTTCCAGCATGAGTCCTCATCTGGAGGATACTGCTTCTATTCCCATCTTCTCCATTGCCATTGCCTTCTCAACAATTCCCAGTTTCAATCCTTTGAATATACTTTGTTGTTCAGTGGTGTTGGATGACCTCCCCATTACCTACCACAAGGGGAATACTGATGTCGAATGAATGAATGAATGAATGAATGAATGAGAAAAGCCGTTGAGAATCTTATAAGAACTGCATAATTTTGCGATCTAGCCTGATTTTCATCTCTGGGTCCAATCCATTTTCCATTTACAGTGTCTACTGATGAACAACATATCTACTGTAGGTTGCCCATCCAACTAGATATTACGGTCTTGACAAAGCATGATCTACATCTACTCTCCATTAAGTCAAACTTCCCATGTGCTTATTGTTTGTTGGTCACTTTTAAAGCATCACTTAAGCAGAGCAAAATTCCCACAGAAGGTGATTTGGGATTTTGATTCCATCTCCCAGTGGATTCCAAGGGTGAAGACATGTCTATTAACACCTCAATGGGAGCACTTCTCCAGGGTCTGGATACTTGTTGACCCATTCACACCTCATTGAGGATGAGTGATTAAATCTCCTAGATTGGAGACAGTTTGATTGCCTTGGGCTATTACCATCTGTGCCACTGCTTTGCACTGAGCCTATAAAAAGGAGTCTTCAGTAGAGAGTCCTATCTTAAGTATTTCCTCAAAGAGCTCAACACAGACCAGAGGCCGTACCAGAACTGAATAAACCTGGGTTCCTGAGGGGAAAGCCTACAGGGTAACACAGTCATCTCCCGTGAGTAGAGAGGCAACTACATAGGTACATTAAAGCTGTACAGGTTCTTTCACCTTTGTAACCCAAGAATGAAAGAAGGAAGGAATAAAGCTTTTATTAAGAGTCCTGGGGATACGAATGAAAGAGTAAGAAAACCCCTGCTCTCAAGGAACTCACATTCTAACAGGGGAGGTAACACATATGGAAGTCACATGGAGAGATCCCATGGTCCTTAGGGCATAGCAGCAAAGCAGATGGTAATGTTTCTTTTTTAACATCATTTCCACTGATAAAATCATATCATTTTCTGCTGTTGAAATATTTGCTAACATGAAGAACTTTCTTTTCTGGGTCTCCATCAGCTGTGGCTGCAGCTCTGGAAGGGGCAGCTGCCAGGCTGCATCTCCACAAGGCTTGCTTCCCAAGATGATGACTGGGCATGAGGGGAGATGGGTGGTTAGATCTGCCTACCCATGATCCCCGAAGTCTCCCCCTTGAGGTGACTTGCTGCTTCCACTAGTCTGGCTAGGTGCTCTATGTGTGGCAAATGGTTGACAGCTGGTAGGAATGCCTGGTCCGTTCTCCACAAAAGTTGCCTTCCCAGCTATAGCTATGAGGACTACGCAGGAAGCAGGATCATTGGTCTGGGATGTGCTGCCATTCTTGGGACTCCCATACCTATCAAGAGTGATATTGAGAGGCAGTGATAGACTATCTGGATAGTTACTGGATAGGGCCTGGAATCAGGAAGACCTGGGTTCAAATCCTGCCTCCGACATTTACTAGCTGGGTGACCCTGGGCAAGTCACTTAGTCTCCATCTGCCTCAGTATCCTTAACTATATGGTATTTTCATAATAGCACCTACTATAGAGGGTTGGTGTAAGCATCAGATTAGATCATATTTGCTTAGTGAAGTACCTGGCACACAGTAGGTGTGTCTTTTCTTTCCCCCCAAGTTAGAATGGAAAGAAATATCTAGACATTGCCTTATGCTACTAATATTAGTTATTTGAATGATATAAGTCCACTGGGAAAGCAACCCCAAGCTTGAGAGTCCGATAATCTAGCCTTCTAGAGAGATATGGGTAAATTACTGGACAGCACCAGTCTCTTGGAGAAAAATAAGGGATAAAATCACTTGAAAGAGCAGCAAACCTTAGACTTGGCCCTCTAGAATGACCATGAGAAGTTCAGATGGTGCAGGGGTGATGGAAAGACTCTCCAGAATTCCCAAGTTTGTTACCTTCCAGGGGGAATCCAAGCTTCTGCAGATCCCTAGAGAGACTGTAGACTCTCCTAATCAAGGCTCATAATCACTCACATGATTACAAGATATAGAATATTGACTAGCTTCATGCGAGGTGCTAGAATCAGGCAACCAATTGTAGATATTCATAGACACTCCTCTGAGACCCAAGAAATTGCTGCACTCCCTGACTCAATTCTGTGAGTAGAACAATTTTGTCCAAACCTATCCAACTGTTCAGGGACAAGGATAAACCCCGGTGTCCATTCTCTTGTCCAGAACTGCTTCCCATCCATCTCTTTCCCAGAAATGAAAATGAACAAGCATAGGAGTCAAGCTCCTCATTCAACCCACCCACTACACAGAAACACAGACAAAAATCCCCAACCCAGTGCTAACTCAGTCATCTCTGGAATCTGGTCACCGGGTGAATGGGGCAGCTGAGGTGCTGGGACCCAACACAACACCAGAGAAATAGTTTTACTCATCCCTTGTCTCATGCCACAGAAATCCTGAGTGACAAGAGCAGCAGGATCAGGGTGAACATTTGCTAATCCGAATGAACCTTTGGACCAATAACAATAACTCACATTCGTACAGTGACTTAAGGTTCACTAAGGATTTTCCCCATAACTCCATGGAGTAGTCTACCAATATTCCCATTCTGCAGAATTAAGGCTCAGAGAGATTAAATGACTTACCCATGCTCACACAGATAGTAAGTACCAGAAGAAGAATTTGAATCCAAGGCTCCTGATTCAAGGTCTGGGACTCACTGCGCTATTACCATCCTGCCTCAACAGGAAAAGGAGCACGGCACCTGTAAGACACAGATAGAGTTTGAAGTTATCAAAAGAAATCCTGACCTAAATCTTTTACCCGTGTATTAAACGTTAACCAATTATCAACACCAAAACAACGTTAAATCCGATCTTAACCCAAAGCTTTAAATTAATAATAACTCCAACCCTAATCCAAACCCTACCCCTTATCAAGTTCAAAACAGGTTCGAGGGTTAACCAACAGGAAGTGCATGAGACAGTGGAAGATGGAGTTCTTTCCTGTATTGGTTTATGCACTAGATATATTGGAACAGACAGTCAACAAAGTGAAGAAAATAGCAATACTCAAGGAAACAGCCAGCAGATCGACAGGGCAAAGTCAATATTGACAGAAGAAGAGCAGGAAGATGAGTGACAAATGAGGAGATGAAAATTGAGAGGAGTCAGATAATAGATGACAGAGAAAGCTGGAAAGATGCTGAGAGTTTCCTATGTATGTTGGAAGTATTAGCGACCTGACCACTCTTCTACATGAGTGCTAGCCCTACCCTTCTATGATTTTTAAAGGGTCAACTGACAGACTACAGAACCCTAATGCCAATCCAACCCCCAACCCATGCCCAGCCAAAATAGAAAGCAAACCCCAGCCAGATCCAACTCTAGTCCAAACCCTAACCTAAACTTAACCTCCAACTCATCCCCTAATCTAAGGAATGGATGGGAATAAAGGTTCTTTGAGTGGAGAATAACCATGAAACATGACCCAAGGGCCAGACCAGACAGCTGTCTGCTTTTCATAGCTTGAAATATGTCTTTAACAATTGTCCTTTGGTTTTGAGTCTGATAGTAGAATATTACCATTATTAAGGGATTTCATGCAGGAAAAAAATTTTTTGTTTAAGAGAAGCAGACCTTGCCGATTCATGGCTGAGAAAATCAGGCACCTGTTAGTTATTTCCTCAGTGAGCAGCAAACTGGGATCAGAGTTCATAAGAAACCCCCCTTTGGGTTGCCAAGATTCATCAGGAAATGAGATTACCTGGAATTTGAAAATGATGAATAACTGCTTTAGACACTGACCAGCTTCTAAGCAAAGGGGAGACAAGGGCATCATGTCACAGGTATATATGTCTCCAAATATTTAGAAGTTATCCCAGCATATTTATTACTCACTTATTTCTTAGGGGAGATTCATCTAGTACTCTTCCTTTTTGCTGTAGCCTCACTTAATGGCTATAATTTGGGCCCCCCTGACTCAGAGTGAATGTCAATGGTAATGGTTTCTCTTTGGAACAGCAACCCTGAGGGTCTTCCCCTCCCAGTTTGATTTTTTTTCTCTTTTTTCTCATTAAAGGGGCCATCCCTTGACTCACTTCTTAAAGAGGCCTATTGGATGAATGGGCATTACCTCACTCAAAGTTACCTGAAAAGGCCTTAGCCTGAAAGGGCCAAGGTCTCCCATTGCATCCTGGATCATCTCCAGTCATCCTGATGAATATCAGGCCACTGGACACAGATGGCTCTGGAAGAAAAAGTGAGGCTGGTGACCTTGCACAGCCCTCCCTCACTCAAATCAAAGTCAATTGCAAGTCACATCATCGTTTTCCTGATGTCGTGGTCCTCTTTGAAAATGAAGGGCGAACACAATACATATGTATATACATATGTATGTGTATATGTATATATGTATGTATATAAAAGACTTCTTTTCTCTTTCATTTGCCCAAGTATTTGAATGCCCTTTAAAAAAAACATATTTGAAACGGTTGAGATTTATGGATCCAGATTCCATTTCCAACTTTGCCAGGGAGATGTAAATGCTATGGAACGTTCAAAGAGACCTTTCGAAACTTCTAGTCCCAAACCTCATTTTACATAGAAAGAAATAGAGTCCTTGAGAAGGGAAGTGATGCCCAAGGCAAGGCACTGGTAAGTACCTGGTATTAGGGGCAGAAATAGAACTTGGACCTGAGTTGTCTTATTCTATGTGCAGAACTAGACCCAATGAAGTAATAACTGTAAAGCTCTGGAGACAGTACCTGGCTCATAGTCAATGTTATATGAATATTAGTTATTATCATTTTTAGCATTATTAATCCCTCTCAAAGAGCATATCTTTGTGACAAAAGCAAAAGTCCAGGAGCTACCCAGAAAATGTATTAAATATATCTATGAAGGCAGCTAGGGAACACAGTGAATGGAGTCAGGAAGACTTTAGCTCAAGTCCAGTTTCAGATACTAGTTGTGTGACCCTGGGCAGGTCACTAACTTCTGTTTGCCTCAATTTCCTCATTTATAAAATGGGAAGCATGATAGCACCTACCTCCCAGGGTTATTGAGAGGATGAAGCAAAATAGTAACTCTAAGGCACTTAGTACAGTGTCTGGCACACAGTAAGCACTATGTAAATGTTAGCTATTATTATTATTATTAGATCAATACATAGATAGATAGATAGCCTTGAGAACATCTCCACATTCCGCCCATAATCATCACTTCTTTCTTAGAGGGAGATTCCCACATCACTGACGGCCACTTTTCCACTATCTTAGACCCCCCTGGAGACAGTAACAGAGTCATAACTTTCCTTTCTCAATCTTTTCCACTGAGTCAGCTACTAAGCGCTCCTCAGAAATACAGATCTGAGCTGAGAGCTAGACATGGTTTGGAGAAGCAAGCCTATCTCCAAACAATGATAACTCCATGATTATGTCTCCCAGGGTTAATGCACTCAATCTAGATACCATTTTGCTTGACCCCATTCATTAGTTCTAGCACTTGAGCAGTCAGTACCCACCCCCATACTAAGTATAAACGTCCATCTTCTGGTATCTGTGAGGGCTCAGTCCTTGGCCTCATGGCTCTGTATTTTAGTGTGCTTTTTCAGGCTTAGTTATTAATCACTTTTTCACATGAGCTTCTTAAATCACTCTGTATAAACAAAGTAGAAGATAGAAAGAGCCTGTGAAACCACTGAGGAAGATCACTGGGGAATCCTCTAGATTCCAGAATCATCCCAGCTAAGTTAGCTTTCTTGTGCAATCTCTCAAACGTTCATACGCTGGACAGCTGGAGCCAGGGCTACGAGGATTAACTCATTTAAAATATTCACAGTTGGTTAGAGACCCTAAGTCTCCAAGAAAGAGCATGAAATTCATAGATGCAAAGAATCTTAGAACTGGGGTCATACCACCCAATGCAAGGCTCCCTTACACAACATTCCTGATATCTGGATCATCCAGACATCACTTAAATACTACAAGGAACTCATTATCTCATGTTCCATTTCATTTTTAGACAGCTTTAGTTGTCAGAAAGTTCTTCATACTGAGCCAAAATCTGCTCCCTATAACTTCAACCTGTTCATCATTGTTCTGTCCTCTGGAATAACACAGAATAAATCTAGTCTGTTTCTATATAACCCCTCAAATATTTGAAGATAGCACCCTTAAATTTTCTCTTCTCCAGGCTAACCATTACCAGTTCCTTCTAAGTTTCTTAGAATCGGAATGCCAAAAACTGAAAGAAATTTAGAGATTATCCGGTTAAACTCCCTAATTTAGTAAGAGGATAGATACTGAGATCTTTCCTCCTTTAGCATGGTTTTCAGACCTTTCACCATACAAATTATTTTCTTCTATTCCAGTTTGTAAATGTCCTTTTTAAAATATGGTTCCAGGAATGGAACACAGTATTTTCAGATGTGGTCTGATAGCAGCACCATAACCTCCCTTTTACTGGGATAATTCTTGTATTACTTACCTGATAGGATTGCCATTAAGAAAGCATGATCCTGAAACACTCAAGAAATGTGAGCTTTCATTCTCCTAGTTTAAGTGATTATTTCAATAACCACTTGTACGCCATTGGAATATCAGGGTGTAAGTGATTATCAATGTAACTTAATTGATTTTTTAATGTTTAAAGTTCAAAATATATTAACAGTAAAAAAAAATACTTAGGTATACACAAGCATAACACAGTTCTCTCTAACTAGTTGAACAAGTTAGACAATAAAGTTAGAATAGCCGGTTATTTAGGAAGATCGAAAATTGTCCAATTCCAAAGGATACTCATGCTGATCGAAGCATTTGACATCGCAATGACTTTCCAGTTCTTTATGCCAGAGAGGCACACTCGAGCTATCCTCTGTCCATTCAGATCCAGCAGAGCAGATGGTTCTCAACTCCTAGAGCCGAACATAAATCTCAGGCAAGGCAAATGTAATGGGGAAAGTTTATCCCCGGTGCTTCATCCCCCTGAAGGTTCATTGTCCACCCCTGGCATCACAGGATGACTTTTGGTTCCTATGATAACCACAAAGTCCAGTTCTAGGAGACAATCTTCAGATTTGGAATGATGCTGGAAGCCTGTACATTAAAGAAGTTTCCCAGGGCATCAGAAAAATGTGTTTCAATACCAGAGTAATAAATAGGCCTTGCTGACTGAGGGCTTGGGTGTAAAGGCGATATTAAATAACTTAAACCAGAATAACTCCCTCCTCCACTTATAGAGAGAATGGACCTAATGGCCCCTTTACTTTGAAGAACTGACTTCCTCTACCCTTCACACCCCTACCTCTTCTGCTAGGCTCCTGAGCTCCCCTAGGTCCACATTAGCAATTTTAAAAGGCCTCATTTGGTCCATATTTCCTGCTCCATGCTTGACCTCTTCCCTGTAACATTAGCATTCCCCAAATCCTCTTAGCATATTCTCCCCAGCCCAGTTAAAGACATCCTTCAATCCACACATATTTGGAGGTGTGGGATGGGTTTGCTACATCCCAAAGCCTTGTCCCACTGTCCCTCCCTCCATGTAAAAGGCAAGTCATATTGTTCTAACCCTCCCTCCCACCATCCTTCTGCTAATCTTTCCTGTTCTGACCCATTATCCCTCCATCTCTCCCCCTCACAAGTTCTCCAGTAATCAGGAGGCATCGGTGGGCTCTAATCAACCCCCTGTTTTGACTATTTTAACAGCAATAAAAGGGCCATAAAGAGAAAGTCACAGGGCCCCACTGGAACTTTGAACGCCTTCTCCTCGATATAATTAAAAACACCAAGTGCTTATTTCAAAGCTGTAAGTGACAGCTCTGGCAGTGTGCCTATTGGAGGAAGCCTAATTATGCTATAAATTAAAGGACCTTTTTTTTTACCCAACATTATGACCTTTAATAAGATTGTTTTTACAACCAGCTGTCAATAAATCATCCAGGAGCACCAGTGAGAAGTGTTCTCAGAGAACTTCTGTGAATTTCATTAGTTGCCGTTTATTTGGTTTGGGCCAGCAATGATGTTTTTTAAATCTCAAATTAAAAGCTCTGAACCATAAAAGCTAATTCAGAAAAGTTCCCATTCCAGCCTCTGAAAATGAACCTGCCTAATTGCAGAAATTAGTCCAGACAGGTCCTAGCCAGAAGGTCATTAACCAGGAGGCAGTGACAAGTGTCTAGGGATCAGGGAACAACTGGTCCTTCAGGTGACTGGCCTCCACAGTGCCCAGCCAGCTCCAATAGTGACTGACAGATCCTAAGAGTGACCAACTGGTCTCAGAGCAGCCACTCCTACACCAGAAGTTAGTATCCTTAGGCAAATGGATTAGGAAAATTCCACAAGTCCCTCCAAACCAGAGGTTCTCAACATTTTTTTTAAATCACAGATCACACTGGTGACAATCTGGTGAGGCCTATGGACCCCTTCTCGGAATAACCGTTGCCTACCTTCATGATGGAAGGAAATGCTAAATTTCCATTAGAGGTTAGTGAACACAAAGACTTCCTAACCGCAGACCTTTGGAGGGATCTGATCTGAAATTGCTTCTCCATCTTTCTATAGCTGTGGCTTCTATGGAAGGGTGAATGATAAAGTCAAGTCACCAAGTCAAGTCAACAAGCGTTTATTAAGTACCTACTGTGTGCTAGGCACTGTGATAAGCCCTGAAGACACACACACACACACACACACACACACACATACACACACACACGGCAAAAACCAATCCCTGCTGTCAAGGAGGGTTTAGTGGGGAAGACAATATGCAAATAAATATGGACAAACAAGATATACAGAGGAGCAACTGGGGATAATCAGAGAAGCAGAGAGTGGACAGCAGAGACTGATGATTCAGGAGTCAGAAGAGGAGCTCAAGCCCCACGTTCACCATTTACTGGCTCTGTGGCTTTGTGTAAGCCATTGACTTCTCTGAGCTCCAGTCTCCCCATCTACACAATGGGAATATTTGTACACCTTATGCCACAGGGTCGTTGGGGGAAAAGGCCCCATAAAGTGCTATGGAAATACGAGCTATTACCATTATCACCTTTTCTTCTCAGTTATGTCCCTCAGCCCTTTGTCTGTCCCCTAGCAGGATGAGGGACAGAATGTCCTCAGCCCAGGACCAAATTATTCTACATTCACTGCTGCATTACGGTGAGTACAAGTGCAGAGAGATGTTTAGGTATACCAGTTGCAGCAATATGGCACCATTTTAGAACAGAAAGAACATTGGACTTGGATATCGGGAATTGAGAGATCAGGGTTCCAATCATCACTCCAGCCTCTATTACCTACAGGACTTTGTTCATGTCATCTAAGCTCTCTGAACCTTAGTTTTCCTCACCCACAAAATGGAAATATCTCTATCACCTATGTCATGGCTGTTTAGTAAAAAATAAAAGTGACAGGGACTGGACCTATTATTTAAGTAGGAGAGTGAACCGCCAAATGAGTAAATTCCCTCTATCACTGACATCTCTTTACAGTTTATGGTCTTAGAGAGCTGATTAGGGCATTGAGAGGTTAAGTAACTTGTCCAGAGCCATACAGCCAATAGGTGCTAGAGATGGCAATTGAATCCAAGGTTTCTTAAACCTAAGGCATGCACTCTATCCACTACGCCACAACGTCTCTCTATAAAGATCTCTCTATAGGAGGTTTATTATTCTATAGGGAAATGGCACATGGGGGCTGTACATGGAGATTCAGAGTAAGGACATATCACATGAAGACACACTATATATAGACAACATACAATGTACAAAAAGAAATATAATTTATGGAAGAAATGTGGTGCAATGGATGAAGAAACAAGAGACCCAAGTTCAAATTCCAGTCCTTCCATTACTAACTGTATGGATTTTAGCAAATCCTGGGGGCTTCCGTTTCCTCATTACTAAAATGAATGAGCTGCACTCAGTGATCTCTTAGGGTCCCTTCCAGCTCTGGGTTTCTATGATTTTATGACACAGAAAAAAATACTGCATGCAAACACGGTCTATGGAGATATTTCATTTATATATGTATATTTGATTTGTTACTAAGCAGTGGTGTTTTGTTTTTATTTTAATAAAGCATTATTATTAGAAGGGTGTCAGGAAATAAGCCTGTTAACACATCTCCCTACAAGCTCCTCATCTCACCCCCACCCCTATCCACATAGAAAGACTGTTGAGGAAGACTCAACTGGAGGAAAAGAGAAGTACTCCCTGTTGCTGTGGGGAAGTCAAGGCTGGAACCAGAGGGCAGAGTAACAAAAAGGTTGCCCTAATGGGTGTTTGTGGCGAACATCTCTCAGAATCCTTTTCCATCCATTCGCCACCCCACCCCCCACCATGATCTCATAACTGCACCATCCCCCATCAACGAAACCCCTGAGCCCCCTGATACTTTTCTCCTATGACAAGAACTTCGGTGGTTCTAAAATTTCCCAATGAAAACCATCAGGGAAGTCGTGCATGGGAAATGAAATGCCAGCACATGAGTCCCAGTGACTGTGAAGAGTCACATTGAACTGACCTGTGCTCTCTCTGCTCGGCGTCATTCATCAATCTCTGGGTCATCTGGAGCGTCTCACCTCAGGCTCACAGATCTGGTTTATGTACAATACACATTTTTTCCAGTTTTTATTTCATCTGATTTTTTCAAGCAGCCATTCCATTATTCCTTAACATTTGAGTTGAAAAATGTAAATTACAGGCGCCTGTGGATTGACGTAATGTGAAAAGAAGGCAGCTGTTTTCTCTCTCTCTGAACCTGGAACATGGTTTTTTAAAACTAATAAACCCCTTGAACCCCATGAAGACCATTTTGACTTTTTAAATGACCATTTCCAGAAGGAAAGCAGGAAAAGTGTTTTCTTGGTAAGGAGAGTCATGTTGTTACATCCTTAGGGGAAGATAAAGTTCATGGGCCAGCAGAGACTCTGGGAGATTGCCCCCAGACCACGGCCACACTTAGTGCCATGGTCTTTGCCTGCTCAGTCTAAGAAAGCAGATTCTGTGGCCACAGTGATACTCCGAGGGCCTTAGGGAGGGTCTGTAGTTACTTGTTTGATTCAAAAAATAATTCTGACTCAACTGGGCCTTCCCTCTCCAGGGAGGGGCAGTGGAGGAAAACTATCAGTAGTGATGGCCTCCAGAGTGGTCACTTACTTGGGGGGAGAGAGGGGATGAATGACCTCAATATGACAAGTGATAGCTGTTGTAAAATTTACAAATCCAGAGTGTTTTAGAGGTCATTTATTCCAGGACTGTCCAACCTTAGCTTTTTATTGAAACAATAGACAATATATTTTGATTTGCCATTTTATTGAGAGCTCTGCGGGAGCTCAGCTTTGTTTACTAAAGCATTTATGTAAATTTCTACGCTTGTAGGCAGGCTGCATAAATCCACGGCCAGGATGCACAAATAGCACTGGGGGCCAGCGGGCCGCATTTTGGACAGCCCTGACTCCATCCCCTTCATTTTACTGATGAGTAAACAATTGTTGCTGCTCTGTTGTTTCAGTCAGGTTTGACTCTTCATGACCCCACTTGGGGTTTTCTTGACAAAGATACTGGAGTGGTTTGGCAAACAGGGTTAAGTGACTCACCCAGGGTCACACATCTAGTAAGTTTCTGAGCTTGGATTTGAACTCAGGTCTTACCTGACTCCAGGCTCAAAGCTGTATCCAATGTATCACCTAGCAGAGATCCAGAGAATTTGTGATTTGCCCAAGGCCACATAGGTAGTGAGTGGTAAACCCAAGATCACAAGCAGCAAATAGTCTGGGCATTCATCTGATCTATTTAACAGAGAGGCAGCAAGACATAGACCCAGACTGACTGAGGCAGGAAGACCTAGGTTTTAAACCTCACCTTTTCCCCATATTGGTAATATGGCCCTGAGCAAGCCACATAACCCCTCAGTATCCCAAGCATACTCTCCAAGGCTATAAATGGTAGAACAGCAGCCAATCTCTATTGGGAAATTTCCTCCACCAATGAAATCACAAGTCTGTCTTTTCTTTTCTTTTTTTTTTTTTTTGAGTAATCTAATCATCATCAGCAGGTTCCTTCTTGACCATCATATGTCCATATCCCCACATGGTGGTCTTCATATTCATGGATAGGCTCAAGCCAAGGAAACACACACTCATTAATTTCCTGGATTCTTTCTCCAACTAAAAGAAGAATAGTAGAGAAAAGAACATGGAAAGTGTTTGGACATCTCAGACTATTTTTCTCTTGCCTTCTCTCAGAATTTCACTCTGTGGCTGCAGAGCAATAGGGCTGGTCTCTGCTAACTTCAGCAGCAGCCTGCTGTGAATCTTTTTCCTTTAAAAGACTGAGGTTCATTACCCCAACTCAGATAATGGATGACTATGTGGTCGGGTCTAGTTCTCTCTTCATCAGCACCAAAAAGAATGTTCCAGGCCAGAAGGTCTCACCCTTCTTGAGATTTTCCTGGCTCTCTGAGAGAACTCTGGGGAGGCCCATCTTGGCTGGGTGGCAAGGTGAAAAGGGATGCTCTCCTAACTGGAATTATCAGGGGAGTGGGCCTGGCTAGAAGTCAGCCCCTGACATTTGTGCATTCTGGGTGGATTGGATTTGAATTCAAGAAACAGAAATGTGTGGGGGAGTAAAGAGAGCAAGTACACATTCAAGAGGAGTTTGTACAGTAACAGAACCCTGAGTCATTCAAAAAATGCATATTATCTCCTTTCCACAGCCCTGTGAAGTGGGCAGTATAGTCATTATTATTTGCCCTTTACAGATAAGGGAACCAAGACTCTGTGAGATTAAGTGACTTACTTATGGTCAGAATTAGCAAGCATCTAGCCCGGAATGGTTGGCTAGCATTGCTTGGTGGGGGCACCATTGTCCCCATCCCACTTCTTCATCTTAATCTTGTTTTAAAAACCCTGCTTAAGGATGGCTTTATGCTATCTAGACCCAAAGTTCCTCCCCAGTACCTTTAGACCATGCTGCTCTGACCTTACAGACACCTTTTGCTGATTCTCTCGTCATCAAAAGTCGCTGTCCCTTGAAAGGCCTGGTTTCACTCGGGCCTATGCTTTGTCCAGGTTGGCTTGTCAGATACATAATCTTTAACCAGTTGTTAAGGTAAAATCGACATTTGAGTGAAGTTCAGTGCCTTCATCTATTATTCTAGGACTAGTTGACAATACTGGTGACTGCCATTGCTCCTGGATCATTTCTTCATCAGGTAAGTCCCTGATGTTTCTCAGAACATAACCTTTCTTTTTATACTTCCTCCAATAGATCTCCCTAAGTATCTATTTCTGGTCTAAGGTAAACCTCAAATCCTAGTTCTTTTCTGGAATGGAGAAGAGTCCAATCAGTGATCCCTAACTGGGGAACCAGCTACATCCCTTCCCCCAACTTATCTTCTCATGACCAACCTTTCAAGTGCCCCAGAGGAGCAATACTCAGGACTCTGTCTTTGAATTTAGCAATATTACAAATAGTACTGATCCTGGAGTCAGTTAAGACCTTAGTTCAAATCCAGCCTCAGACACTTACTAGCTGTATGACCCTGGGCAAGTCACTTAACCCTGTTTGCCTCAGTTTCCTCATCTATCAAGTGAGCTGGAGAAGGAAATGGCAAACCACTGCAGTATATTTGCCAAGAAAACCCCAAAATGGGGTCATGAAGAGTTGGACACAACTGAAACAACTGAACAACACAAACAAAAAAATAATAATGTCTGTTCCAAGAAGAGGAGCTATTTCCTAGTAGGCATGGTGTAGGAAGGGTAATGAATGATGACTCTAAGTTCAGAGGACCGTGGTTCAAAGCTTGCCTGTGTTGCCGAGTACCTATGTGACCTGAGGTCAGCCATTTAACCTCTCTGGGTCTCCGTTTCCTCATCTGTAAAACGAGGGAGTTGGACTAGATTGCCTATGAGGTCCTTTCCAGTTCAGGATCATGATACGATGGACTCCTAGAAGTCTATCTTCTAATTCAACAACATGACAAATTCTTATAATGACAATCATGACTTATAATTACAATCATGATAATTTTATCTTATAATGACAAATGCTTTTTTATAATTTAACAATATGACAAATTGAGACATACACTAAACTGCTAATTTCTATCCTGAAGAAGAAGCATTTAATAGAAGACATTTGGCATAAGGGAAAAAATACTGACTCTGAATCCAGAGCATCTGGGTTCAAATCTGACTTCAACTTCTTACTATACCCGTGTGAGTTTGGGCAGGTCCCTTAACTTTCTATGTACCCTCGGTTTCCTCATCTGTAATATAAAGGTATCAGACTAATGACTTCTAAGGATTTTTTGTTTGTTTCTTCCCCCAGCTCTCAATCTATGATTACAAGCAAATAGAAAATTTGGGAAATTTGGAATTGGAAAATTTGAGGTTTCGGGTCCTCTAATCTTGGAGATTTCATTCCTGAATATAAATCTCAACAAAGAAACCCTTCAAGAGGAGAAAATGAGAGACTAAAGAAGATAAATAGGAACACAGGATCATTGTGGGACCACAGCCCTGAAAGAGATGAGAGTGGATGGGATCAAAAGCCCAGGCTGGCCATGCAAACTTAGCTTTTGTTGTCCTTGTCAAGGAGAGATACCCCTTGTCTAACGCTGGAGCTACAAAGAAAAGGCCAGAAGATTATTGTAGGGAAAGCAAAGAAGAAACTACACGAGGGAGCTCAGTCAAAGATTGATTGTTGAAATATAAGAATGATTTGAAGTAACCAAGCATGTTTAGCTTGGAGAAGAGAAGAATCAGTGGGAGCATGATCACCCTCTGCAAGTATCATGTGGAAAAGGGATTACATTTGTTCTGTTGGCCCCAGAAGGCTGAACTAGCAGCAATGAGTGTTGAGTTACAAATTAAGGCTTGATGTCAGCAAAAACTTCCTAATAATATTGCTTGTTCAAGAATGGAATAGACTTCCTGGGGAAGGAGAGGGTTCTTCTTGGAGGTCTTCAAGCAAAAGATGGGGATGTTATCATGGGGATTCCTTTTGTTTGTGGGTTGTACTGGATGGCCACTGGGGTCCTTTCCAAATCTCAAATTCTGTGATACTCTACAAAAAAGGAAATGAGCTCATCCTCCAAGAGAGTACAATGATTGAGGGCTTAAAAAGAGAAGGTATAAAATAACCATTATGAAGAGTATTAGGGTAACAGTGGAAGAGGAAGAAAATTGATGAAATTGATCCAGAGCCACTGGTCTTCTAGCCGTTCCACAAACAAAACACTCCATCTCTGTTAATTATATATATGTGTATGTGTGTGTGTGCGTGTGTATATGTTTGCATGTTATTTTCCTCCCTGGATTGTAAGTTCCTTGAGGGTAGGGATTGTCTTTCTGTATCCTCGGGGCTTAGCAGAGTACCTGGTACATAGAAGGTACTTAATAAATGTTTAATGATTGGTTGCTTGATTCCAGGCACAACCTTTTCGTTCTAGAGAGCTTTTAGCTCAGGAGTGAGGCTTCCTAACTGCAACATCTTACTTGTATATGTAACTCCTTTGTCTTTTCTGTTTCAACCTCTGCCTTAGTTTCCGTCTCAATCTGTGCGTGTGTGTGTGTGTGTGTGTGTGTGTGTGTTTCTGTGCCTCTCTATGTTTCTGGCTCACTCTTTCTCTCTTGGTCCTGAGCTTGAAAAGCTAGGATTTAAAAATTGAATGGATGGGGGATGAGGGGGGCAGGTAGGTGGCACAATGGATAGAGCACCTGCCCTGGAGTCAGGAAGACTGGAGTTCAAATCCAGCCTCAGACATTTGACACTTATTAGCTGTGTGACCCTGGGCAAGTCAACACCAATTGCCTCGGGAAAAAAAAAGTTGAAGAGGCCATAAAAAACAGCAGATTCAATGTGGAAACTGTCCCAGGGAGAAGGGGTAATGTGGGAAGGCCTTATTGCAGTGGCTAACGAACTCTTTAGATGCATCAAATGTCAGTCTGTCTCAAGCAGCCCAGTGAGAGGAAGTGCCAAGTTCTCCTTCCAAATCTTGAAGTTGAGAGAGTGCCCTGAAGTTTCTAGATTTGTCCTCTCCAACTGATAGGAACATACAAGGTCTGTCCTGGCAGCCTCCTTCCTTCCAATCTGGTTCCAGACTGGCTTCTCCCCATGCTGCCTGTAGGCACAGCCTGTGTGGCAAGGCTTAATGCAGACCTGAGCTGGGAGGGCCTCTCTTCAACCCCAGAGGCTTACAGGAGGCAACCCTGAGGGATTCCAGGAAATGATTCTGTACAAAGTGTCTGTGATTATCGGGATTTGGAGGAGGGGGAGGAGATTTGAACCGACACATGGAATGCTTGCTATAGTCCTCACCCCAGCTTTCCCCGGGGAGAGGGAAATGGGTCAGTACCAATCTATGGAGGCCTCTCCAAAACAAGAAGCCTTTTTTTCTTAGTCAAATTGAAACATTCTTTCTGGTTTGAACTGGCTAAAAAGGTCCTCTCTGTGCCTTACTGTCCTTGTTTGGGCTATGTTTCAAGGAGCAAAGTGTTAGGTCCTTCCTCAAAGACATTAACTGAACATTGTTGAGTTAAAAATAAAATCTCCTTAGAGGAAAAAAAAACAGCTGTTCCATCCAGTCTATTTTGCCTTTCATTGTGATGTGAAACATTTCTCTTAGGGAGGTTTCCAAGAAAAGGCTGTAGGTTCCCACCTATGAGGCTCATGGATATGGATTGTCAGAAATCAAGCCCTCATATCCCTGAACAGATTTAACCAGCCAGCCAGTCTTGTAGGTGAATTGGAGCCTAAATTGGATCAAAACTCTATTTCAGGACTTTGTTTTAAATCGATGGGACAAGTTTGAAAGCTGTCAGTATACAAGAAAATAGCACATCTGGAATGGCAACTATGACCTCCTGCTGGCTAATATAACTCAACATGTCTGTCAGACTTTTTCTTCCCCTCAAATGGCCACAATTTATTTGGCTTCTGTCCCTTTTGTCCAACTCCTAAGTAAAGATGGTTGTTAAGCTCTATATTTTTACCTTCATGCAAATTACAAGCTATATTTTACCGCTGAGTTGCTTTCTCTCTCCTTAGAAGTAAAAATGGCAGAAAAAGAAGCTAGAAACCAAAAGTTATGCTGATTACCAAATTCTCCCAGAAGACAAAGGAGCAGCTTGTAATTTTCTTAACTGTAGCTATATTTCCCCTGTATTTGGTCCTGGGAAGCTCACCCCAAAGATGTTCAGACCAAGGGCAAACCTTGAGTTGGATTTAGTCATGTTCCACCCGTTGGAATGGGAGGCTATTATCAACTGCTTTGCAGCAATTGAATAGGTTTGTAATATAGAAGTGACCAATTCCATGCTTAAAGAGGCCAGGGAGAAAAATGAATGGCTACGTCTGGAGGAATCAGATCCATGTTTTGGCTGTGGTCTGACATCAGCTTTGACCATAACGTAATGTCTTTTTCATGGAAACCTACACTTTGAATTCACTCTGAAGTTAAAGGCGAGAGCAATATAGTAAACGTTTAGTAACAACTCCCCCCACACACACATACCTAGATTTATTAGCCAGTTAAAACTTTAATGGTTAAATCTGAAAACCTTTTATTTCAATGGCCCCAGGGATGTGCACAGCTGGAATGCTGAGTTTTAATATATTCAAATTGGAATAAAAAACCACGGTAACAAGGAAGTTAACTTTCTTTCTTAGATGCTGTTCCCAAGAGACCAAAGTGGGTGTTGGAAAGGAACATATACAGAATATTCACACAGACCCCTCCATCTGGTAATGGAGTGACAAAGGAGGCAGGGAGGTTGTGTTATAGGGAGCAGGCAGAATGATTCCCTTTCCACTTATATTGACTAGCTCCCTTTCCCTCCCTGCAGGAAAGACTTAGCCATTGGGATGGTGGGTGCAAGTAACATTCCTGCTAAAATTTAACCCAGTCTTGCTTACTTTACCTTTTATTTCAAGAAAGAATATCCTAACAATAGCAGCTCACACTTCTGTATTCCTTTGTTTTAACAAAGGGCTTTTTTCATAATCATCTAACTAAAACAAAGGGCTACATATATGTGAGTTGCTATTGTTAGAATGTTCTTATTCTCACATACTCCAATAATGGCAATTGGGCTATATCCACACAATTCCCAAATCCAGACTCTCAGGTTGGAGGATTAAAAACGCCTCTCTGAAGATCATTTGTAAGTTGTGGGAGGTTTTTGGAGACACAAGCTAAACAAAGATGATAAAAGAGACAAGGAGATGGTGACAATGGAGAGAGATGTTCACCATTTCCTAGCTTGCATCACCAGATTTGGAAGCCCTATACACCACTAGCCTGCAATGATATTTAGAGTAGACACTGATGTAAATGCTGAATGAATGAATGAACAAATGAATGAATGAATGAACAAATGAATGAAGCTCATATTAGGTACCAGACACTGGGGATACAAATGTAAAAGTAATGCAGTCCCTGACCTCAAAGGGCTTACATTCTAACGTGAAGAGACAACACATATGGAAGGTTGTGGCCAGGAAAAGAAGTTTTAGTCTGGGAAGTCACAGGAATAGTGAATAGACACATAAGGTAACTGCCTGTCACACACTCTCCTGGAGCAACAATAGCATTGCTTTGACTGTTCTTCTCAGATGAAGAGGGAGAGAATGGGGTAGCCTGGGGAAGACTAACACATATGTCCACTATACACATGATTCCAGGGCATATGGTGAGATGTCTAGGGTGGATAACCTAAAAGGACATGTAACATGATCAAAGACAAGCTAGTTGGGGAAGTTTAGGTATGTTTGTACTCAAATTACTCCCCTGGTCAGAACAGCTCATCTTCAGGGTGCAGTCCCAAAGCTTAGTGAATTAACTCCCTCATGGAATGAGGGCATGGTCTCTGGAAGTCTGATCTAGCAGGTTCTGTTCCAGGGAGGGGGAAGGGGAGCAATGACAGGGCAGACAGCAAGATTCCCATGGAGAGAGCTGGATGGGTTAAGACATGGCACCAGACGATGGTGGATGATAGAGGCAGATTCTAAGCTACAGCAATCACTCATGAGCTAGCAACTTGTCTGTGTCCCTCTCCCTGTTGGTGTGTGAAGGATACAGGAAACGACCAGGCTGGCTAATTTGGAGCTGAAACCTAGTGTAACCAATGCTGCTGCTGTAGACTTTTATCTAATATTTTTCTAGAGTGACTTACTGAATACTACTCTTGCTGTGATACGGAAGCAATAACTGAGCCAAGTGCTACTTCCTCCACTACCAGGAGACACAGGCAGGAAGCACTTAGCCATTTTGATGATGGGTGCAAGTAACATTCCTGCTCAAATTTTACCCACTGGCGCTCACTTTGCCTTTTATTTCAAGAAAGAATATTATTACAAGAGCAGCTCACATTTATGTAGTCCTTAGTTTTAACAAAAGACTTTTTCATAATAATCTAATTAAAACAAAGGGCTACATAAATGTGAGCTGTTCTTGTAATAATATTCTTATTCTCATGTACTCCAACAACTGTTCTATTACAAGAAATCTTAGGTTTGATCGGGTTCCATACCACAGTCTAATAGGTGGGCAGGAATGAAGGCAAAGGGGTGATGGTGTCACAGGTACATGTATGAGCACAGGAAGCTACAGCTCAATCACCTTTACAGATAAGACTCCTAGGCTGTATCAGAATTCCTGTATCGTCATGAACTCTCCCCTCTGGTGACTTGACCAGCCCTACTCTTCTTGGTGTTCATGTGTTTGGATCTCCAAGCTGCTTGCTTTCATGGCAGACACAGTCACAGTCCAGGAGCTGCCAAGGGAAAAAGTCACAACCACCCTACAATTACTCCTCTGGCTGACTTCCCAGTGGGTCATCCCAGAACAATGGTAGACTGTACAAAATGCCGGCGTAAGATAGACTCCCAGGTTACCCACACAGCTGCAGCTGCACACTTCCCCAGGCACCAGAGGCTTCCCGAGGTCAGTTCCTTTCCCCACAGTTAAACCAATTTTGCCCAGAGACAAGGGTTGCAGCCAATTTTATATCACCAAAAAACAATAACTTCCTTCCAATTTCCTCAAGTACTCCACTGGGTCCACATGCCAGAATGTTGGACTGAATGGCCACTGAACTTCTAATTCCATTGCCATTCTGAAATGGCAACGCAATTATGTACAATGGGCATCCGTTTTTCCTCTTACTGCTGCTGTTCTGCTGGGCTGTAGGGTTGTTGGGAGAATTAAACAAGCCAAATTTAAACCTAGGAGGTATGTAGGTGGCTCGATGAATACAGCGCTGGGCCTGGAGTTAGGAAGACCTGAGTTCAAATGTGACCTCAGACACTTACCAGCGGTGTGAGCCAGGGCAAATCACTTAACCTCTGATTGCCTTAATCCGGAGCAGGAAATGGCAAAGTACTGCAGTATCTTTGCCAAGAAAACCCCCCAGACAGTATCGTATGGTCCACGATCACAAAGAGTCAGACACAGCTGAACAACAGCAAAATGCAACCTTAAAGCTCAACATAGATGCCAGGGATTATCATCGTGATTATTACTATTACAGTTCCAATGTAATGCAAACAAACATTTATTAAGTGCCTACTGTGTTATGTACAACACTGTTGGGCCTTGAGGAACAAACACCAAGTTCAGATAAGATATGGTCTTTTGCTTACAATCTACTAAGGAGAAAAGACACCATCAGAGAAAACAGCAATGCATACTATTAACTAATAAGTAAGTGAGAGAGTTCTAGAAGAAAATGCTCTGGAAGTCTGAGGGCAAAGGCCATTACCAACTAAAAGGAATCAAGAAAGGCATCTTAAAGAAAGTTGCATTTGAGTTGGGCTTTAAAGGATGAGATGGGGAGGAGGGAATTGATATGTATAGATATACATATTTCTCTATCTAAATGCACATATTTAAATTTCTATGTGTGACTATAAATTAAACGTATTTATATTGCTTATAAATGTATTTGAATACATTTATTTATATATAATTATTATAGCCAAGTTTACTTTTATGTTTATATAGCTGTTTTGTGCAGTGCTTTAAGATTTATGAAGTACTTTACATGTGTTCTCATTTGATCCCCACAACAACTTTCTGAGATAGGTGCCAATATTATCTCTATTTTACAGATGAAAAAACCGTGTCTGAGAAGGCTCAATGAGTTTCCTGGGGTCACACAGCTAGGAAGTTTCTGAAGCAGGATGTGTACTCAGGGCTTCCGGACCGCAGGCCAGGCATACTTTCTCCACCCCACCAGCAAGTTGCCTTTGGCATGAGTGATAGATTGGAAAGGAGAGACTGGAAGGTACCTGCCTGTTAGGATGCCATTACAAGAGTTCAGTAAGGGGGCAATGTGAGCCTGTACTCAGGTGGTGGCCACGGGAACAGAGAAGAAAGGATGGATGCTAGAAACATTGCCATGGTACCATAAGACTTGACAGCTGATTTTCACGTGAGGGTTCACATGAGAGAGAAGAGTCAAAGATAACACCAAGCTTATGAACAGAGGAGATGGAGTGGATGGTGCTACCACCAACAGAAGAAAAGGGAGAAAAAGGAGCAGGTTTAGAAAGAATGATAGCATTCCATTTTGGACATGTTAAGTTTGATTTCTCATGGAACATCTAGGTGGAGATACCCTATAGACAATTAGAGGTTCCGATGATGAGGATAATGGGTATGTGGGAATGCAATGGCAGCAAAAGAAGTGATGGAAGCAGTGGGAAGCTGGAGGAATTGGAAGTAATAAGAAAAGGGGATATAAATTAAGGAGGCTATTAGTAAGAAAGAGTCAAAAAAGAAGCAACAAAGATAGGTCCGCATGTGTCAGAAAACCTGGAAATGAGAAAAGAATTCCTTCTCATTACTCATACATACACTTTCTTCCTTCTCCTACATCACACACACACATGCACATACATGTGCATACTACCATACACTGCAAGAACACATACATTTATACAAATACATACAGACATACCTACATACACACAAAATTTCAGCATTCGAAGGGATATCCATAGGTATGAGAAAGATGCAGAGAAAGATGGCCATGGGCATAGAAATGACAGGAAGACTATCTATGAGATGGGTGATCAGTATTCCCCAGTCCCATCCCAGACACACAGAGTTTTCAGTCTAGGAAATCACAAATCATAGGGTAAGGAGCTAAAGCCAGAGTCATAATCCCAGAAAGCCCTCAATTCACACTGGCCATCAGAGTCAGCATTTAGTACACCATAGTTTGCGGCCATGGGGATTTTACGGATAGACACATAAGGGAAACATGATCAGAGCCTTAAGGGAGAGGAATCTCATAGGACCTGCAGGCTCTGGGTGTATTTTTCAGCTCTGAGTCACTAATATGTCTCATGTGGAGGCACGTGGACCTTCACAGGGGTTTCAATTTCAAGGCCATTTTGGTTTTTTTATGGGGTCTGACATTCTCTGCACAAATGTTTCAGAATTGACAAGCAGGCCCCGTAGCCCTGCCTTGGCCATCAGTGGGCCCTTTCCAAAGGGGCAGAACAGCCCTTCAGCTAATCTCACCCTCAAAGTCATGAATTTCAACTCCTTGGCATAGATACATTACCAATTGCAGGAAGTTGGGAAATAAAAGGAACTTTTCAAATAAAAAGATGTCAATTTAATGGCTAGGGACCTGGAAACAGATGTTTCTCACACAGCTCAAGAGCTGCCCACCCTCCCATCCGTCCTCCAGGTTTTCAAAGTCACTTCTTGTCAGGTGCCCTGGTTAAGAGGCAAAATTAACGAGCTGTGCTCCATTTTACTGCTGCCGTCTGATGTGGGAGCCTCACTCCGGAGCCACTCTGAGGACGGGCGGGCGCTCAGCCCCCAGACCCTCCTCCCAGCAGCACAGCAGGGATCAAAGCTGAAAGCAGCTCAGTTTTTATGGCAAAATGATTAAAACCACGTGAGGCTTGTTTCCTCACACGTGACCTCCCAACAAAGTGCAGGAGAGCAAGTAGATAAAAGGTGAACTGGGGGATACCCATGAGCTGGAGGCCTCTATGCCCCTGGGCCAAGGGCAGTTCATTCTAGAGTTCCCATGGTGACTGCCCCATCCTGGCCTAGAGTAAAGGTATGACTAGAGTGACCAAGGAATCTTGCACAAAGACTATGGTCCATTACACACACAGATGTGCAAGCACAGATACACATGTACATGTCCACGCACGCATGTGTATTCATATGCCTTCAATCACAATCCCATACGTAAAATTCATCCTTCCTCTTGTCCATGATGCTTCTCCCCATCGAATTTAAATCCTGCTCCGAGCTGAGCCATCAATCTGCCCACATTCTGGGGCCATACAGCACAGAGTGAAGTCCGTTTCACCAATCCTGTAGTTAAATCAGCCCTGGTAGATGGCTCTGCTAGATAACTCGGGGCCCCTCAAATCCCGAGAACACACTTCCCAGGGGGACAATAATAACCAACATCTATATAATGCTTTAAAGCTTTCAAAGTACTTAAGGTAACATTATCTCATTTGATCCTTAGAACACTGTGAGCCAAGTTCTAAGGCACTATCTTAAAGTACGGTAAGTGCTATTACCCCCATTTTAAAGACGAGGAAATTGAGACACAGAGAAGTTATAATTAGCTCCTATTCTCATAACCAGCATCAGAGCCAGGATTCAAACCAGGATTTCTCCCAATTCCAATTTCAGCACTGTTCCACTAACCTATACTAGATCCCACCCCCATCCTCCATTGTAGTGCGCAGGCCACTGACCTGGAACTCTATGCCTCAAGTTCATTTCCCTACCGCCTTTAGCACTCCAGGGGCCTGGACAACTGTCATTCCCATAAGTTCAAATGTCAGCTCCTTCTGGAGCGGAGTGGGGGAGAGGCAAGAGAGAGGTTGTCCCTTCTTTAGGGCCAAGATCATTGACCATGGAATTAGAGATGTAAAGCTGGAAGAAGGATCGTTATCTTATGGGAAAGAATCCAACTCCCTCATTTTACAGACGAGGAAACTGAGGCTCACATTAAGTTACTTGGCCAAAGTTGCACAGACAGTCAAAAACAAACACAGGATTTGAACTCATATCCACTGGCTACAAACCTGGCATTCTTTCCACTGCACCACAATGCCTCCCATGGGCATGTGGTGATATTTGGCAACCCTAATGTGTGACGTCAGTTATAGTCTGAGAGGTCACAGGCCACATCTAGAAGAGAGCAGAACCTTGTTCCCAAAAGGCTGGAGTGGCTCTGGTCTAGAGGTGGGGAGCAGAGGGGAATTGAGGGGGAAAATCCCAATAGGGCAGTGGATGGTGTTTATAGTGGGACGAGGGGAGTAAGACAAGGGGGATACAGATCAGAGTTGAAACCAGTCATTCCAAAGTTCTTTCTAGAGGATAAAGTGTGTGCCAAGCCCTCTCTCGGCTTGGTGGGGGGGGGGGCGGATATAGAAGCTGCCATCCCCCTCCCCAAGACCTTAGTCTCTCTCTCACTGGTGAGGCAAAACTTAGAGACATGAAAAGATCGAGTTGAGTCTGTCTGTTAGTTCAGCGCCAGATGAGTGATTTAGATTATGGGGATGGAAGAGATCAGAGAAGGAAGGGGTGGTCAAGAAAAAAAGGCTCACTAAAAGGAGAGAGAGTTGGAACTGGGCTCAAAGGCTGGGATTCAGATGGAGGAGAGGGGAGGGGTGGGGGGATCTAATCAAGAGGAAAATCATGCAGAAAGGTGCCAACGCAAGGAAGCACCTAATGTACTTAAAAGAGAGTAAGCAGAATGGTTTGGCTGGGGTCAATGGCACACTGAGCAGATTAATGGGAGATACCACTGGAAAACCGAAGGGCAGACTATGGGAGCAGCAGCCAAGAGCCCCATCTCCTGCCTCTGCTCCACTCAGACACTTTACTCTCAACACACCCCCTGCTCCAACCCTTTCCACTGATTTCAAGATTTTAGGGGGCTGAGAATTTATTTCTCCTTATAAAGAGGTTGGGACACCCCTCTAGGAAGTCAATGAAAATTCTCAAGCCAAGTACCTAAGTGACGTTAATCTAGAAAAGGAGGCCCTGGTCAAAAGCACCATTTTGTGAGGCACCCAGGCTATGTGGACTCTACAGAATTCTTTATTTCACCAGCAGTAAACAGTAGACTACCCTACCCCACCTTTAGGAACCCATCCACCCACTCCCACTTTCCAACTCCCTTTATCTGATGCCTTCCCCATTCAAATGTAAGTTCCTTGAGGACTAGGGCTACCTGTCTTACTAACATTCCTGGAGCACTTCGCCCAGTGCTTAGCAAAGCACTAAGTAAGCATTTAAAATGCTATATTTATTTATCTGTCCCTATTTCTTTCTCCCTATCTCTATATCTCTAGGCTTTTTCCAATCTGTCTTTCTCTTTATTCTTCTGTCTATCTGTGGGGTACAGAGGAAGGAGAGGCTGGAAGCAGAGAGACCTTCTAGGAGGCATGAGGTAACTAGAAGGATGGGAGCTGTATAAAAATCTACACCAGGAGTGGATCACCCTGCTCTTTCCTTTGTACCTCTACCAAGCTCAGTCCACAGCCCCTACAAACCAGGCAGTACCCTGGAGTGCCACAGAATCGGAGGGTGGAGAACTGAAAGGGCCCTAGTGTTCATCTAATCCACGTGCTAACAGGTACCCAAAGTAATATATCTTAGAGACACACCAGTCACTTTCCCCAGGGTGTCAACAATCCTAGAACTGCCCCAGCCCTTGTGACCACCAGGACAACCAAGGCCTTGGAATGCAATCCTCCCAATAGCCATCCATGCCCCCGTATTTATTTGGCTACAAGGGAACTAGCTTTCTTTCGCTAAATCAAACTTTATCAGACAGTTTTACTGTCGGCAGTTAAACTGAAATGTGTTTGTGCAACAGTAAACACCTTGTTACTGTGGGGAAGGATTATATAAACAAAAGCCTCAGTGAGGCACTGACTCACTGTATCAGGAGGAAGCAGCAAGCTTGGAACACAGGCCGGAGGTTCCCTAGGGGTGTCTCAGGGGCATCCCTAGAAGCATTGCTTGAGAGCATCCCTCTCTCTCTCTCTCATTGCTGAGTCCCAGGGGATCATCCTCTGGTTGGGCTGTCCTGCTCTCATCAGAAGGAAATTCCAGGCAAATGCACATCCGAGACAAGCCATTTCCACAAATGATCTCAGACAGTTAGTACAGGACCCAAGCTGTCTGGGAGCGACTCCAAGATAAGCCTGAGAGAATAAGCAGGAAAGATGAGGACGATGGAGATCAGGGTATGAGTAAGTAAAGGAAGGATGAGGCTTGGGATTCAAGCTTCACTGGGATTGTGCATGAAATGGGGGGAGGAGGGGGTGGTCAGACAAGTGGGGGCAAAAATAAGTAACCAAGTTTTCTACAATGGGTTTAAGCAGAACGGGGCTGATTCTGATAGAGGCCTCAGATGGTGAGATGAGATCAAGCCCCCTGATGAGAGCACAAGGGTGGGAGACGAAGAACAGCTGGAGAGAGAGAGAGAGATGGGAAGGAGTCCTATGGGACCAGGACAGCCCTGCTGTCATGAGTGCTAGAAGAGCTCAGCCAGGACAAGGACAGAGGGACAGGGCACCAGTAAAGCTACCCCTTTCTCAGCATCCAGTGAAAATCAAGAGAAGCCGATCCTGGCATGGAGAGAGGAATAGAAATCACTAAACAGAGTGCCTAGGCTCCTCAAGAAATTGAGGACTGGACTCAATTCAGTAAATACGTATTAAGCATCTCCTGTGTACACAGCATCATGCTAGGCAACAGAGCTAGGAAAAAAAATGCCAAATTTCGATGACACAATAGCCACAGTACCTTCCCTTGTGGATTTTATAGTCCAGCCTATGGGACTAGAAAGAGGTCTTGAGGTTTAAGAGGTTTCTTAGTGAGATGCTGCTCCCAGGCTGGCCACAAGTAAGTTGTGCCTCTCTCTATCACGCCTTGTCCCCCTGATGCCTCCTTGGATAGAATCTGTGCCTCAGAGCTCTTCGCAACAGGAAGGAAGGAGCTTTTATATCATAAAGATATCTGGTTAGAGGGAGGCTGGGAAGGATGATTCATTCTGAGCAGGTGGTTGGGGGGCAAGGGGGTGTGGTAACAGATGGGTAAAGATAAGCAGAAGAACATTGAGGGGGGAAAAGGCGATAGGGGAACAAGAGAATAAGGGGAGCTAAAGATTCCAGACTAGGCATGGGGCATTGGGAGCTCTTCCAGCAAGAGAAGAGAGTCCACAACATGCGGTCAGCAGTCTGGCTCTATGACCCGGACCCTCAGCTGTATCTCCCTCTTCTCTGTATGTTCACAGGCCCCTGTCCCCTTGCCAGAGTCTGAAAAACCCGAAAACAAAGACTTATGATTCTTTGATGTTCCCCAAACTCCCTGTCCCTGAATAATAAGAGTAATAAGAATTTTTTATTATAGAATTTATATAGCACTCTAAGGGTGCCAAATGCCTTACAAATATTATCTCATTTTATCCTCCTAACAACCCTGGGAGATAAATACCATTATCATTCACATTTTATAGATGAGGAAACTGAGGCTGAAATAGGTTGAATGACTTGCCCAGGGTCATACAGCTTGTAAGCAGGATTTGAATTCAGGTCTTCCTGACTCCGGATCCAGCTCAAAATCCACTGAGTGACCTGACTGCCTCTGAATCCATGCCTTGAGGCTATAGGAGGCAACCAGCTATTCTCAGCAATAGCCCTTACAGGCAGGAACACCTAACTTTGCTCCAGGCCCTTGCTTTCAGAAGATATTGCTACTTAGGGGCCCTTGCTTCTGCTTACCTCCCCACAGACATGGCTAAGAACCTGAGCCTCTTTCCATCCTGTGTCACTGGCCTTCACATCCTCCCCACACCACCCCTGCCATATTGGTCAAGACAGGGCAGCAGGTTTCCCTGGTCACGGAGAAAGAGGTCATGAAGTATAAAGACACTGTGGCCACAAAGCCCCAGGGCACCACAGCCACGGAAATATGTCACCACAGTCACTTCCTGATGACCCCAACGCCTTCAAGCTCCGCAGCTCATATAGAAGATTCCTCTCACCACAGAAAGACCAAGAGATTAAGTGGAATCAGGCCACAGTCCAAGCCATAGTCAAGGGCCATAAATCTGGCTGTTCATTCCAAGGGCATTATTGTCACACTTCTCCCACCTCTGACAGGCACGCCCAGGAGAACAGGGAAGGGGACAGAAGGTACTATCAAAGCTGTAGTCTTACTGACTGACTGTTATCATCACCCCAACTCTCCAGTGGTCCCTGAGTCTAAGACTTCAGGCAGCTTGCAGCATAGCTTCATGCACAAGACTTTCCCAAGGCCACACATGGTAATTCAGAAGACTGCTGACACAGGCAGATGAGACCAAATTCTTTTTGGTTCACACACAGGTAGAATGAGCTAGAATGGTTGATGGATCCATGGGCCCGACCCTTAAAACTCCCCCTTGTGTTTCTCTTTATCTGATTTACTCATGATTGGTGCACTCAGAGATACCTGGGGTCTGCTTACCCTAGATTGGTTCATTTGTAAAAGGCTCTCATTGTTTCTCCTGTATAAAAGGCTCCCTTTGTCTACCTCTACATAAAAGCCCACAGACCTGGACCCCACAAGGACATTCTGAATGGAGCTGTCTGGATGGAGTGGAGCTGATTGCCTGGCTTGTAGTTACACGGGTGATTTCATTTCCCAAACCTTGACCAAAACTCAGACCTAAGGATGACAGCAAGGAGGAAACAGGTGTTTCCTTGATTCTTTATATGTGAATGAGTAGTGCACACTATCAATAAAGGCTATAATTAGCTTGGAGAGAAAGATGATTGTGTTCCTATTCCTCGCTATTTAGAATCAGGCTAATGAAACCACCTAGGAACACCAGACTGTCTTTCCCCCTCCACCCCAGAAATGAACTATTCTGCCATGAAAACATCTAACCCAATGTTGACATAATTAGTTTGGCAGCCACAGAAGAAAAGTCCATTTAAGAATTCCATCTCAGGGGTTCTAGATTTCCTCACTTTCATGAATGACTTTAGGCAGTCTCAGAGTAGGAGAGAGTCTAATAATTATAGCATCTATATAACATTTTATGGTTTACAAAGTGCTTTATATATCTCATTTGATGCCCCAACAAGCCTGGGAGGCAAGTACTGGTGCTTTCGCCATTTTACAAATTAAGGAACTGAGGCTGAGAAAGAGTAAGTGATTTACCCAGCGTCCCACAGTCACTAAGACTCTGATGAAGCATTTAAACTCAGGTCTTCCCAACTCCAAGTCCAACAGTATGCATTGAATAGTATAGTGCCCTCATTAGAGTTATTGACAGCAGCTATTGTCTTCTTGTTCCCACAGCTCAGCTATGCTGCCTCCGTGATCATAGAGGAGGAAATAATAAGGTGGGATGATTCAGAAAATGGTGCTGGACAAAACTCAGTGGAGTCAGCTCTAATTCCCTTGGGCAGCTCCTCAGAGTTCAAGGACAGGGTCCAGGCTGGAGCATCCTGCAGCTAAGTGCCCAGAGACAGTCCAGTAGGTCAAGTGTACGGATGCACTGGGGCAAGGATAATAGCTGTTCCCACAACAATAACGGAGGCTAAGAGCTAGGACTGGCGCCAGGGACCAGACAGGACTTGGTGGAGATTCTAGCATTTTGAGGATGACTGGAATAAGGGGCCCTGAGGCCAGAAATAGAGTGATGTAATTTAATCATAAAAGATTAAATTATATAAGAGAACCAGGAAGTTTTTTCCACCTTCATGTGCTTGCACTGGTATTGAACAATATTCCCTCCAGTTTGTACGAGTTATGAGCGAACAGCCATGCTACGTTGGAAGCTGGCTCTTGGGCAAATCCCTTAAAGTCTCTGGGCAATGGCCAGCATGGAAATAGAAGGTCTGTAACATTCCTTTCAGCTCCAATGCTTACCATCTTGAGTTAATCCCCGGGCCTCAGTTTCCTCATCAGTAAAGCAAGGGAATTGGACTAGATAGCCTCTGAGGTCTCTCCCAGTGACAGACTGATTGATAGAAAAGGTGATACGCGTTTTTATAACACCTACTATGTGCCAGGCACACTGCTAGGTTCTTTTGTTGTTGTGGTTAACAAATATTATCTCACTTGATCCTCACAACCACTGTGCAAGGTAGATGCTATTGTTATCCACATCTTAGTTGAGGAAACTGAGGCGATCAGAGGCTAAGTGACTTAGCCAGGGTCATACAGCTAGTCAGTGTTTGAGGCTAGAGTGGAGCTTAGAACTTCCTAACTCAGGCCCAGCTCTCTATCTACTGCACCCCGAGACAGATGATGATGGTGGTGATAGATCAATCGATAGATAGACAGACAGACAGACAGATAGGTAATTGATAGATGATAGAGGGAGGGAGATGATAGAGAATGATAGAGACAAAGATGATTTTGATATAATTATAATAGCTAACATTTTTATATTGTTTACTATGTGCCAGGCTCAGTAAGCACTTTACAATTATTTTCTTACTTGATCCTTACAACGACCCTGGGAGGTAGGTGCTATCATTTTCCCCATTTTACAGATGAGAAAAGTGAGGTTAAGCGATTTGCCCAGGGTGAGTGTCTGAGTCCATATATGAACTCAGATATTCTGACTCCAGATCTAGTACTCTATCCGCTGTGGTACCTAGCTTCTGAGAGACAGAGAGACAGAGAGAGACAGACAGACAGAGACAGAGAGACAGACAGACAGAGAGAGAGAGAGAGAGAAGAAAAGAGGAGAGGAGGAGAGGAGAGATGAGACAGAAACAGAGAGAGAGAGAGAGACAGAGAGAGAGAGAGAGAATGGTAAAAAAAAAAACAAGAAAGAGATACATTAAATCTCATGATTCTGTGATCCTATATAGAGTTTAATATTGTCATCAAATAAACTTACAAGAAAGTTAATACATCTCCAATATCTGGGAGATTTGGAGAATTGGAAGAAATTAGGAGGGATTAGAGTCAAGTGAGGGCAAATCAGTAGACCTGAGTCTTGATGCCTAGCACTAGGATTGGTAGAGTCAGAAACCAATAGATGGGAAAGGCCAAAGAGAAGAATGGAATAATCTAAGCATCATGCCTATGACCAAAGCTTCAGAGACAAAATTTCCAGAAGATATATTTGGAGCTGGCATAATCTTCCTAGGAGAAGAAAAGGAGGGGATGAGTACATGGGGGAGGTCAGCATTCTCTTTTTTACTCCTTCAGAACCTGTATTTTCCAGCACCCTAAACTACATCTCACATTCTGAAACTCTCCCAGTGACAGACTGATTGACACCTACTATATGCCAGGCACACTGCTAGGTTCTTTTTTGGATTCAGTCAAAGGACCCCACTTGAGGACCCAGAGAGCCACATGTGGCCTTGAGGCCACAGGTTCCCCACCCCTGACATTGAGTCTTAACCAACAAAGGCTACCTTTACCTCAGGAAACCACTCTTGCTCGCCTATCTCCCACCCCCACCCCCACCCCCACTCTTCCTATACTCAACAGCATATGATCAAAAAACCACATGTGTAACTCTTTACTTAATTAAGAAAGGACCTCAACCAAACTGTAATTCTGGCTGTTTTAAAGTAATGCCACTTGTTCCAGTGATATTTTCTAGTACAAGGGTGGCCACCCCATCGTCCAGGAGTGACAGCCTTTTTTATATCCTACATCAAAAAGACTGTATTTATAGCAAATATCTATAAACACTTGGGAGAGAGTCAAAGAAGTACCACTCAGAGGAGGAAATGAATCTTTTTGAAGGTGTTACTGTTTCAGCTCCTGAGCAAGATTTACCAAGATGTACGCTTCTAGTAGCACAATCCACAAGGACATCTGTTTGTGGAATCCACCTTGGGTGGTCCACTGGCAAGGGCAGAGAAACCAACAATGAATGAAAGATTCTGACCGAGTTAGAGAAGACAAGCTTTTGAGGTGTTAGCTGCTTCATCTTCTAAAGAGATCAAACCTTGCCTAGGCCTTCCCTGACATCTCAGTCCCTGACTCCTGGTTGCAGAATCAGCCTCAGGTGGTCTCTCGGTGCAGGCACATGCCCAATCCCCATAGCCGTCAACCAATGTCATCTGTGTTGTGTCTTTTCCAATGTTATATAATATTTAACACTCTAGTGAGCCAACACAGTGTTTTGTCAAAGCACAGTTACTTATTGTGTTACTTATTTTTGTGATTAAATAATTACCTTCCCTGATCCCCTCAGCAAGAATTGATTTTTCCCTCAGCTAATATCATATCACTTTATATTCTCCCGTATCCACTTTTCATATTCTGCTATGGATTGCATTTACCTGTAATATCCCTATCCTGCCTCCCTAGGTAGAATTGACTAGATTATAAGCTTATTTTATTGTAACTGGCCCAACTCCTAACAGGGTGTATCATACATTTCAAGTGTATAAATGACTTCTTAAAACAAACAAGAAAATGACATAGAATTAGGCATTTCCATTCAACAGGCCTTGGGAACAAATTGTTCTCATTCACCCATTCTGACAGGGGAAAAGTCTTCACGTGTTTGGGGTAGATACCCCACTAACTCACCAAGGGGTTTGAGTCCTGGTTTAGCCCATCTGCCAAGATGGTTCTACTGGGGCGTGGCTGCTGTGCGTGCTACAACTTCTTGGAGCCACAGGTGAGAGTTGGATGACCAGCTGGACACCAGAGGTAGATGAGCAGCCCTGAAAAGGGTTCAGCAAGCCTTCACACCAGAGGTGCTAGTCATCACATAGAAGGGATTAAAAGGACACCTCCCAACCTTTAAGAGCTAACCACAGAATCCTGAGGGGAGATGTAGTCAACCTTGCTCTGTAAACAAAATTTGTCAGTATGTATGGGAGATTAAAGGTCCCACCCCACAGTCTATATGGCTCCTCTACAGGCTACACTCCTACTCTGGATTTTCTTTGCCATGCCCCTAGGTAAGGTAGCTTCATCTCTTCCCACCCCTCCCTAATTTTTAGCTTCAGTGTTGTCCTTCCCCACTAAAATGTAAGTTCCTTGAGGGCAGGGACTGCCTTTCTTTCTTATATTTGTATTGTTTTGTATTTGTATTTCCAATTATTTTCACAATAAAGAAGATATAGCAGACAGTGTATCTAAAATTAAAATAGTTTCTTTTTCAAATACAATTCAGGGCTTGATTTATTGTTTGTTGGGCCTGGAGTAAGAAGAACTGATCTTCCTGAATTCAAATATGGCCTCAGATACTTGCTAGCTGTGTGACCCTGGGCAAGTCACTTAACCCTGTCTGCCTCAGTTTCCTCATCTGTAAAATGAGCTAAAGAAGGAAATGGCAAACCACTCTAGGATCTTTGCCAAGAAAGCCCCAAATGGGGCAAGCATAATTCATGAAGAGTCAGACATGACTGAAAAATAAGTGAATAACAATAAATTGTCTAGACTTAAGAAAGTGATGGATAAAATGTTAATGCAAATTAAACTGAAAAATGTGTTGGGAGTATGTTTCCCAACCCCCTCAAGGGCTAGTTATTAAACATTTACCAGAAGCTCCTGACTACAATGGTGTTCCCAAGTGCAGGAGTCCCAGCAAATTCTTGATGATGCCCAGGCAAGCCAAGAGGATCAACAAATTCCAGTCTGCCTCAAGAGAACTTCATGAGAAAAACAACACTGAAACCTAAATTATAACCAACAACTTCTGAAAGTGACTATGTCCTTCTTCTTGGCATTGTGCTAAATACTGGGGATACAAAAAAAGAAGAAAGTCTGCTCTCACAGTCTAATGAGGGAGACAATTTGCAAACAACTCTGAACACAAAAAAAGATACAGACAGAATAAATTGGAGATAATCAACAGAGGGAAGGCACTAGCATTAAGAAGGATTGGGAAAGCTTTCTTAAAGAAGGTGGGACTTTAGCTGAGACTTGAAGAAAGTCAGGGAAGAGGAGGTAGAGAAGTAAGAAAGGAGAGAGTTGCAGGCATGGGAGACAGCCAATGAAAATGCCTAGAGCTGAGAGACAGAGTGCTTTGTTCAGGAAACAGCAAAGAAGCCAATGTCATTGGATCATAGAGTATGTGTAGAGGATTAAGGTAGGAAGAGGCCAGGTGATGAAGTGCTTTGAACACTAAACAGAGGATTTTATGTTTGATCCTAGAGGTGATAAAGAGCCACTGGAGTTTGTTGAGTAGGGGGTTATATGGTGAGACCTGCACTTTAGAAAGATCACTGACAGATGAATGGAAGATAGACTGGAATAAGGAGAGACTGGAGGCAGGAAGACCCACCAGCAGGCTATAACAATAGTCCAGGCTGGAGGAGATAGGGCCTATACTAGGATGGTGGCAATGTCAGGGGAGAGAAAGGGGCTTATATGAGAAATGTTGCAAAAGTGAAATTGAGGGGCCCTGGCAACAGATCGGATATGGGGTAGTGGCATTGGTGAGAGATAGCGAGGAGTCCAGAAGGATTCCTAAGTTGTGAGACTGAAAGACTAGGAGGACATGGGAGGAGAGCACAGTTTGGGAGGAAAGATAACGAATTCAGTCTTAGACATAATGAGTTTAAGATGTCTGCTAGATCTCTAGGTTGAGACCTCCAATAGGCAGTTGGAGACAAGTTCTTGGTTTGCAGAGGTTCTGTTTCACTCATTTTTGTCAAATGTCTAAACGAGGATTATGAAACTACTCAAGATGTTTTTTTTTCTCTGCCAGCTTTCAACTATGGATACAGGTGTTGATATTTCTGAGTTGTTTAAGAGATGTACTGTACTAAAAAAATAGCTGAGGACGAGAGTGGAAAAACTTCAATGTAGTCGTCCAGATGGCATTTGTACCAATGGAACTCTTGGAATGATAGAAGGAAGAAATGACTAGTTTGTTGCTGGAGCAGTATTTAATTGTAAAAGTAAAAAAATTAAAGTGGTAAAATTCAGCTATATCATTGAACCCTGGGTAAGTCAACCACTGTGGGCCTCAGTTTCTTCATTCACAAAATGAGAGGGTTGGATGTGATGAGTTCTAAGGTTCATTCCATTGCTAAACCTATGATCATAGCCATGATCCTGTAATTGAATCTGACTGTCTAAATATCAGTAAGATTCAAGCTCAGGCACAGAGTCTTTTGATAACGTTCCAAGAATTCTTTTAGGAAGAAGCAAATTGTGGAAGATTTCTGCTGTATGGTTTTGATGATACAATAATAATAATAATAACTGTCACTTATATAGTGGTTGAAGGTTTGCGAAGCACTTTGCAAATATTATTTCATTTGATCCTCACAACAACCCTAGGAGGTAAACGCTATAATTATCCTTCTTTTACAGATGAGGAAAATGAAGCCTCCTAAGTGACTTGCCCAGAATTACACAGCTAGTGTCTGAGAAGGATTTGAACTCAAGTTTTCATGAATTCAGGTTCAACACACTATCCACTATACCACCTCTATGTTCTTTAATTAGCTGAAGGACATAGACTTCTTTAGGTTGAAGGATGAAGTTCTATAATTTGGAGGATGGGAAATGAAGCCCATTAAAAGTGAACAGGAAGATCGAAAAGTTGATGCGGAATTTAGTTTCATGGTCATCTTACCAATGGTGTGCTCTGTGGCCTCATCACTTCGTGGACGTGACTCTGGGTTCTTATTCTTAAAGGCTGTGCTAGCAGAGCACAAGCTCCGGCAAGTACGATGTATACCATAAACATCACCATAACCATCATCATCATCATCATCACCATCACTGTCATCATCATCTGTACCTAACATTGATCCGTGAAAATTTAAGAATAACATTTTTAATAGATGCCAAATGTTCATTATCTCTGATTTATGTGGAATGAAAAGCTTTCAAAATGCTTCTCAGAGAAGATCAAAATCATGTGGGAAGAAAGCGGAGTGCATATCACTTTCATTGTCTTATATCTGCAACTGGAGTTGTACCAAGGGTACTTTCAGTGAACTTATATACTAACAATTTTATTCAACTATAAAAGGCAACTACACGTACCTGTGCCATAGTCCACAGAACAAAAGAATAAAGGTGGATAGCAGCTTGTTCCAGGATAATTCCTACCAAAACTATCCAACAAGATAATAATAATAAGGAACTAATGGAAGAAATCAAAATCACACAGGAACAGGATGAAGTACCAATTATCCCCATCATCCTGTCTGCTACTAGAGTTGTCCCAGGGATACTTTCAGTAAGCCCATAGAGTACGAGTTCCAAGTCCAATCATTTTATTCAACTACAAAAAAGCAGAGGTTTTTTACCCACCCATATAATAGTCTGCAAAACATTAAAAATGAAAAAAATAATAGCAGATAAGCACCTTGTCTTCAAACTATTTCTATTTGATCCCCAGCCAATATAGATGAGAAGAGGAAAGATACGAACAAAACAATAATAACAAAAAATAACAGTGACAAAAATAATGAGCTATTGGTGATAATAATATAAAATGAGATGAGATTATATTAGTAATAATGTACCCTGAAGTTCTAGTAAATCAGGTTCTAGAGATATGTAACTTATTGATTTAGCACCTCAGCAAGTTTGATACAGCTGTTCATGAGAGTCAAAGTAAGAAAAAGGCTAACATGAGATTACAGACTGGGTCTACTTGAAATCGTCACGATAATCATTTTAACACAATGGGGATTCTTCATGTTCCGGTATTACAAGAAGGCTAAGTAAATGGGAGAAAATTGAAAGTACCAATGCCCCACCTGAGAGGAATGCTTCAGTATAGATAGCACTGACCACTAAAGTAGACAAGCGCATAAAGGTGCATGTGATGGATTGAAGACATGTACAATTTCCTTATATGACAGTAAAATACCATAAAAAATAGAAACAGATTTTCCTAGTTATAGGAAAGGCTCACGGCGGGTGTGAGCAGACTGCAACATGTAAGTCATATAGGACTGAAGAAAAATGGGACTAAAAGACAGCAAGGAATTAAATGAAAAGCAGAGAACACAGGCTGCTCAGGTGGTAGGAGTGAGGTATGAAAGATGAACAGTCAGAGTATCCCACTTGTACCCTAGTAATATCAGGAGAAAGTGAAGAAGGCCAAAAACATGTTGGATGGCCCCCTAGCAATACATTTAAGCTCATCACAAACAAGGGTTATACAGGATGAATAGGCACAGAGGAGTTGCAATTTGCATAACTGGAAAGAACTTCAGAATTGATGCTACCACAGTACATTTGAGTATTTTGGCATAGTGCTAATGCTAGTATTTGATATCCACATGGAAAACTCTTCTTAATTTAAAACACTTCATCAGAGGAACTCTATCCAGAATAATTCATATAAAAATGGCATTTTTCAAAGACATAGCATAAGCCTGTCATAGTTCTACCTGGCATTAAGAACATTATCATCTCTTTAAAATAAAACTAAGCATGGCTTCTAGGTTTAAGAAGAATTCAAACAAAAGCAACTCATTCATCATTTGTTGCATATGGATGACTTTGAGCTATATGGCTCCACTAATAAGTCACCTTGATGACCAACAAATACATTAAATAGCTCTTTCATCTCATGGAATCTTTCTACAATGACAATAGAATATCATTTGGACTTGATAAGCGCAAAATTCTTAACATATGTCAAGGAACTATAAAGACTAAAGGTTTCAACTTTGAATCCAATAGTCAAATAGAATGAATTATAGACAAAGGCCATGCTGACAAATGTTTTGCTATCTTTCAGGCAAGACATGTCAAGCATAAAACCATCAAGGAGGAAGATGGGGTTGAAACATTAAAAGATTTACTGGCATCCTGAAATCAAAGCTCAATGACAAGAACACATTTAGAGCAATTAACACCTACATGATACAAGTCTTAATATACATCTTTGAAACTATAAAATGGACCATAACAGATTTGGAAAGTATCCTGACAAAACTCCATAAAATATTAATAAAATTCAAGATCTATCACCCTAAGGCAGGAGTAAAAAGTTCATACTTTCTCACCAAAAGAATGAAGGAATGGGATTGATTGACATTCTTAGAGCATATGGCAAGCAGGTCAAAAACCAACAGAAATACTTTTGGAACAAGCAGATAGCACTGCTTCATCACTGAGAAACAGAAAAGACTGATAAGTAGATACCGCTGAATTTATTTAATGTCATTAAGAGTTATTTACCTCCAAGTGGAACCCATGAAATGCTTCCAAGAGTGGACTCCAAAAGCCCTCAATGAATAGCATGCTTATGAACTTGGTCATAAATGTGTTGACAAAAAAAAAGCATGAAGCAAATGGCTAAATCAAGTGGATTTGCTTATGGTAACAGGAAATTAAGATGGTAATTTGGAAGCCACTCATCACCACCAGAAATTATAGAAGAGTTATCTATAAAAAGCCCAGACATCAATTAATGCAAACTCTACAAAGAAATGAAAGAAACTCTACATCACTAAACCCTACCAAAAATTAACACCTACTGAGTATGCAGCAACATATCACCTGGGAGCTGGAATTACATATCAGAAGCTCATTTTCATAGATTGACAGATAAAAAATCCCCATGCACAAATATAGATCACTAAACATCTTGAGAATACAACCAATAAACTGTGCTAGAATCAAATCAAATGGGCAGTGAGGTGGCACAGTAGATAGAGTACAGAGCCTGAAGTCAGGAAGATGAATCTTTCTGAGTTCAAATCCAACCTCAGATACTTACTAGCTGTGTGACCTGGGCAAATCACTTAAACCCTGTTTACCTCAGTTTCCTCATCTGTAAAGTAAGTTGGAGAAGGAGATGGAAACCATTCTAGTTTCCTTGGCAAGAAAACCCCAGATGGGGTCACAAAGAGTCAGACATAACTGAAACAACTGAATAACAATGACAAAAAGAATCATATCATTATCACAGACTAAATTGTCTCCCCCAAATGCCCAGCTATAACCTTAATCCAAAGATGTCATAATACCATGCACTCACAACTTCTAAGCTACATAGAATGAAAAGCTTTCAAAATACAGAGACCTACCAGAAGACATCAAAATTAGGATGAAGTACATATTATCCCTATCATCCTGTCCACTACTAAAGATGTGTTGAGAATGCTCTCAGCGAACCTACAGAAGATGAGCCTATATCCAAATATTTTAATTCAACTACAAAAAGCTGTTGTCATACCCCTTTGTACAATAGGCCATAGAATAATCTATATGAGAGCATAATAAGAGGATAAAGACTGATCCTAGGACTGTTTCTATCAGAATTCAATTTTTAAAATTAGAAGATAATAATGACCCTCTCAAATCCCTCATTTTCGGTGGTAAGGCAAGGGGAGGGCACAACATAAGATAATGACAGCCAGAATGATGCACAATAAGGATTTGGAATACTATAGTAGCTGTGAAGGATAGCAAAAATCCCAAACACTGTCCAATTAGGCTCTCGCAGTATCTCTGATTGGTTTAGCAACCCAGGCAGTATGATGAAACTGTGAATTAAAGAAACAGACATAAGATTTCAAACTGACTCACTAAATATCATCCTTATGATCAGCTTGACACAGAGGGCAGCAGAGCAAGTGGTGCTTTTTCACATTCTAGTACCACAAGAAGGCAAAATACAGCAGAACAAATCAGAAATACCAATACTCTGCCGCTGGAAATGCTTCGGTGCAGACAGGGCTACCTGCTAAAGAATGAAACCACAAAGGCACATAAAACAACCTGAAGACATGAATACTTTCATTGTGCACCAGTACTATATCCTAACAAAACTGAAAACAAATAACAAAAGCTATAGGCAAAAACTTCTTACTGCTTTTAGTCAACACCATCCTCAGCTCCAAGTCACTCAGCAACATATTGCTGACAAGTTTTTAAAAATAACTTCAATCCTAAACCTTGATTAGAGGAAACAAGAGATGAAATTAAGGAACTACTGAAATCTAAGAATGGAAAAATTGCAGCCTCGAAGTCATTGAAAATCTTCTCTTAATGCAAACTCCAGAAATTATAAATAATAATAAATAGAAGGCAAAACCAGCACCTTAGTCTCTATTGATTTTTAAAAGAAGATGGACATAGTGGAATTCCAGACAGTACTTTTTGAGTTTGAAGCCATGAATCCAACTAGTAGACCAAGAATACCACAACAGAGTAATATTTAAAAATTCATATTTGCTATGGCCATCAGGAACAAACATATTATTCTATAGTACTTAAAAGAAAATATAAAAACATTTCAGGACCTGCGTACAACATCATAGGCAACCCCTTTTGCTGTGTAAAGAAGAAAAGAGGAGCTATTAAGTATTCCTCAAGGGCAGATGTTAAGCAACATCATAGCAGAAGTTTACTTGATAGAGTTATTGAAGATCTGCAAAAAAAAAAAGCATGGGAATATTACATCAAAATCCAGCTGGTACACGAAGCAGAATACTTGAATGTCGCGTTGCCCAACTGAAGACAACAAAAATGGTATAAAGAAAGGAAACTGGAAAAGAAAATCATGTCAGAAATTCAAGACTACTTTAATCGACAATTTCTTGAAAGCAAAACTTGAAAGCTGAAGGAAATATATTACAAGGAATAAAAGCAATTCAAGGAAAAAAATAATCAATTCAGCATTAATCAAAACATTTACTACAGGGGTTTGAGAAGAAAGAGGAACAAGGAGTCAGGATAGAAGTGCCTTCTCTCTGAGAGTAGCTCTAATTTACTTTGTATATATCTTGTTTACACAGAGTTGTTTGCTATATTTGTATAGTTATTGTCTCCCCTGTTAGAATGTGAACATCTTGAGGTCAAGGACTCTTTTTTCCCCTTTTTATCCTTTGCACTTAGCACATACTAAGTGCTTAATAAATGCATGTTGACTGAATGACTGACAAAACCACTGAAGAAGGGGGATGTTGAAGATTTCTGGTCAACTCTATGGACAATGGAAACACAAATTAGGCCAAATAAGAAAGAGAAATCTTGTGCACAATGAGTATAAGCAAAAACAGAATAGTTATATCAAGGAAGATCATTGAAACAATAACCTTTCTCTGAAACTGTAAAGTGGCAAGAATGAATAAGATATAGATGTACTCAAGTGGTTCACAATGATACTGGAATTACTAGAGAGGCACTCACTTTACCAACTTTCTCTCAGAAGAAAGTGTGATCCTGTCATTCCTTACGTCAGTTACTGAAGGACAAAAACTCCAGTGACCACTCAAAATATATACTTTATACAAAGCATTTACAACTTAAATCATAAATAAACACACCCACAGTACAATGACTGAGGAGGAAAAGAGGGCGCATGTAAAAAAATCACAAGGATATAAAGAGCAAATAATTACCAATTTAGTAATTACTGAACAAGCTACTCCAAATGCCATAACACATATACTGCTTTTGTTAATTATCACAAAGCCTTTGCCTCAGTTCCACATTCATGTCTTATTCATGTATTTCAAATATATAAAATAGACCCAAGCATAGTTAAAAAAAAAACTAGCGTATCTGATATCCATATAGAACATACCTCTCTATCTAAAACAATCTACTGGCACAATAACATCAAGAACAATCAATATAAAATGCAGCATTTTTCGAAGGTACAGTTTAAGTCCATTATTGTTCTGCTTTTAATTAAATGCATTATGAATAAATAAAAGGAATATATATATAAAAATATATATAAATAAAAGGAAAAGTGGCTTCCAAATTAAAGCAGTTGTAATAAAACATCTTACTAACCACCTGATGTTTATGGACGTCATCAAGTTGAAGACACATTAAACAGCTCCTTCATCTCATGAAATCTTTCTCCAATAATATCAAAATGTCATTTAGACTCACTAAGTATAAAATGCTTAATATGTACCAAGGAAAGATAGAGATTAAAGCCTTTGAGCTTTAATCTGGAGGTCACACTGAAGAAGATAATACCTATAAATACCCTGACAACACAAATTAAGCATAACACCATCAAGGATAAGTTTGTGGCTGAATGTTAAGAGACATATTGGCATCCTGAAATCAAAGCTAGGAGATCATATTTAAAGCCATTAATATATATTAATATCATTCTCAATGTACATTCTTGGAATTATAAAATGGATCAGAACAGATATGGGATGCACTCTAACAAAAAATTCATATAATATTAACAAAGTAGAAGGCCCATCACCCTAAGGAGGCTATAGAGTGATTCCCACTTTCTTGACATAAAGAAGGAAGAGTATTCAATTGACATTTAAATGTCAAAGACATTCTTTGCGCTTATGACAAAGAGGTCAAAAAATTACAAAAATATTTTTGGAATAAGTAGACATCTCTTTAGTGAGCAATAGTAAAAGTCCATAACAGGTATGTGCTACTGAATTTGTTGAGAATTAACAAAAGTCCCTTGCCTCTAGATGGAGTCTACAAAATAACTAAGATCTAAAAGTAGAAACAAAACACCCTCCATGGACATCCACATGAACTTAGCCAACAATGTATAAACAGAAGCGTCAAATAAATGGCTAAGTCATGCAGATTTTTAATGGAAACAAAAGGATTTAACAATGGCAATTCAGACCCAAATGACTACCACCAAAAATTACATTATAATTTTATCTTCAAGTTACCTGGATTCAATGATCAATGCAGATTATGCAAGAAAACAGTGAAGATAGTGTACTACATAAATACAGCCTACAAAAATTTAGCACCAACCAAATACCTAGCAATTCATGATCTGGTAGCTGGAGTTATACATCTGAAGTTTGTTATCTTTCATGGACCAACAGAAAACAAATCCCCAATACAACAAATATGGACCTCAAAACACCCTGGAGAACTCAAACAACAAACCAGAACATTTTTGCAGATTCAACTGTTCCCCACAATCACCTAACCTTATTATTGTTTCATAAATATTTATCAACAATATTTTAATAGCTGTCACCATACCAAATAACAACAACATCTAAGCCACATGGAATGAAACGCTTTTAAAGTATACAGATCTAGCTGGGAGATCAAAATCATGCAGAAACAGATTAAGGTTCGAGTCAGATCTGTTACTCTGTCTGTTATTGAAATTGTACTGAGGATGCTTTCAGTGAGCCAGTGAAAAATGAGTTCATAGCCTGATACTGTTATTCAGTTGTAAAAAGTAGTTATTTTATTCACCTGTTCAATAGTCCATAGAGGATTGACTATAAAAGAAGAATAGCAGGCTAGCAACTTGTCATAGGATCATTCTATCTGAACCTCATAAAAAAGATGTGAAAAATGAAATAATAATACCTGTATTGGAACCATAGCATTTTTACAAACCATACTGTTGTCTGTAATCACCCAGGCACAACACTGATCCATAAAAATTTAAGAATATATTTTAATAGATGTCACCCTAGGAATTGGAATGCAATGAAAAGCTTCCAAAATATAGAGACAGCAGAAGAAATCAATGCCATTTTCTCTTGTCACTGTTGGGCTTTCTTCTGTGTGTGTGATACTTTGATACCACCAATTGTAGAAATATTCAAGTAAGTAGATATTAGGAGTGGTCTCAAAGCCAGACAGAGTCTTCAATAACTGAGGCATGACCAAGGAACCCAGAAAAAGAGATCTGGGTTGCCAGAATAATATTATAGGATCATAGCTGTAACTGAATCCAGAAGAGCAGTCGATGCCAACAGGAGTAACTGGAAGCGGATGTGAGAATACCAAAGCCAAGCAGATCATCAGTAATGGTTGTCATGAACACCAACACTGGGTCAAAGGGTCGAGGGGGCAGTCAGAGATGCAGACCAGAGGAGAGGAAGAACTAGGATCAAAGTGGAAACCAGATACCAGGAAGCAAATAAGCTTTGAACAACCTTCAACATGATAAGGGGAAAGTAACAGTCAGTGCATAATAGAGAGGGATTCCTTTAGCTGTTCCCCAGTGAAACACATTCTATTTTCCAGGTTGGTTACAAACACCTAGCACAATGTTTTATATATAGTATACACTCAATAAATACTTATTAAATATTTGTTCATGAATGCATTCCAGTAAAGGATGTTAGAAGCTGTATAGATTTGGTGTGTTCCCTAATAACCCTGGTCTTAGTTCGAGTGTATGGGATCAAGTCAATAAGCATTTATTAGATGCCTGCTATGTGCCAGGCACTGTACTAAGTGCTGGAGGATACAAAGAAAGGCTAAAAGAAAGTCTCTTCCCTCCGGGAGTTCAGTCTAATAGAGGAGACAAAGTGCAAACAACTATTCACGAATTAGAACAACTATGCATGAATAAGATAAAGAGAGTTTGGGATAATCTACAGAGGGGAGGCACTGGTCTTAAGGAGAATTGGGAAAGGCTTCATGAACAAGATAGAACTTCAGCTGAGACTTGAAGGCAGCCAGGGAAACTGGAGATAAAGAGGGAGAAAATTACAGGATTATTGGATCATAGATTTAGAGGTCATCCAATTCAACCCCCTTATTTTATAAATGAGGAAACTGAAGCCTGGAGAGATAAAGTGACTTGCCCAAGACCACATATCTAGTGTCTGAGGCTGGATTCCAACTCAGATCTTCCTGAATCATGTCCAGCATTCTGTCCACTGCATCATGCCATATATTTAAAGAGGAAGAATAATTTACATCACCTCTCGGTCCCAAACTTCTTAGGAGATTTCCAACAAAAATTCCAAAACAGCAAAGCTAAATAGCTAACTACAATGAGCTTCTTAATAGAACCAGAATCCAGCCAGAAACCTGAACAGCAATTTTTATTCCTAGAGCTGCACAAATTTAATGGACAAGTAATGCGGAAATGCACCCTCCAGCCGGTACACCATTTTCTAGGTTGCCTCAAGGCTCCTAGAGAAGAGTTTACCCTGAGATAGAGCCCCAGAAGGAAAAGTAGGTCATCTAGGAGCTTCCAATTCTAATTCCTCTTGCTAGCCCAGTACCAAACTCTGATGTTTTTTCTGCAGAAGGAATCTAAGTGCTTTCAGAATCCAAGTGCTCTTCTATATTTGGTGCCCTGAGGGAAATCCCTGATCACCCCACCTAAATAATTATTGCTTTGCACCCAGGCTGAAACACAATCTGAACAACCCTGAGGCAGCTTCTTGATCTCACCTCTCCAATTATATGGACCTGAGGAGCAAGTAAATAATAAAAGGTTCCAAACCCAACCAAGCAGCAAATAGAGAGAACCTAGGTATCCAGGAAAAAGCAAATAAAAATTAGCATAATAAAGAGAAGCAAGTATAGTCTTTTAATGACTTTGGTCGAGTCATTTTCTTCCCTGGGCCTCAGTTTCCTCACTGGTAAAATAAGAGGGTTGGACTGGCCTCCAAATTCTCTCAGGTCTAGATTTATGAGCCAATGATATCCAGGGACCAGGAAACCCTGAAGTTCAGAGTCAAGGTACCTCAACCCAGATAGAGGAGGGACCTGAGGGTTACTGAGTAGCTACTTCCCCTGAGGCTGAGGACCTCAAAGAAAGTCCAACTAGGTCTGGGAGGTAGGAGGTGGAAAGGATGGGGGAAGAAGAGCTGAGTACCAGACGAAATTGACATAGAATCCAATCCAGACCTCTCAGGGAGGTGGGGAGAGATGTGGGCTAGATTCAATGGTTAGATGGCATCCTTCATGGAAGGAGCTAGGCAAAACTGAACTCTGGGTCTTCTCTCTGTCCCCATGATACTGACCTATAAAGTCTATGAAATAGCTCTATTCAAACAGGAGTACAAAGAGGGAGAGGGCATTGGTTGCCTCAGAATGTCCAGCCTAGGAGTGTAGGGGTTCAAGATGGCATCTGCAGGGGGTGTGTGTGTGTGTGTGTGTGTGTGTGTGTGTGTGTGTGTGTGTGTCCCGGTGGGTTATGTGTTCTCTGAGAGGTCCTGTCCTGCCACCTCACACAAAACCTGAGAGGCATACTCCCTTCTCCATACTGAAATCAACCCACTTCCCCCACAGAGAAAATCTTCCCTTCCCCAGCAAACTGGCAAAGATTCATTTTTGTTTCTATTTTTAATGGCAAGGGGGGGTTCTAAGAGAGGGTTTTATACTGAAGGATAAAAGCAGTGGGGTGAGGTGGGGGAGAGAGAAAGGTGAGGCACTTGGACAAGACTGGGAGCCCCCCATTTCACACCCACTTCACCTCTACTCCCTTCTCCCCCCCCCACCACCATGGACTGGAGGCTCCAGAGGGAAACACGACACCAGGGCTAGGGCTGGGGCCAGGGAGGAGGAGGGAGTAAAAACGTCTTCCCGAGGCAGGAAGTGAAGGAGAGAGAGCGAGAGTGAGAGCAAGTGGGGGGTTGGGGGAGAGCTCTCTGTTTTCTTTGGCCTCTTCCAGCCCCGGGAGGGAAAGGAGAGAGAGGCTGAGGAGAAAGAATGGGGCTGGGCATGGAAGATCCTGCCTCCCCCCTTCCCTCAGGAGATGTGGACCAGAAGCATGGGGGATGGGAAAGTCTGGGCATAGGCGTGATGGATCCAGCTTTTGAGATCCGCTGGGAGATGTAGGCATTTAGGGGATGGGATCCCTGGTTGGGGGATCCGGATGTCCAGGACAAGAAGACGGAAAGGCAAGTGGAACAGCCCTGAATCAATCCCTAGGGGTCTACCCCCAAAACATTTTCAAGCCCAATCCTTTAGAATTCCTTTCTCCAGGGTCACATGAACAAGAATTTATGAAGCACCTACTATATGGCAGACACTGTATTAAGAAGAGCCGGAAACCTTGAAGAGAGCTGGATGGCCCCAAAGTTGTGTCACTTGGGGACATGGCTGTTCCAGCTTTGGTTTAGCTCCTTAATATCGCAGCCAGTTTGGTTATGTTAACTCTAACCTAAGCTTTCATTCCAATGCCTCATCCCTAGCCTCCTAAACTCAATCTCCACCTTCCCCAAAATCCTGTGTCTCATCTTTGTCTGAATCCAAAGCCTAACCCACATCCAAAATCTAGCCCTAACTAGCCCTGACCTCCAGGGAGACAAAGTGTAGGGGAATCTTGCAGGTGTCACAAATATTTGCCCATAACTATCTTGGATCACATGCTTGGCACTGTAATTCCTCCCAGCAGTCAAAGACCAAGGAGAATGGTAGAGCTTAGTAAATGGTTTGGGGTGAGAGGGGTGAAGGATTCTGAACTTGGTCTCATATATCCCTGAATGGCATCAGCTTCTGTGGACACTAACATCTTTGCTTAGATCTGATCTGAGTGAACTTGCAGGGTCTTTTGCCTTTCACTATTTTTTAAACCTTCACTGTCAAACAATCAATCAATCAGCAAGCATTTATTAAGCATTTTTTATGTGCTAGGCACTGTTCTTAAACTCTGGTGATACAAGGAAAAAGCAAGGAAGGAAGGAAGGAAGGAAGGGAGGGAGGGAGGAAGGAAGGGAGGGAGGAAGGGAGGGAGGAAGGAAGGGAGGAAAGGGGGAAGGGAGGAAGGAGGGAAGGAAGGAAGGAGGGAAGGAGGGAAGGAAGGAAGAAGGCAAGGAAGGAAGGAGAGAAGAAGGAAAGAAAGAAGAATAGAAGGAGAAGAAGAAAGGAAGGGAGGGAGGAAGGAAGGAAGAAAGAAGGGAAGGAAGGAGAGAAGGAAGGAAGGAGGGAAGGAAGGAAAGAAGGAAGAATAGAAGGAGAAGAAGAAAGGAAAGGAGGGAGGGAGGAAGGAAGGAAGGAAGGAAGGAGGGAAGAATAGAAGGAGAAGAAGAAAGGAAGGGAGGGAGGAAGGAAGGAAGAAGGGAAGGAAGGAGGGAAGGAAGGAAGAAAGAAAGAAAGAAAACAGTTCCTGCTTTCCAGGAGTTTACTTTCTAAGAGAGATAACATCCCAAGCTGAGCTTTTGAGCCTCTTGGTCCTTCCTAGTTCTTGAGGTTACTTGGGTCCTTGAGTTCAGAGATACATCAAGTTCAAATACTAATTTCTTCTTCCTCCTCCTCCTCCTCCTCCACCTCTTCTTCTTCTTCTTCTTCTTCTCCTTCTTCTTCTTCTTCTTCACTACCACCATAAGATGGTTTGGTCTCTATATGCTCCAGAACATAAGAATTAGTTTTATACAGTCAGGTTTGAGGTTTTTGTTTGTTTTTCACAAGGGAAAAGAACATACACGTTCTGAAATAATACAGCAAGGTAGGGTGATTAGAAATGTGAATATAAAAACTACCTAACCTCAGACTAGGTGGCCTATAAGCTTCCTAAGTAATTCTATCTAGCCACAATTTTCTTGACCTAGAATGGCCTATCCTGATTCCCCCTAGGCCAGAACATCCGGTTCCACTAAGGTCAGTCAGTCAACAAATATTTATTAAGCACCTAGTATGTGCTGGGTATATAGTAGTACTGGGGATGTAAATACAAGTTTGTTTGATGTTTTTGGTTTAAGAGTCCCTATCTTCAAGGAGTGTACAGTCTAACAGAGGAAGCTGAAAAGTGATAGGAGGAGGAAGGGGCTAGAGATACCCTTCCTGGGAGCACAATGGAAGGTCCAAAGAAGTCCAAAAGCAGTGTAGCTGGTAGGAAATGGGGAGAAGACTGTGCTGAGCCCCTTTCTTAAATAGAATCCCTGGAGCTCATGGCTAGGCCCTCTAGCAAGAGGGTCCATTCAGAGGGCAGAGGGTACTGAGGGTACTAAGGCTAAATAACAGTGGAGTTTTTTGTCTTAAAAAAACCTGCCAGCTAATTCTATCCGTTCCCATGGCCACTATCAAATTCAATGGTTCACTCTACAATCAGGCTCCCTCTCAGCCAATCAGGAAACCTCCTGATTAAATGGTAGGATAACCACTTACAGAATCACTTAGCCAATTAAATATTTCCCTCATCCCCTTCAAAGAAAAACAGGAAAATAAAACCACAGCAGGCCTATGTTCCAGTTACTTCAAAACCCAAAATGATTCAACTCAACACAGGCTACCCCCAAAGGTCATAATACACACCTACTTTCCTTCTGCAAGGTCAAGGTCTGGAGTAGGCTGAGGCCCAGGATGGGTTTCTACTGCAGTGACATCTTCCATCAACAGCATCACTGAGGGTGAGGTTAGGGCTTGAGCTCCGATGTTTTCTGTCTGCACTGGGACGTCATGGCTGTTAGGGAGGCCAAACCAAACCCCTTCAGATGAGATCCATATGGATTTCTCTGCTGATCTTTGGTGAGAGCTCAGAAGTAGGCTCAAGCTTCTCTGAACTGTGTGGGACAGCTCCGTTCTGAGTGACACAAGAGTCACAGTTTGAATGGGATGTGCTAGTTCCAGAAAGATAAACCCAAGGCTTATTAACTCTGAGCTTCTCTAGACCACCCACGGGCCTATCCATGCCTAAGACCTCCAGACCAGAGGGTGATGCCCATGTAAACCAACATGACTACTGTTCTAGGTCAGATTCTGGTACTCTTGAGAAACAATTGAGAGTCATCTTTTGAATTCAAGGACAAGATAAAATTGTAACAGCATAGTCTGGCAACATGAGAATGGCAAGAAAATAAACACATTGATGGAAAACCTTCAACCAGAAAATGGCCTCATAAATCACATAAGACCCCTCATCACACACACACACACACACACACACACACACACACACACACACACACGTGCGTGCGCGCGCGTGCGCAATCCTCCAAGTTACCCAGGGAAATATCCAAAAGAAAAGGCCTGGAGCAGGCAGAGGCAGTGAGAAGAGCCAGGTCTGGCAGTGGCCACTGTCCTGAAGAAGCCCATCTACTTTTCACAGTAATATAGACTAACATGCAAAAAGACAGCAGTTAATCTTCAGCCAGTTTTATTCTTCACTGCCCAATGGGCTGAGAGCATGAAGGGTTTGCAAAAACTCGCATGCCAATACTTGCATACAGAGATATACGCACAGGAAGTTATAAACTCCTTTGCTTCTTACTCCTAAAGCAGGGGTTCTTAAACCCCCAAGGGGTCCATTGATAGATTTTAAGGGATCCATGATCTTGGATGGGGAAAAAATTGCATTTTTCTTTTCACTAGCCTCTAACTGAAATTTAGCTTTTCCTTCAATTATTTAAAAACATTATTCTTGGAAGGCATCTGTAGGTTTTACTTGACTGCTGAAAAGGTCTCTGACACCAAAAGAGATTAAGAATTCCCGTCCTAAAGCCTCCCAGGATGGCTTGTCAAGCCTGTATTGACGGACTGCACCTAAGTTTACCTGCCATAGCTATGTGCCATGATAGCTGTATGGCATGCCGTTTAGCTGACCCCCATGCTCTCCCCCAGCATCACTTCTCTCCCCCAAAGATGGGACATCAGAAAGAATAACTGTCCTGAAACATTCTATCCAAGTTAACTGCTTGCTCCCTTCCCACTCCCACTCCATTTTGGGTCATAGCCTGCAACAGGGGTCTTGTGATCAGGACTTCTGCCTAATCTTTCAATGGGGGATCACAGAAACCAGGAGACCAGAAGCCCCAGCCTTGCAGATCTCCTCTGAGTTTCCTGGAACAACTAGAGAAAGAGTCACTGCCATGATGTATAGACAGAGAAAGCCTGGTCAGAGATCAGCAAGGGCCCTTTAAATTCAGAGGGCCTGACCAGCTAGGACAGAATGAAGAAAACCAGCCTGAGCTTTCACAGTTTTAGAAACTGCCAAAGCCCTTGGGCCACGACCTGAACAGCCCTTTCCAAGGACCTCTCTTAGCTGGTATGACTTGACCAGCAGGTTCCTACATTAACCCTGCAGGCCCAGTTCCTAGTAGTACCCGACGGACCTGCTGGGTCAAACCATAGATAAGCCTGAAAGATTCTCCCAGACTACCTCAACTCCACCTCAACAGGACTGTTTTTTCTTCAACACCATCACTCTCACCACCACAGCCCAAATAGCTAATTGACCCTTTTATTAAGCATTTAAGACTTCAGGTTACGAGCCCACAAATGACTAAAATGTGTGTGGGAGGTGGGAGATGAGGAGCCTTAGGGTATTCCCATCACAATTTGCAGGGATCCTGTCTTCAGGTCGGAAGTTGGAACCCAAGCTGCAGAGCACAGAGAGGGGGAAGAATGTAACTTAGAGAAGATCCGGGAAGTGTCTCAGGGTTTGGATTCCCCCTTGGTTCCTTTAGATCCTACGAGCGATTATTCCCAGGACTCTGAGTGCCATTGTCCTCATAGCACAAGTGAGCAGAGGCAGCCCCTCTTCTCTGCCACCCCCAAATACCACACATACCCAATCTCCACATTGTTGAGTAACCCCCAGAGCCAATGCCTACAAGAGAATCTATCTCTCCTGTGGCTGGGAATCTGCCATCCGCAGACTCCCCCCGCGTTCTACAGATGGAGATAAAAGTGGGAACAAAAATAACCGGCTTTGGGTGGGGGAGGATGCAGATGTGGCCGTCAGGCCCCCAGATGTGGCTGGGCCCCAGCACTGCTGCTGTGATGAGGAATGTGGACGCAGATGGGGATGGAGGGTTTCTGGGTAATGGTTTCCTAGAATTCTTGTCCCAGTCTCAGCCCAGGGGATCACGAGCCCGCATTCAGTGAGACTCTTCCTTGTTGGTGGCCTGAGCAGTTTCCAAGCTGGGATCACCTCCGCTGGGGGCACCATGGAGATGGAGATGGAGATGGGGTTGTGAGGCCATACTTTTACTTCAGGAAAACAGATGAAAATGTAATTCACAGCCGGGACCCCGGGCTCTACCCTAAGCCCCGATAATACCTGGTACTCAGGGATGCCGTAAAGATGAATTGGTTCGTGGCCGTGCTCAGGGGAACCCTGCACATAAACACCCCCAATGATAAAACACCAAGTGCCATAGCAAGTCCTGCTTACTTTTAACTTTGTTTTGAATTTTCAACTTGGGAAAAGTTTGCAAATCACTAACAGCAGGAACTTCCCAGAAGTTGCAGGATATAATCGGCACATTCTCAGCCTTGCCATGCTCAGAGAGAATTCCCCAGGGACCTGCATACCAGTGGGCTGAAGAGGCAGACAGAAAGCAGTCTGAGGCTCCAGGGGTTGGAGGGAAATATGGAAGACAATTTCATCCATCCCCCTGCCTCCAAGTGGGTCTTTTTTGTCACCCAGCCCCTGTTCAGAATAAGTTTTTAAAGACAAGGAGTCAAGAAGTCCTTCCTTAAATATAACCTAAATCCCTCCCAATGGAGCCTTAACCATTTCCTCTTATTTAGGCCTCAAGAGAGATGGAGAACAGCTGTTAGCCTCCTCTGTCAGAGTTCTCTGAGGAGGAACTGAGGACAGGTTTGAATGTGACTGTCAAGTCTCCAAACACCTCATCTTGTCTTTGCTAGGCTAAATATTCCCACTCTGTGTGTACGTGTTTGCGTGTGTGTGTGTGTGTGTGTGTGTGTGTGTGTGTGTGTGTGTACTGGGGTAGGTATATTGTAATCAGCAGACCCTGCCATAAAGATTTCAGCCTCATCCAAACCTTTGCATAGAAATCTTTGGGGATCAGCCCAGCCCTCAAAAGGGAATCTCTGGAGTTAAGACACATTGCATTCCTGGAAAGGAAAAACCCCTGTGCTTTCTTTATTCATCCTCTTTCGTCAAGTCTCTATTCTCCTCCCCAGCCCTTGACTCCCATGGAGAAGCCTGGGCCTTACTATGAGCCAGGGAGTCCAGAAGTTCTCCTCCCTGGGCTGAGTGGAGCCTGCGGACAGACACAGCATGTAACTTCATCCCCCTGTCACTCCACACATCTCCTCATCCCCACTGAGTCTATGTTCATGCTCCAACTGCTGCACATCTGTTCAACAAGGCACATACTTCATCATCCAATCCTGGGAAGAGATACTTAGGGGAATTATGCCATCACATGTACAAGCCAGTACCAGGCAAAGAAAGACAGGGGTCCAAGTAGACAAGCAAGGTCACTAAATTCTTGCAGATCCCAAGGTTGGAGAGACTAATTATCTCTGACCTCTGCTTGCATCCAGAACTGCCTCTCAAGACTTGTTCTAAGCTGTCTTTCCATCCTGCTAGCTACTGGACTCCTTGTTCAACCAACTCCTAAAATAGTGCTTCTTTGAGGAAAAGAGCTTAGCCCTTCCTGAAGTTCTAATTCCTGTGACTGTCTTCCCAAAAAGGCGGAATTGGCAGGGGGGGGCAGGTATATCAAGGCTAAATGAGGTTAAATAGGGAAGGTCTCCTGTACCAGGTTTTGGAAGAGGGAAGGTGGAGATGATCAGGAAGCCAGACAAAAGACCCAAGAGAGTCAAACCCATTGCATGAGGGGAAAGACAAGACCGAAGCATCCATTTTAGGATGTGACATTCATATAATGCTATAGATACACGATACATGAAGAGTCCCTAGACTATCTGTGGGCCCCCAAAACCAAAATCCTGAATCTCTGATGCCCAGGGGGAGCCGATGCAGTCCCTGCTCTCAGACTCAGCTCCACATTCCACACATTCTTTACGCTCAATTAAGGAGAAATAATCAGGGGGACTAGGCAGAGTGCAGTGGGGCTGCCATGACCCGTGTAACCGGGATCACGTGCTGAGGAAACTGCCTTGGTCAAAATACACCAGACCAGAGACTTCAGGGGGTAGGGAGAGCAAACTGTAGGGACAAGCACTTTGGGGTTCCTCTCAGGAATAACAGAAAAGGCAAGGAAGTAGCACTGGCACATCGGGACAGAGGGGGCCAAGGGCATTACACACAGTCAGAACAGAGGGAAAAAGGTGTGTGTGGGGGGGGGGGTGTTTGTGTGTGCCTGTGTCTGTGTCTATGTTCACCATCATCATCATCAAATATTTGCTGAGTCCCCAGTACACTACATGCAAGATAGGGCTTCCCCATCCTCTGATGCCAAACCAAACCTCAAATAATTAGGGAGGCAGATCCTCCCCTACCTACTCCACTGCCCAAGGCTGCCCTGCCCAGCTGGGTTAATATTAATTCACGGACACCAAATGAGAGAGGAATGCCACTGTATCAGCGAATAAAACACTGGACATGGAGTCAGGACAACCTGAGTCTTCTTTAAAAAGAAAAAGCCAGGGGGCAGCTAGGTGGCACAGTGAGTAGAGCACTGGCCCTGGAGTCAGGAGGACCTGAGTTCAAATCCGGCCTCAGACACTTGACACTTGTACTAGCTATGTGACCTTGGGCAAGTCACTTAACCCCAATTGCCCTGCCAAAAAGCAAAAAAAAAAAAGCCAGAAGGGCAAGGGTGGGGCCAAAATAAACCTCAAACCAGGTAGCAGGTCTCTCTGGCACCTTCTTATGCCACCCTATGCCTACCAGTCTCTGGGGTAGATGTTATCTAACATCCCTTCCAAATTCTAACTCTATGATCATCTGGTAACCAAATGTGAAACTTCACAGTGGACTGTGAATACCTCTATGAGAGCTCCTTCCAGAGTATGCTATCATCTGTATACCAATATGACACTCATCAGTGGGACATGGATTCTGAGCTGTCACCAGTAGCGAAAATGGACTCTGCAGAAGCATCCATTCTCTAACAAAGTCTCCATTTGTGAAATCAGTGGTGTGATCAGCAAATTGGCTTGTGGCCAGAGATAGGTGCTTAGTGAATGGCAGGATTATGAGGTCAACTGGTGGCTAACATGAGGGGGCAAGCTATAGCTCTGGCTAGGGGCCCTGCATGTGACTGGGAAACATAGGGAAGCTAACTGACCCACACAGCTTGGCTGAATCAACAGAAGGCAGAACCAAAGGATGGATATTCCCTGCCGGATGGAGGAAATGGAGATGGTGGTATCAGGGGGGCTTGATCCAGAGTCCCCAGAAATCTGAGCTTTACAGGGGAATGGGAAGGGGTATGTATTTGGGGGGGAGGGTGGATAGTATGGCCATGTGTATTGTAGGTAAAGGAGCAGAAGGGATATATATGGTCTTTGTTGTCTGTCTGTAAAATACAGAGATATAAATTGTGTGCAAAGTGAATGTGTGAAGAATATGTACATATGTGTCTATGGGTATGTGGCATGTATGTGACAGGCGTATTGTATGTAACACACATACCAGTGCATTGTATGTACATGGTATATGCAAGCTAGGTGGTATGTACGCATATGACAATGTGCAGTTTATAGTATGTATGATGTGGGTGTCTTGCGTGGGTGTGTGAGCACACACCTGTAATAACATTGGCTTCAGTCGCTGGAAGAGAAGAAATTCCCTTGACTGTTTTATCAGGGCCGAAGTTACCAAATTACGTTGTTGTTTTAAATTTGAGCTTCTCTCCCAGCAAACAGGAGGCTCTCAGGTTCACGGACTTAATGCTTGGCTGGTCCTAGAGCTCTGCTTCCCCAGCCCAGGGCTCCCTGGCTCCCAGGCTCCCAGGCTCCCAGGGCAAGGGGAACAAAAGTTCCCTCTCTCCGAGCTTTGAAGTGGAAACACTAACTGTTCCCTTTAATTAGAAAGAAACCCCCTATTGTTCCTGCTTTATTACTTATAGCTAAAGACATCAGGGGGGAAGGGAAGAGGCTGAAGGGGTTGGGGGCCCCTAGAGTCTCTCTATCCAAGAGACAATCTCTATTCAGTCTCCCTTCCTTCCCCTGGTTACTCCTATATCAGGCCTCATTCACCAATCAATCAAAGTTTGTACTGAACCCAACGCTGTGCTGTGCCAAGCTGAATGAGGGAGTGGGGAGATGGAGTGTGGGGTAAGGAACAGATCAAGTCTCTGCCTTCAGGGAGCTTATAGCCTACTTAAGAAGACACACAAAATGGAGGATGATTAAGTTTTGAACAGTGTAGTACTATCACTGTCTAGTGCCAGTTTCTGAAGTCAGAAGGTCTAGGTTTGAGTCTGGGCACTGCCACTAACAACCTAGGCATCTTTGACCAAGTCAAAGATATGACCAAGGTTTGACCAAGTCTCATTGAGTCTCAGTTAATAACAATAGGTGACATTTATAGCTTTACAATAACACATTGTCCTATTTGAGTCATAACAAGCCCATAGCAGAAGTACAACAGGTATGACAATCCCCACTTTACAGACAAGACAACTGAGGTTCAGTCAATTGAGATGATTTGTCCATGGTCACGCAGCTAGGGTGAAAAGTGGAATGTGAACCTATATCTCCATGACTACAAGTCCAATACTCTCTCTATACTGCCTCATTTGTCCTTATTGGTCAAATGAGAGGGTTGGGCTATCTGATCTCCAGGGTCTCTTCTCACTTTAATTCCTCTACTTTTGACTATAACGGTAGTCATGGGAACAGAACGAAAATAAATGACAGACATATTTCCAAGGAAAGAACAACAGGATTTGTGGACATATGGAGGAGTCGAAGGAGAGGGGAGAATCAAAGATAACACCAAGATGTCTATCCTGAGCAAGCAGGAGGATGTTGACAAAGAAATGGGATAGTTTGAAAAGGGAACCAGTTTGTAAAGCAAATTATATTTTGTTTTAGACATATCCATCTACACAGGATTCTCCTGTAAGTTAGAAATGGAAACAGCTCAGGGCCAGAGACAGAGATCTGTGAGTCATCTGAGAAAAGGTGTAACCTTCAGAGTGTAATGGCGTCACCAAATGAGAAAACCTAAAACAGAGGGCCAAGGATTGAACCTTGGAAAATAGTGTGGCATCACAGAAGTTAGGGCAGGAGAAAGTGTCTAGGAAAAAAAAGTGGCCATCAACATTGTCACATGTTACAAAAAGGTCAAAGATAATTAGCTCTGAGGAGAAGCCGTCAAATTTCACAATGCAAAGGTCATTGGTAAGCAGAGCAGTTTCAGTAGAGTAGTGGGGACAGAAGAAATTTCAAGGTATTGGAGAACTGGGATTAGGGGAAGGAACTAGAGACAGTAGGATAAAGCAGAAAGAACATCCATTCTGTAGTTAATGGACCTGAGTTCAGATCCTACCTCTTACTACCCATATGACCTTAGAAAAAGTACTTATTCTCCCTGAGCCACAATTTCCTCACGTAAAAAGAGAGGATTGAACTAGCTGGCCTCTGAGGTCTCTTCCTGCTCAGCAACTATGATCCTAAGGAGTGCATGTAGAAAATTCATACAAGAAGTTGGTGTAGGCAAAATAAATGGTGATTAATGGGAAAATCAGTGTTAGTGCAGGGCCTTTTCAAGACGGGAGAGAACTCCACATCTTTGTGGACAGAGGAAAAAGAGCAGATGAAGAGTGATAAATTAAAGAGGTGTGGAAAAGGGGGAATTGAGATCCTGGATGGAGAGAAGAATGGTTATAGGTTGGGAATTTGCTATATTTTCCTATGCATAGTTGTTACAGGGGTTTTATTTTACTTTCTTTTTCAGTTGAAGGGAGGAAGAGAAGGTAGATTTTAATTAAAAATAAAACTAGACTTAAAAAGAAAGGATAATTTATCTTTTACTATCCTTTTCATTTATTTATTATCCTTTATTATCTGTTTAGCTGATTTCATCGCATATCTGTTCCCTGAATATCTAAGCCTCACATTACTAGAGGGAAGTTCCATTGGATTCAGTTTAGTAAGGTTTGATTTTGTACCCAGATGGATGCTAGGCACTGTTGGGTAGGCAAAAAGAAAAAAATGGTTCCCCTGCTCTTTAGATTAAAGAAACTTAGTCTAACTGGGTATCTAAGCCCATGAAACAGTTAAGTAGGTAACAATATAATGTAGCAGATAATTAAGTGACAAATTGTGTGGTTCAAATAAAAAATGCCTCAGGAATTCAGAGAAGGGGAAAATTAGCTAGGCAGTACTATCCAGGGCAGACTTTAAAGAGGAGGGAGAAGTTGAATCTGGGCAAGAAGAATGCATACACTTGGCTAGATGGAGAGGAGAGGGAGAGGTGTCCTGCCTGAGCGACGCTGGACAGAAGGGAAAGCAACCACAGGACTAGCATCTTTCAAGCTTTTCCTCCATGCCACCAAGAGAAGTTGTGTTTTCCACTGGGATCCCATCAAAAATCAACCCTTCTCTCTTCACTTCCTCTGATTAAAACACTCACCTCTATCTTATCCTACCCCTCTTCATTCTCATCCTGGGCAGAAGAAGGAGTTCAGCCCCCAAACTCTGGAGATGGCAGTGGATAACAAGCAACTGGCCTTTTCCCCTACGCTGGAAAGACCTTCAGTATAAGAACACCAAAAATAACAGCCTTTCCACATGCTCACTTTATACTCTGCAAAGTGTTTACATAGATAGGGTCTTATTTGATTCTTGTAACAAACCTGTTAGATAGGATGGAGCCTATGATATTATCCATATTATACAAGAGGCAAGGGAGGCTTAAAGAGGCCAATTGACTTGCCCACAGTCCCACTGGCATACTGAGAAAAGCTTTTAAAAGTGAGTGGAAATGGTCCTCTGTGTTCAAAAATATTTAGAGCAGCAATTTTTGTGGGAGCAAAAGAAAAAGGAAGCTAAAGGGATGCCCATCAATTGAGGAATGGCTGAATAAATTGTGGTATTATTGTGCTGTAAGAAAGAAAAAAGTGGGCGATCTTAAATAGACATGGGAAGACATAGAAACAGATGCAGAGGGAAGTGAGCAGGACCGGAAGAACAATTCATACTTTAACATCAATATTACAAAGATGAACAATTTTGAAGATTGGTTTGAAGAATGAAAACAAGCAGAACCAAGAGAGCAACCAATATGGTAGTAACAACACTGTAAAACAAACTTTGAAAGCTGTAAGATGTTACAATGAACAGTAAAGATTCATGATTCCAAGAGACCGATGGTGACGCCTGCTAGCCACCTCCCTGTAGATTTAGGGTGCAGAGACATACGTGCATATATACACATATATGAATGTGTGTGTGTGTGTGTCCCACTCTCCACCCCACTGAAAAATAAATTCCTTGTAACCAATAGCCATAGTCAAGTACAACAAATTTCCTCATTGGCTACGTTAAAATATTTATAATAAATACATATGTATATATACATACTTATAGCATATAAGATATGTGTATATAATAACTATGTAAAATGTTATATGTAATTATATATACTTTATTTGTACATATAATAAATATATAAAATGTGTTATAAATATAATATATATATATACATAAATTAACATAGCCAATGAAGAAATTCATTGTTCTTGACTATGAATATTGGTTACAAGGAATTTATTTTTCAGTAGGGTTGGGAGTGGGAGGAAGATAAAATAGATTTCTACTAATTAAAAAAATGTATTTAAAATAGTGGGATTAGGTGGGGGCTACGATTATGGAATGATGCATGCCCTTTCAGATGAGGGTCACTACATTGTGAGTTTTGCCTAAATGTTTTGCCTTGTTACAAGAGAGCTCTTACAGGGTAGGCGTAATCTAGAAATATTTGTAATGTAAAAATAGAACACATCAATAAAACTTAAAAATAAATAGTGAAAAAGAGAGTGGACTAGAGATAGGTCTCCAGACTTTGGGCACAATAAGGCGGTCTCCTATAGACAACACTGCCAGCTGGCAGAGCCCAGGGAGAGACAGAGGGGGTGGGGGCTGCCTTGGGCTCCAGTTGTTGGGAGCAGAGGGGAGGCCTGGGGCTCAGAGGAAGGGAATTACCTCCCCCCCAATCCAGCACCCCCACCACGCCCCCTCACATGCGTGTCAGGCGTAATGCAGGAGCACAAGGCTGAAATGCCAAGTCCAATCAGGCCTCACAAGCCCACAGATGGTTTGAATAAAAATGCTACCTTGATAGGAATAATGAGCCATCCTGAAGACAGTCTTAGCTGCCTCCATCTGAATAGGGAACTGTCTCTCTTTCCCAAGCTCCTTTCTTCCTCTGGCCAGTGTCTCATCTCCAGATTTCCCACAGGTCCTTTGTCAAGGTGTCTATGTACACATGTCCCCCCAGGATGGAGGGTAAAGGGGGTGGGGGCTGAATGTAAGGGCTTCCAAGACTCCCCTCTGATTTTCTGACTCAGTCATCCCTGACCTCTGGTACCTTCCCTAAAGTAGAAAAACCTAGTCCTTGATGACTAATGGAAAGGGTGGAGAGAAGCTGGGAGTGAGCCAATGAGGTGGAAAAGGGAGAAGCAGATTTTCTGGGGGCAACTTTATAGAGAAAGAGTTTATAAATACGGTATTCTTTTCAAAGTAGTGGAAGAGTCCTTACATGGGACATATGGCTCAGGTAATGCTAGGAAGCTAATAGCTCCATGAGGCATAAGAAAATGCCTATGACAGCCTATACTTTTACCTCTCTGACCACTCCTCGGTGTGCCTTAGAGAATCATCAGACACATTATGTCTCCTAACCGCAAGTGTCTCCAAGGCTCTATCCTAGACATCTGCTATCCTGTCATTAGGGTCTCAGAGAAAAAGGCAAAGATGTGCCCTCCTTCATGTGGAAACTCACTGTCTAGCTGAGGCAGTGAGACTAACATATATGCAACAATTAGAAATCACACCCTTAGGCTGCAATGATAAGGAATATTCTCATTAGAAAAAGATCTGAAGAAGTATGGCAGTCCCCCAGCCCTGACTAGAAGTCCTTAGAGGAAGCACACACCGCCCCCTCCTCAAGAACATAAAGACCTAGAACTGAGTTCACAAGTCACAGGTTAGCTTTCAGGGACCTACTTTAATGCCTATCTCATCTATGAAGATGAGAATGAGGAGAAGGGCTCCAACCTACAGAAACCATATACTCTGGAAACGGGCATGCATAGGACCTGATTATAGTCACAGAAAAGTTTGATTTCTATCTTAAAAGAAACAATAAGAAACGTTTTTTTAAGCTTTGAGCTTAATTCGGTTTTTACAAACTTTGTTTTTGTTTTTGATCAACAACATATTGTGTTTGTTTCTCGTCTACAGAAGACACTTGAAAAAAATTCATGAAAATTACCTGGGGAGAAAAGGAGCTAGAACCTCCACATTTCCCATTAGCACATTAGCAAAATTATGTTATAAAATTAGTCAATTGTCACCCTGGAAGACTCAGGGAACAGGATCCTGAGGGGGCTGAAATAGGAGAGGTAACTTTGGGACAGAAGGTATTCTCCGGTGGGACACCACAAAGGAAACTCTAGTTATCTACACGTGGGACAGGACTAGAGCTGAGGGGAAGCTGAGGCAGGCATTGGGGGCTAAGGGAGAATAGGGTACCCCAGAGAAACTTAGCCAGAATCAAAGTCTGGTCCAAGCAAATGACTATCCCGTCATTAGGGTCTTTGAGAAAAAGGCAAAGACACACTCTCCTTCATCTAGAAACTCACTGTCTAGCTGAGGCAATAAAACTAATACATGTAAATCAAGTGCTAAATTGTATGGTACAGAGAATCAGTGCTATATGAGTTTAATGGGAGAAGTAGATTTGTGTGGGGCTATAGTAGTCAGGAAAGGCTTCCTATAGGAGGCTGGACTCGGACAGCAGAGACAAGAAAGGAGAACCTTTCTGGAGATGGGAACAGCATAAGCCAAGACACAGAGGAGGAGGCAGGAAAGAATGTCACATGTAAGAGACCACGAGAAGAGAGCAGGCTGACTAGAACTGAGTATCCATGTTGACAAATAGCAAATAGGACATAGAGGTGGATGAGAAGATTGAAGCCAAATTGTGAAAGATTTTGAATACTGGGTTAAATTTATCATCAAAGCCTTGGGAAGCCCCTAAATGCTTCTTAGACAGAAAAATGACATGATCATAGCATCATAAAATCTCAGTCAAAAGATACTTGGGAGGTCAACTAGTCCAACAGGAACCCGTTCAATAGTCATCTGGCCTATGCTTGCTGATCACCAGAGATGGAAAACTCCTACGGCAGTCTATTCTGCTTTCTCTCCAACCATTCCTTCTGGGAGAATCAATCATCGGACATGTTATGTTCCTAACCAAATGTCTCACAAGGCTCTATCTTGGGCTCTCTTCTCACTATTCTCTACACTCTCCCACTTGGTGACCTCATCAGCTCCCATGGGTTTAATTATCAGTTCTATGCAAATGACCCCCAAATTTTATATCTAGTCCTACTGTATTTCCTGAGCTCCAATCCTTCATCATGAACCACCTATTGGACATTTCAAACAAGATGTTCTGTGGGCATCTCAAATTCAATAGGTCCAAAATACAACTCATTGTTTCCCACAAAATGTATGCCTCTTCAGAACTTCCCTGTTACTATCAATGGTACAACTGTCCCATCCAGGTTTGCAACTTCAGTATCATCCTCAACTTTCCACTCACATACCCCTAGTTGCCAAATTTGTCTTTTACACATCCACATTTCTCACATACAGTCTCTCCTCTCCAATCATGTATCTGCCACCTTGGATCAGGTCTTCATCGCCTTTCACATGAGCTATTTTGATAGTTTTCTATTTTATCTCCCTATCTCAAGCCTCTTCCCACTCTAATTCATCCTCCCTACAGGCGTCAAAGTGATTTTCTCTAAAGCACAGGTCTGATCACATCAACTCCCACTTCTCAATAAATTCCAGCAGTCCCTGTTGTCTCTAGAATCAGACATAAACTCTGATATTTCAATCTCTTCACAACCTAACCCCTTCCTACCTTTCTGATCTTCTGAAATACTACTCTCCACACACTACACTATAGCCATATTGACCTCTTACTCACTGTTCCATGCCCAAGGTACTTTAACTCCCATCTCTGTGCCTTTGCACTAACTGTTGCCCATTCCAAGAAACCCCTCCCTCCTCACCTCTGTCTTTGAATTCTCTAGTTTCCTTCAGGACTCAGTTCAGGTGCCAACTTTTAAATGAAGTGTTAATGCTAGTATACTCCCTCCCAAAACTACATTGTATTCATTTTGTACATATTATATATAGTATATACTTATGTAACTGTGAAAATAATTAGCTCATTTGAAACCTATAAGCAACAGCCTCTATTTTCCCTGTGGATCCTTCCCCTACAATTTTAGAGGAGTTATTTAAGATTAAAAATGATGAGTATAATCATAATTGCTCTGAGCCCCCAGTTAAGAAAACTCCTAACATTTAGGCAGAGTTTTGGCTATTTGCCTTATTTTACATTATACGCATGTGTTTATGTTTCTATATGTAAATATACACATATGTATACGTATGTGTATGTATACACATGTGTGTCATGAGTTTTATGTGTATGGTTAACCCCTGCCCTCTTTGTGATTGAGGCAAGATTCAGATTGCTGGAAACATCTGGAAAATGAAAGAGCAGATTGCAGTACAGTGTCTGTGGATAGACAGGCACCAGGATGGGAAGTTGGAGAAAGAGTCATTCAGTTTTGGGGGGCGGGGGGAGTGGGGAGGGAGTAAGGTTAGAACTTCTCTTAATCCTCCAGTTAGGTGGATATGACTGGTGACATTAAACTGAGTCTTCTACTCCAAGATGCCTGTAGGGTTAAGGACCCTCCTAAATATCTTCCTTCTCTGCCACAACTCAGCTCTCCCTTCTCTTTTTCTTTTACTGGTTAGGTCTAGAGCTGCTGGTTCTTTCTGTTTCATCTCTGTAGGATCCCAGTCTTCCTTTCTGCATCTCAGTCTAGTTCTGAGATAGTTCCTCTGATTTCTACAAATGCCTCCGGGCATGACCCAGTATCTCACATAATGGATTTGAGTGATTCAAGGTATTGTACAAACCCAGTCCATACTCTATTCTGTTAGATGGATGAAATCAAAAAGTGTTTTTCTTTAACAAAGGTCATGACTTTTAAGTGCAGTTCAGTGGGATAATCAAAAGTAGCCCTGCACACCAGTAGACATATTTTCTCCTCTATTAGTAAGCTCCCTGAGGGCAATAAATATTTCACTTTTGTCTTTGTATTCCCAGAACACAGCATAATGCCTGGCACATATTAATTACTTAATAAATACTTGTTTTATAGTATGTAACGGATACCAAGTGGGTCACAGCTCCATGATGGATTAAGGTATACTTTTGGGAGGTGGGAGAAGGCCACTGAGCAAAGATGGCTGGGCGAGAAGTGATTATGGCTGAAAGAGTGGAAGAATCTCTAGTATGAGAAAACCCTGAAGGTGGAAGTGAGAAAGAACCCCAGGGAGTCAGGAGCTAAGCCAAGTTAGAAGTGTACATGTTTGATATATACTTGCATTTATACATGTCGTCGCCAACAGTGAAATGTAATCATAATAATAACTAGCACTTTGAAAAGGGATGTGATAATAAATGTTCAACATGTACTGGTGGTGTGGGTACGCGTGTACACATTACACACTTTTAAGTTGAATCTTCATTATTAACATTTTCTCCATTACCTTCTTAAGTTGAGATCTAGACCATCAACAAAACAATGATTTAAGCCCTGAACGGTGTTTGTTGACTTCTGTGGTAGAAATGCTCATGCTGAAAATTTAACAATAGGTTCTCAAAGACCTGTTCAAGCTGGTTCCAGTACATCTCTGGCCATAAGGTTTGCATAGTATTTTAGAAATATTATCTCACTTTATCCTCACAACACTCTTGGGAGGTAGATGCCAATATTACTCCCATTTTACAGTTAAGAAAACTGAAGCAGAAATTAAGTAATTTGCCCAGGGTCACAGAGCTAGTGTCTAAGGCCGGAATTGAACTCAGTTCTTCATGACTCCAAGACCACTATGCCTCTATTAACTTCCTTGTCTTTGTGATTTTCTTGAGGGCAGAGGTTGTTTCATTTTTGTCTTCATATTGCCAGTGCCTAGCTCAGAGCCTGGCGCATAGTAGGCATTTAATAATTTTTTCATCAATTCGTTAATTGATTTTTAAAAATCACTGCTTCATGCCCCTACCCAGAGGAATAATAACATCAGCTGGCTCATTTAGCTTTCCCAATAAGGCTCCTCAGTGCCCCTTCAAGCAATCAGATGAATAAGATTGACTAAAAGACAGGTTTTATTTACCCCAAACACACTCACCAAAAATTTTCAGAATAAACTTGAACCCCAGCCCTTCAATCATCAGGAAAACTCCCTTCCCTTTCCAGAACTAAAATGGTCGCTCTGACTTAGACAACTGCACTGAGTGGCCCAGGGTCAATGAAGACTCGACCTTTCTCTCCAGACTTGCCCAGCTGACATGACTCAAAGTAACCATGAAGGAAGAGTTCCTCAGTGTGTGTGTTTCCCTGCTGGGCTAAGCTTTCCAGTCCTTACAAGGGCCAGGTGCACAGGTTTATTCCTCCCTGTTGCGACTCTGTCACCATTTCAGTGAGTCCACCCGGCACAGGCTCCTCAGTGCTCGTGGTTCCCTCTAGGGGTTGCATGAATGTGCACTTCTCTCTCTCAAGCAGCTCAACATTCATGTCTCCTCTCTTCCCAGAGCTTATTTCACTCTCCTATCTACAAGCAGAAGTCATCTGGGGCCCGTGCTCTAGAAGTGACCCAATAAATGGTGGGGAGGGTTTTAATTGCATCCCTGCCATAGTTACATCAAGCTGAAACTTCCAATCATTGGTCCCAGTTTTTCCATGCCCAGGCAAACAAAATGGTCCAAATCTCTCTCCCACAAGGCAGCCCTCTGGTATTTGAAAATAGCAAAAAGTATGAGTAATAAGCAAGACAAACTGAAGATCCTAAAAGGGAGGGAAGTTTGAGTTCATAGATGTCATTGAGAGTGTAATATAGCTCTAAAACAGGGGTTCTTAACCTGAGGGTCCACAGGCCCTTAAGGGATCTGTAAATAGATTTCAAAAATTACATCTTTAATTCCAATATTCCCTAAATGAAATTTAGCATTTCCTTCCATTTATTTTATGCATTTAAAAGACTATTCTGAAAAGGGGTCTGTAGGCTTTACCAGAAAACCAAAGGGATTCATGACACACAAAAGGGTTAGAACCCCTAATCTAGAAGGATGTGTTATTGCTGTTGTTGGTGAGTCATTTTCTAGTCGAGTCTAACATTTCATGACCCCATTTGGGGTTTTCTTGGCAAAGATACTGAAGCAGTTTGCCATTTCCTTCTCCAGCTTATCTTACAAATGAGGAAAATGAGGCAAACAGGGTTAAATGTCTTGCCCAGGGTCACATAGCTAGTGAGTGTCTGAGGATTTAAACTCAGGTCTTCCTGACTCCAGGCTCAGCACTCTATCCACAGCACCACCTCCCTAGCTGCCTCCCAGAAGGTTATGCTTTATTCAAAAGAAACAGGATGGGGATGGGGGAAGGGTCATAGTAGTATTACATATTAAAAGATAATTAAATGAGAAAAGCAAGAAATCCGAGAAGGAAAGTAAGGTAGAGAACACATCAGTGAAAATGAAAGGATGCAAAAATAGAAATAATATTATCATTGGAATCTATTACAGACCACCTGGACCAAAGAAAGAGATAGGGAGTACAAAAAACATCACAGCCCCGGCACAGAGAGGCCTATTATAGTAGTGATTGGAGACTTCAATTATCCAGAACTCTATTAAAGACAGCAGGCTCTCAGCCAAAAGCAGAGATGCAAATGATTTATTGATTCATTTTAATAATTTAATCCTTCAAAAGGTAGAGGAATAAAGAAGGAGAAATGGACCTGACTGTCATGAACAAGAAAGACCTGATTGCTGGGATGGAAATTTGGAAAACTTTAGGTAGGAGTGACCACTTTATCTTAAAATGTATAATAAGGAAAAAGAAAACTGGAAATAGTCTGACATCTATCCTAGATCTGGGAAGAACCAATTTCAAAGCATTCAGAAAAAGGATAGAAAGTATCTCATGGACTAAAATTCTATGGGGGAAGGCCTGCCAAGAGAAATAGAAAGCAGGCAAGAATAAAATAGGTGCTCAAACAAAAAGACACAAGAAGAAATCATTTTAATGCAGAAAAGAGAAAAATAGCATTTATATATAACTCAATTTGTGCCAGGCACTGGGCTAACTATCTCATTTGATCTAAAGAGACCAATGTGGATGCATAGGGAACTCACCAGCCAGTTTAGGTTATAAACAACATATACCTGAGATGGAAGCAATGATAGGGAGTAAAAGATGACTACAAAACCACAGCTGGTACTAGTACAGTGTTTGCAGTGCAAAAACCTGGAATGAACTGAAGCTGGCAAGGGAAGTGAGGGGAAGGGTGGTTAAGCTATACTGGAGAAAAAAGGGATAAAAGAAGAGATGGGATCTGTGCTCTGGATGGATGGGATAAAGGAAAGCAGAAAGAAGGCAGGGCTGCCTGACTTTCATTTTGATTCTGCTTTGTCTGTTTGTTTTCTGCCAAAGAGAATGTTTTTTGAATTAGAAAGGACGTATCAAAAATTGCTCATAAAGATTTGATAACCAGAATAAGGAAGGAGAAAGCAGTAAAGCACCTAGCTACCTTTGATGAGTTCAGATCACCCAGCAGAAAAATGGGTGCTGAAAGAAGTTGCTTGATTTTTAGAAAATATTGTTAAGGAAATGAATGGTAGACATCTAGAATTGGAAATTAGGATCACTGAAAGGCAGCATGACTTCATTCTGAATAGGTCCTGCGAGACGGACCTCAGGTCCCTTTTTGACAGAATTACTAGACTGGTAGAGCTGTGTAATGGTATAAATACAGTTCCTTAGAGTTTAGCGAAGTCTTTGACAAAATCTATAATCCTCTTCTTGTGGAAAAGATAGAAATGGGGGCTAGAGGACAGTACAGTTCGATGATTTGATACTGCTGAAATGTTCAGGCCCAAAGTGTGCTTCTAAGCATTTGTTCATCAGTTTGAAAGGAGGTCTCTAGTGAAGGATGTGTGCTTGGGCCAACGTTGTTAAGCATTTTTCTCTATGACTTGGATTAAGGCTTATCCCATTTATAGATGACACCAATCTGGGATAGCTTACATTATGGGGGACAGAATAAAGATTCCAAAAGATCTTCGGCTGGAATGTTGGATGAAATTGAATCAATCAATCAACAAGGCACAGTGGATAGAGCTTTGGGCCTGGAGTCAGGAAGACCTGAGTTCAAATCCAGCCTCAGACGCTCACTAGCTTTGTGACCCTGGGAAAGTCACTTAACCCTGTTTGCCTCAGTTTCCCCATCTACCAAATGAGCTGGATAAGGAAATGACAACTCCAGTATTTTTGCCAAAAAAAAGCCCCAAATGGGGTCATGAAGAATCAGATTCAACTGAAAAATGACTCAACAACAACAAATGTTCCAGGCACTGTATTATGTAGTAGGGATACGAATACAAAGAATTAAAAAAAAAAAGATCCCAACTCCCAAAAAGCTTATATCCTAATGAGGGAGACAAATGTATAGGCAATTATAAAAAGCAGAAATATATAGTGAATAAGTAGAAATAAGCACAAAATAATTAAATATAAGGTACTTGAAGAGGAAAGGCACTAGCAATTAGGGAGATCAAAAAAGTCTTCATGAAGAAGATGGTGCTTGAACTGCATCTTAAAGGAAGAAAGGAATTCTACGAGGTGGCGGTAAGAAGGTGTGCATTTGGGAAGCCAGTACAAGAGCATGGTGATGGGAGATGAAGTATCATGAGACAGAGGCCAGTCTGACTAAATCACAGAGTTTGGGAAGGAGAATCATGTCCAATGAGGCTAGAAAGACAGCTTGAAGCCAGGTAGTATACAACTTTAGAAATTAAACAGAGGAGTTTATATTATATCCTAGAGGCAACATGAAGCCATTGGAATTTACTGAGTAGGGGAATCGTGCATTAAGATCTGTGCTCATAAGGGAAATTACTTTGGCAGCAGGGTATACTGAGAGACTGGAGGCAAGGAGACCCATTGGGAGGTTGTCAGTCATATAGGTGAGAGATGATGTGGAGGGGGTTGCTGAACTAAAGTGGTGTGTAGAGAGAAGTCAAATGAGAAATGTTGTGGCAGCAAGATTTAGCAACTGATTGGATATATAGATGGGGAGGGAGAGAGAAGAATTGACTATAATGCAAAAGTTACAAACGTGAAATTGGAAAGATAGCAGTGGCTTTAAGAGAAATAATGAAATCAGGAAAGGGGGAGGGTTTGGGGAGAAAGCTCATTGAATTAAGTTTTAGAAGTGTTAAGTTGGAGATGTCTTTGGGACTTAAAGTATGAAAGGTCCAATGGGCAATCACTAAGGCCAGGACTGAAATTCAAGAGAGAGAGAGAGAGAGAGAGAGACTGAGGCTGTGCATGTGTGCATGCGTGTGTGTGTGTGTGTGTGAATTCAAATCTGTATATAGTCCCTTATACATATAGATGGCATCTTCTTAGAAGTGATAATTAAATACACGGGCGCTGAAGAAGTTACTCAGAGAAATATAGAGAGTGAAGAGGAGGGCTTCGGGAACATCCATAGTTATGTGAACATGATTGCATAGTATTATCATTCATGGCCAGAAAAGGAGACTAAAAAGAGTTGGTCAGACAAGTAGAAAGAGAACCAGGAGAGAAGAGTGTCATTAAAGCCCAGAAAGAAGAGAGTATCCAGGAAGAAAGGGTGGTCAGTAGTGTCAAGTGCGGTAGATCAGGGGAAAGGATGAAGACTCAGAAAAGACCTGGAAATTTGTCAATTAAGAGATCATTGGCAACTTGGGAGAGAGCTCTTTGGATTGAATATGTGAGCAGGAAACAGGAGTTAGGGAAGGGAAAGGAAGTAGGGGTAACAGTGGATGACTTTTTTCAAGGAGTTTGGCTAAGAAAGGAAGGAGAGATACAGAATGATATCTTTAAGGGATTGTGCAATAGAATATAGTGACTTTTTTTAAGGATGGGGAGACTTAGGAATGTTTATAGGCAGTAGAGAAGGAACCGAGAGATAGGGAGAGGTTAAAAATTGGAGAAAGATGATATGATTTATGATGCAATCTGCGAGAGAAGAAAGTAATTGGCTTAAGTATACATGCAGAGGAGTTGGCCTTGGCAAAAAGAAGGACCCCCTCTTTGTCAGAGACTGGGGAAAAGGAGGAGGAGATTATTTCAAAGGGTTTTGAGATGAAGAGAATAAAAGAAGAGTGTTCTTTCTCTCAGTAAAGAGGCAAGGTTCTCAGGTCAGAGATATGGGGCACATAGAATGCGTGTGAGACTCAAGGAGAAAAAGAACACTAATGATAAAAAGAAATGAAATTTAATAGGTATAAATGTGAATTCATAATTGGGTTCAAAAATCAATTTCACAACTACATGATGGAAGAAATGACTAGACAGCAGGTAACCAAAAAAGTTCCTTGAGTAAACTGGATATCCAGTAGACATCTTAAACTCAACATATCCACAACTGCACTCATTATGTTTCCCCCTAAACCCTCTCCCCTTCCTAACTTCTCTATTACTGTCAAGGATACCACCATCCTCCCAGTCCTCAAGGTTCACAACCTGGATATCATCCTCAACTCTTCACTTTCTCCCACCCACCCACATATCCAATCTATTGCTAAAGCCTGTCAATTTTACCTTTGCAACATCTCTCCAATACACCCCCTTTTCTCCTCTGATACTGATGAAGCAAGCCCTCATCACCTCTTGTTGGACTATTGCAACGGTCATAAAGCAGGTAGGTCTGCCTGACTCAGCTCTCTCCCACTCCAATCCACCCTCCATTCAATCACCAAAGTGATTCTCCTAAAGCCTAGGTCCAACCATGTCACAAACACCCCTTACTAAATAAACACCAGTGGCTCCCTGTTGCCACCAGGATCAAATCTGAAATCCTCTGTTTGGTATTCAAAGCTGTTTATAACTTAGCCCCCTCCTACCTTTCCAGTCTTCTTGCACCTTACTTCCTGAAATGTACACTTTGATCCAGTGACACTGGCTTCCTAACTCTTCTAAGAACAGGGCACTCCATCTCTCAGCTCTGGGCACTTTCTCTGACTGTCCCCCATACCTAGAATACCTAGAAAGCTCTCCATCCTCATCTCCACTTCCTGACTTCCCTGGCTTTTTTTCAAGTCCCAACTAAAATCCCTTCTTCTATAGGAAGCCTTTCTCAAACCCTCTTAATTTCTAGTGCCTCTTCTCTTTTAATTAGGTGCTATTGATCCCGCATACAGCTTGTTTGTATGTGATTTTTGCATGTTGTCTTCCCCATTAGTTGGTGAGCTCCTTGAGGGCAGGGAGTATCTTCTGCCTCTTTTGTATCCCCATTTCTTAGCACAGCACTTCGCTCTCAGAAGGTACTTAACAAAAGTTTATTGGCTGGGTCGATAGTACTTTCTGGGTGAGGAGGAGTTAGTGCGAGGCAGCTCAAAATGAGTTAAAAATGTGATATGACAATGAAGAAAATTAATGGAATATTGCACTGCATAGTGTCCAGTACTAAGGAAGTAGCCATTCTTCATATGACATTAGAACACAGCCTGGAGCATTGTGCTTAGTTCTAGGCACCAAATTTTTGAAAGGTCTATAATTTCCTAAAGCTGGAGAATGTCCTGAGGAAGTAAACTAGGATGGGGACAGGTCCCAAGTTTAGGCCATATGACAGATTGAAGAAACCAAAGGATGTTTATCTTGAAGAAGAAAAGATTGGGGAGGAAAGTGGGGAAAAGGGAGATGTAATGGCTGCCTTCAAGTGTTTGAAGGACTATCATGTGCAAGATAGATTAGACATGTTTTCATTGCCCCCAGAGGCCAGAACTAGACATAACAAGAGGAAGTTGCAAAGAGGTGAATTTAGACTTGATAAAAAGAAAAACATTCTTAACTAAAAAGTAGAAAGGACCACCCCTAGCTCCCAGTGGTGTTCAAGCAGAGGTCAGGTGACCATTTGTCAGGTGTATTGTAAAGGGAATAATAGTTCACGTTAAGAGTCGGACAAGACGGCCTCTGAAGCCCCTTCCCACTCTGAGCTTCTGTGATTCGGCTTTTTTGTCACCCCTACCTGATCCATCTTCAATAGTACTTCACAGAACATGATTCTGAGTCTCCTCACCATCCTATTCTTCCTCCTCTGGACTTGCAGTGATGTCCGTCCTAAATTGTGATCATGAGCCCAAAGTTCCAAATGTGGTCTCACCAGGCCAAAATATAACAACAACAAAGAGGTTTGCAAAGTGCTCAGCAAACATTCTCTCATTTTATCTTGACAAGCACCCCTTAGAGGTAGGTGCTATCATTATTCCCATTTTACAAATGAGGAAACTGAGTCATGCAGAAGATAAGAGACTTGCCCAGCATCATGCAGTTAATAAGTTTCTAAGGCTAGAATTAAAGTCAGGTCCTCCTGATTCCAAGTAAAGTGCTTTATCAACTGTGCTGCCTAGCTCTGCCTCTTTACCTTTATGTATCAGGACTATCACTTCCCTTGTTCTAAACACTGGTTATTAATTTTTTTCTCTATACCCATATCATATAGGGTGTTCCTAAAGTCTGGACACATAGGCAAAAGTGCATATTTTGAAATATTTGGAACATTAACAGAACAGCCCCCTTAACTTCTTTTTCTGGGGTATGCTAAAGGAGAAGGTATACTCAATGAAAATCACAGATGCAACACACTTGATTGAACTCGTAAACGCATAAAGAGTGAATGTGCTAAAATTGACGGCAATGTGGTCATTGCATCGAGTTCACGAGAATCTTGCAAAGCGCATCAACCTTTGCATCACAAATGATGGAAATCATGTTGAAGATGTTATTTGTTAATATTCTAATTAAATAAAATGTTTTGAAAATTTCATTCATTTCATTTATTGAAAATATGCATTTTTGCTTATGTGTCCAGGCTTTAGGAACACCCTGTAGTATTGATTCATACTGAGCTTATGGTCTACTAGCATCCCCACATCTTTTACACATGAATTTTCTAACCTGTTTTCCCATTCAGTCTCTGTACAGCTGATATTTTCAACCCAAGTATGAGATTTTTCCACCCTAATATAGAAACATCCTACTAGATACTAAGAGGTTCAACCCCAGTAGGCTAGCTATTTATTTATAAATTCTTTAGCAACTGCAACCTATGAAATGAAGAAGATCCTCAGTCCTACGTGGTCTTCTTTTGACATTCTTCATCTATTAATCAGCAAGCATTTTTTAAGCACCTAATATATAAAAGCTCACCAGTCATTTTTTTTCTTCCAGTTAGCCAGTTGCTAAAACATTTCCCAGGACACCTTTGGGTGAGGGCACATTCCTGATGTGGGAAAGAGACTTTGCAGAGGCACAGAGACAAGCTCTAGATCTAGAATGTCATAAATGAGAAATGGCACGAAGGCTGGTTTGGCTGGACTCTAGAGCAGTGATGCCAAACTCAAATAGAAACAGGGGCTTCTAAACCATAGATGAGTGACTTAGGAAGCCATACATAGCATCATCTAGGCTCTATTGTATTTTTATTTATTTATTTTGTATTTTATTTATTTTGTTAAACATTTCTCAATTACATTTTGAGGTTGAGGTCCCACTCAGGAAGTGTTACCCCTCTGATTTGACCCCTCTACTCTAGAGTATATAAAGGTCATTAATGTAAAGAAGTCTGGAAAGGTAGGTTGGAGTTAGGTTGTAAAAGGCTTTTAATGACAAAGAGAGGATTTGATATTTGATCCAGAAGGACATAGGAAGCTTCTGTAATTTACTGAGCAGATGAAAGGAGTGGTCACATTTGTGTTTTAGAAACATCACTTTTGAAATATATAAAGGATTAGGATAGGGAGGAGAGAGACGAGGCAGGTAGACCCATTAGAAGGGTAGTGCAATAAATAGTCCAGAGGTGATGAGGACCTGAATTATTCAGGTGGTGGCCATATGAATGAAGATAAGGAGACATATATGAAAGATGCTGAAGAGATAGAATCAACAAGACTTGGTACTTAATTGGAGGTAAGGACAACTTCAAGGCTGTAAACCTAGGAGATAGTAAAAAAGATAGTAGGAACCTTTACAGAAATAGGGAAGTCTGAAAGAAGCACCCTTCTTAGGTGCTTCTTAGGGAAAAAATAGTGAGTCCTATTTTAGGAATGTTGATTTTTGAGATACCCATGGGACATTAAGTTCAAAATATCCAATAGCCCATTCAGGAACCAGGATTGGAACTCAGAAGGGACTAAGGCAGGATATTTAGATCTTTGAGACATCCGCATGGAGAGAACTGAACCCAGGAGAGCTGACAAGCTCAAAAAATATATAGAGAAGAGCATCCAAGGTAGATCTTGGGGGTACATCTATAGTCATAGAGCATCAGCCCACATCTTTACTGCCCCAAAATTGACTACAGGGTTTAGATGATGCAAGTTTCAATGTGCTTATTGTGTGTTGACCCTAAAAAAAATCACCTGAGTCAGTCAAGAGCAGTATGCTATTTTAAAGATTTCTCAGACTCAACAACTATATTACCTCGGGCAAATCACTTAACTGATGTCTACCTCAGTTTCCTCAACTGTAAAGTGGGATAATAATAGCACTTACCTCACAGGGTTGTTGTGAGGACCAAATAAGACAGTACGTAGCATGGTACTTAGCATAGCATTTAATTTGTCCTCTTCCCTTTCCTCAGTGAGGTGTTTCCTATACATAGAAAAAGCATACAGCTTATAAAAGCACACAGGATTATATTCCTTGAAAGTTTAACAACTGAGATAACTTTGTTAAATGGTCTTTTGGTTGTTAACATCAAGTGAAACACAAAACAGTATGCTTGCCAAAAGTGTTTGCCCCTATCATATAGGATATCCAATAGACTCCAACTGAAAGAAGGATTCCCTATAGGTGGTGAGGTCCTCCAGACATTCTTTTTTGCAGATGACATTGTACTAGTCACAAAGTACTGGGATATTTCAGGGATTTCTAAAGGAAATCTATAACCACTCAAAAGAAATAAACAAAACTATACACACAGGAAAAACTAAGTGGATGAAGACTGTCTATGATCTAGAATATGATATATGTAGTTGGGTGGATGACAAATAATAGACATGGGCAATCTGTTGGACACAGGATTGAACAGGAGGTAGAGAGCAGGCTGGATTGCTTTTGGGAAATTACAAAGTGATTTTAATTACCTGAAACAAGGGCTACTCTTTTTCCAGTAATTCTGTATGGCTGTGAGTCATGGAATAACACAGTCTCCAAAGAATAAAATTTGGTGGTTCCCCCAGAGAACAATGGAAAGGTGCTTGATGGGCATGAGTAGGCTATGTGGCATATTACCAAGAAAGAATAAAGATGCAGGAGAAGTATCATAGACAATATCATCAGAGAGATATGAGTAAAAAGGAAGTATGTAGGACTAACACCTTTGGCATCTACGTCTCACCCAGCTCTCACTTGTGGCTCCAAGAAACTGTAGCATGCTCAGCAGCCACACTCCAATAAGACCTTCTAGGCAGATGGGCTACACCAGGTTGAGGGTAACCAACAGGATTCAAACCCATTGGAGAGTTAGGGATATGTCTACTCCAAGGATGTGAAGACTTCCCCTAGTGGAATAGTGAGAACAATATTTTCCAACAGCCAAGAAGGCAGCTGAAGCAGAGCACCTAAAGCCTGGTCAAACATCAAAGACACCAAGGTCATCCACTGCACCTGGGCCATTGCCAGTCATCCTGACTTTTATCTTGTCACTGGACTTTGATGACTCTGGAAGAGAGAGTGAGGCTGATGACTTTGTGTAACTCTGCCTCACTTAAATCCAATTCACACCAAAGTCAAGACATCACCCTGTGATGTCATTGGTCCTCTTTGAAAGGAAGGATGAACAACATCTACATGTTCCACTAGTGTCCATTCAAGTCAAGCCATCTAGAAGAAAATCTTCAGAATATTGAGTGCCCTCCAACCCCTTTGGAGGGTTTATGGGACGATATGTAGAAGAATCACAAAGAATGTGGAGGTAGGGATGGATTTGGTTTTCTACCATTTCAGGTCAATCGCACATTGAAGAGATCACTGAATCAATGAAGTTTTGAAGCACAAGTATGATCATTTAAATTTATTCCTATGAAATCTAATCTTCAATTCAAACAAATTCTAGATTATCAAGATCTTTTTGGATTTTAATTGTCATCCAATATTTTAGCTATCCCTCCCAATTTTATGACACCTACAAGTTTAATAAGCTACTAATGACTCAAATCAATGATAAAAATGCTGACAAGAATAGAATGGATGACAAAGCTTTGTGATACTCCACTAGAGACTTTCTTCAGGTTAACATCTGACCTTTAATCACCATTTTTTGAATCTTATTCAACCAGTTCTGAATCCTCCATGGCATTTAATGGACATCTCTACCTCCCAACCAATGGCAAAACCTGAGGCTAAGTAATCTGGAAGCGTATGATGAGTGGGAAGGGGCGGGGGGAGAGACACAGTCTAGGAAGTGAAGTGATTTGAGGACATGTACTAGAGTGATAGAAATGAGGATGCAGAGGAAGAATGCATGGAAGAGCTGTTTCAAAAGAAGAAACAATAGGACTTAATGAAAAACTGTATGTTGGGAAAGAGCTGGAAAAGCCAAGGACTTTGTATTAAGAAAATCAAAGAATAGTGGCATGGTCAGAAAAAAATTGGCTTTGGTCTTGGAGTCCAGCTGCCTGGGTCTGAGTCCCAAGTTTTCCTAGCTGTGTGACCTAATGCAAGTTACCTAACCTCTGTGAGTTTACTCCATTTCCATATTTGTTTGACTGAACTAATAATACTTGTACTACCTGCTTCACAGGGTTTGGTGAGGAAAGCACTTAGGAGACCTTAAAGGGCCATGAAAATGTGAGTCGCTATAGAAACTAAGCTAGTTGGTACAAAGAATCTATATGTAGAGAGGCTGCCATTTTGGGTATGTGACCTTTTCAATGTTGATTAACATCAGTTATTCATACAACAGAGAAACTTGGAGTTGTACTAATTCTTTGAATCTCATCAAGTTTCTTTCCTGAGGGTCAGTGGGGCTTTAAAGGCCCTATAGCACAAAGAATTAACTGGATTGTGTTGGCTGCCCTCAGTGCAGGGGTGGTCTCCCTTTCCACCGGACCTATATAGACACAGTGCCTACTCTAACCTCCTCCCTTATTCACTCTGCTCCCTCTCATCCTCCTTTCCAGAGCCAAGATTAGGTAACCAGAGTTTTGCTCCAGGGTAAGAAATGAAGCAGACACAAAAATCCAACCCTTGCCTTCCTTTGGCAGAGTAGAAGGAAGTGCAGGGTGTGAGAGGTCAGATACTTTCCAAAAATGAATCAAGACAAGGTTCTAATTTCTGGATTGCTGTGGGGATAACAAGCCTGCTTGCTCCCACCATTCCAATAAAAAAATTGCATCCACTCAATCCCATCACTTCAGCAGGTTTTGCTCTCTTTTGCCCTCCATCCAAAAACAGTGAAACTTCTCCCTAGAAAAGATAAATACTTTCTATAGTGCTCTGTGGGAAGGTACCACTGGAGGCCTCTGTTGGATTAACAGAGGTCCCCAATATGACCTCTGAGATCCCTTAGTCCCTAAGATTCCATGCCCTTACTCATTATAATAATTCATTCCCCATCTCATTCAACTAAATTTGTTTTAATTACTTCTATTATTTTTCATATCATGAATTCGAAAGACGATATGAGGGTGGCATTTTTGAGCTATTTGGTGATCTTTGATAAGGAAATGGCTTGGCATGGCTCAATTTTCTTCTCATAGAGAAGAGCTCATCTCTATACTTCTTCAAAGGCTCATAGGTCTGGGTTAGTCGGTTACTTCATTTCTCAGTAATCATTTCTCATAGCCTGTAGCTGGGGGCTGATGACGGGGAAAGAGCAATGACTTTAGGATTGTCATAGCCATGAAATCCTTAAAGGGCAGATCTCCCCTATCACACTGGAGTGGACCTCTGGAGTTGTTCCCCACTCCATCCCACCACACCTCAGAAAGAGAATAATTCAACAAATTTTCCTGGGTCTTGTTTGTTCTGATTTCTTGTTGGAAACAGAAGAATGGAGGCAATGACCTACTCTGGCTGCCAGTTAAAAAGATCTTTGCTTCTCTGTGACTATGACTTTCTTTTTTTTCCCAAACCAGCCTCTCCAATAGTGTGGGGAACCACTCCCTTGCAGTAAACTTGGACAAGCCTGGTCCTCTACCTCCTGTTAATTGCATATAGACAGAATGGGGGAGGAGACAACTCTGAATCCCTGAAGGGAAAAAAAGGATCTGGGGTTGGGATTAGGGGGTGGAAGGGAGGAAGAAGAAGGCAGAAGGAAGCAATGGACTCTGTGGAGTGGGGGAGCTGGAAAAAAAGACAGCTTATCCCCACCACCCCACTCTCTACTACCCCCAGGTAGGAAGTAAAGCTGACGTCCCAAATATAAAAAACAGATGATGAAGGTCAGGTTTCCTGAGTGAGAGCGAAAACCCAAGTCCCCAGGAAATTCTCAGACATAGAAAGAGATGAAGACCAAGAAAATAAGAGACTTAGGGACATGGACACAGAGACAGATTTGGAGAGTTATAAACAGCTAGAAGAATAGGGTCCCATACTAACATAAAAGACTGAATTTAGAGACAGAACCAGTGACAGAGACTGAGACATACAGAGACACATACAGTGACAAGGAGGGAGAAATTCCACCTGGTTACTGGAAAAGAGCTTAGTTCCTCTCGGTGGGGTCTCAGGATGGGAACATGAGACATTTTTTTTCCCCAAATGGTCTATCATTGGGGATTCACCAAATCTCTGAGCTCATTCTGTTTTTGTCACTTTGTCTCTCACTCTCTGTATCTCTGTCTCTGTGGCCCCATCTCAGCCTTTCACATTCCAGCTCTTCTACACACACACCACACACACACATACACACACACACACACACAACACACAACACACTCCCTGCTCTCCTTCCTCCTTTCATCAATGTTCACATACCAATACAGATACATTCTGTTACATTGTTTCTCTTTCTCAGCCCATTTCCTGGCTCCCTGAGATGTGCCCCTCTCCCCCTTTCCCTTTCTCCCCCTTAACCGTATCCTTTGAGGAAGGAGGATCCTTCGGAGCTGGTAAAGCCAGGTCTAATGGCTCACAGAGGGGGAAGCATCTATTTAAGAGGGTTGAGAGGGTAGGCTCAGGTTCCCCAGGAAAGGAGATGGAAGCCTGGGTGGGGGGAGCCTGTGCTATTAGTCTCCCTGCAGAGGGAAGAGTAAAAGGGGCCTGAGCCCCTACACACATAGTTAGAGGAAGAGCCTGCCTAGCTTTACCTCTAGGGGAGAGAGGAGTGCCCCTCACCCCTACTAAGGTGCAAATTAAGGCCCAAGGGTTTCTGGATTAGTAATTTGACCTCCACCCCACCCCACCCCAGTCTTCAGTGTTCCGGAGAGATCTATCTCCAGCATGCCCCAACACAGGATTTAAAACTCCCAAGGCTATCTCCTTCTTGATAAGATTGGGGGCTGGGGATCCCTAGGACTAGACAGAAAGACGGATAGATGGATGGTTAGATTCACTGGGATGGATGGAGCTCAGAGGATTCAGCAGAGCCAAAGGGGCTCCTGATATCTCGAAAAGACCTTTGGCCTGGGAAGAAGGGGGTGGGGGAAATGGAGATAGATAACACATCAGAACTCATCCAAAGTGGACTGGACAACTTTTCTTCCAGTCAAAGGTCAAGAATGAAGAATTAGTTCTCTGTGAATAGCCTCCAGGCTAAAGTTTGGAAAGTGGAGAGGAAAAAAGAGAAGTGATATATTCAAGGAGCTGACTGATACAGCTTGGCCCTTAAGGGGCGGAGGGGGGCGGGGCCTTACCCTTTCTCCTCTAGTAAGCCAAATAAATATTTATTAAGCACCTATTGTAAGCAGATACTATGCTAAATGCTAGAAACATAAAGAAAGGTAAAAGACAGTCCCTCCTCTCAAGGAATTCCTCTAATGCTTTTCATAGAACTGAACACAGAAGTGGGGACATAGGGGAACTTGAAGTAGAATTTCTGAATTGACTTACTATCTGCCACCCAGCTCCCAATTACTTTGCATTTATTTTGTATATATGTACACTATACTTGTTGTCTCTCCTAATGGACTGTAAGCTCTGTGAGGACAGTGACCATGTTAACTTTGTCTTTGTACCGTAAGAAGCTAGCAAAGTACACGGTGCAAGGTAGGTATTTTAATAAAATCTTATTAATTGATAAAGTTGAGGACTACACAAGAGAAACAGAAGACTGAGGCTTAGAGTCATGCTAGGAAGATTCTTGCACAACCAACACCAAGAGGAAAATTGTGCGATAAGTGATGTAGTAGGAAGCTCCAAGAAGGGACAGAGAAGGAGGGAGGCATCTAGTCAGAGAGAGAAGGCTTCATAAATGGGCCTGATCTTCAATTTAATTTAAATCAAATGCTTGTTAATCTGGAATCTTGAAACCCCCATTGGATCTCTCTGTACCATGGGAATGATTCTGCTGCACCAAAGCTGAAAGTCACTTCTTGCTGAGACAACGTGTAGCAGATATCTTGTGCTGGCTTATCAACAGCTCAAACTGGCATGACTATAGCAACCTGAATAAAGTATTAAGTGTCTATTATTCTGTCAGCATTAATTCCATAAACACGTATTAAGCACCTGCTTAATGCAATTTACTCTGCCGGTTGGGGGAGATACCTTGAGAGAAATGATAGACTAGTTCCCTGCCTTCAGATTCTGAAAGGGGAGAAAGAAAATAACTATTATACAAATTAGAATAAATGCAAGGCAGCCTAATCTAGTGGATAGTGTTTAGCTTGGAGTTAGAAAGATCCAGGTTCAAATTCCACCTCTGATAATTATTACCAGTGAGACCCTGGGCAAGTCAATTAAGTTCGCCCTTGTAACAGGTGATTCTCTGGAATTTATATCTTAAATCACAGAACTCACCAGAGACAGGGATGAGTACAGTGTGTTGAGATAATTAGACTACAGGGTACATACCAGCTGGGACATAAAAACAGGAGAATTAATTTGGGACCAGATTGAATGCCAAAATGTCTATCTTACTGGAAATAGGAAAACAGTGGAGGCTTTTGATAGCGCAATGACAATGAAAGTGCTTTTTTTCGAAAAATTAATCTATCAGGGTCACAGGTTCCATTGAGTCCCAGGGAGCCTGGAGAACAAGGAAACCAGTTAAGAGGCTGTTTTAATCAATAATCAAAGTCATGGGCGGGGGGGGGGGGGGGGGGGGGCGGGAGGCGGAGCTGAATTAGGACTGTAGCAGTATAATCAGAAAGGAGGTAAATCAGAGACTTTTTAAAAAGCTCAATAAATTAATATTCCTAAAGTACCTACTATATGCCAGGCACTCTGCTAAGCGCTAGAGAGACAAAAAGAGGCAAAAGACATTTCCTATCCTCAAGGACAATGCGTTACATTAATTGCATTACAATCTAATAGAGGACACAATATGCAAGCAAATATATACAGGGCAAGCTATACACGGGATAAATAAATAATTAACAGAGAGACAATACTAGAATTACAAAATTGGAGATATTTTGAGGGACAAAAAGGATTATGGTATATATCTCCTTCTCCCCCTTTCTACTGGGACTGTTTAAGCCCCTTCCCATTGAGGCATTCTCAGTGACAGGTATAGCACTGGACCGCTCTGAGCAAAGCACAGGATCTCATTAACCCTTTCCTCCAGCAGTTTGCAGCTCATCCAATCTGCCTTCATATTAATTTAAGGATGTTCTGACTTGAAAGCTTCTGAGGATTCTAATTCCAATCTATTCCATTCAGTTCAACAAATAGTTATTAAACACCTACTATGTGCAGAGCATTATGCTAGCTCTGATAACAAAATACATCATTTCAAAATACACACTGCACAATCCAAGGAGCAATGTTCTCCTGGAGCTAGATACACTATTCAGATAAGTGGGGTGGGGGTGGGGACTGTTGAGGGAACTGTTGGGGGAAAGCGAAAACTCCTGAGGACTTAGGTTGGAGGATTCCCTGTTGAAGAGATGTGTGCTTGTAAAGTTTCAATTCTTTGAAATGTCTTTCTCCCTGGGTGGCAAAAACAAGCAAGCTAAATTCAGTTAACATCTCAGTCACCAATTCAGAGCCTCCAAATTGTTCAAAGTTCAACGCTCTGCTTTCTGAGCCCAAAGACCCATTTGCCATCTCGCATGTCCTTGCTCGTGCACACTTGCTCGTGCACACATCTGTGCATATCTTCATGCCTAAGTTCGTCTTCTAAAACAAAAATCTAAGTGTGGGGATCGAGTGGTATAATGTGTCTGTTGGCCTGTGTGTGTGTATGTACATGTGTCTGTGCCTCAATGTGCATTGAAGTTTCATAACCATAACAGAAACATTGTATCTTGGCAAAGATATCATAGGAATAATTATCTAATTTTGAAACATGTTATTATAATACCTACATGATGTGTAAGGAACATAACAATGTTCAAGTTGTGCTCACAGTCTTGGAGCTGCAGACCCACATAGTCAGGAAAGAAAAGTCTGAGTCTTCATTTCAAAGGCAGACCCCAAGCTTCTAGGGCTGAGCTAACCCTTAGGACAATTCTTCACTGACTCATTACTCAGAATAGCTTCTCCCAGGAGTGAGAGTTTTATGCAGATTTGTAGAAAGGCTGTGAACAGGGCAGCTGAATAGTTAAAGGTAAATGGCATCCCTTCTGCTTTCCCCTCTGCCCAACCCCAGGGACACTGGAAACTACAAAGAAAAAAAAGGGACCTGGGTTCTAATTCCCCTTCTTCCATCAACTAGAATCAACCTTGGGCAATTCATTTTAGGTCTCTGGGCCTATCAACCTCATCTGTCACAAGAATGAGAGCGGAGGAGGAAGTGGACCAAATCTCTAAGAATCATCATACCTGGAACACTGACATTCTGTGATCCTGATTCATTGAGGGAAAAGAGGTGTCAGAATTTTGCTGGCCCTGCACAATCTACTGTATATGATCCATAGACTTTGGGAGCCCTGGTACCAAACAGTTTCCCACTACCCCCGCCCCAAGCCAATTCACCCTGAATTGGACTGAGGCCTGAGTGTGAGGAGTGTATTTGCTGTTTGCCGCTGCTCCATGTTGACTTTAGCCAGTAGCTCTGTTTACAAACCCAGGTTGGTTTTCCCAGCACAGTTAATTAGACAGACCAAAGACATCTGGTGTGAGGGCCAGGAAGGGCATCTGCTCCTTCCCCTCTTTCTCTTCACCACCCCCACCCCACTCCCATTCCCCTACCCCCACGGCAGTCAAGGGGCTCGGACTGGACAGAACAATCCTAATCAGTACCAGACCCCAATCCCAACCAGACCCTAGGCCTCCACTGGAAGCCTGCCTCTCCAATCCTGTCACTTCCTATCCACCAAAAATGGGAATCCAAAGGGCTAGGCTAGAGTTCTTAGAATTGGGGGAGTCTGGGTTCTTGGGTTTCCTCTGAATCTAGGAAGTCTCAGGGAATCTGTTCTGGGAATGGCATTTTGAGGATCACATGCTGGGAGAGCAATGAGAGAGAATCTGATACAGCTTTTTCCTTTCCTCTCCCATCCCCACTTCACCCACCCCCAACCCAAGAGAGCAAAAGAAGTAGGAAATTTTGTTGCATATTCCCATAGGTAGGAGCAATGATTGTGCAGTTTTACCAATTCCCAACACCCCTAAGGAAGTCTGTAGACAAACTCAAATCCATCCTCACCCCCTGGACATTCCAACAAATAGACTTTTGAGGGGGGGAACCCTCCCCAATATCGTCACCAAAAAAAAAACCCCTCATCCTTCTACCTTAAACTCCTTTACCCCACCCTCTCAGTGGTGGAGGCCAGTACCTGTCACCTTGGGGTGGGGGGCGGGGGCGGGGTGCAGCTGAGAAAGGAGGTTAGCCAGACAAGGCTCAGGAGGGAGGCAGGAAGGTGACCAGAAAGATGATGGGGGCTGGGTGGACAGACCCAGGGTGGTCGGGAAGTGGAGTGCGAGAGCGGAGGAGGGGGAGGGGCAACGGCTTATCTCTCTCAGGAGGGGGGAAGCTCACTCCAAACAGCTAATGCACTGGGGTGTGAAAGCCCCTCAATTAGCACTAATGATGCAATCAGGGAGGGGGGGAGGGACTGGGCATCTCAGTAGAGTTAGTTCTCAGGCACACACACACACACACACACACAGTGTTAAACACATAAACTCATATACATTGACACCCAGAAAAGCCTCGGACCATCACAGAAAAACGACTCTAAACAATGCACTTCAATATGCGCGCACACACCTGTAGCAGTTGCATATACACTAAGCAACTCACACAAGTACACGTTCTTGTGCACACACACACACACACACACACACGACGGATATGCACACACAGCTCGTGTTTGGCTCCCTGAGTCCTCCACATAGCTATAAGGTAGTCGTGCGTTACGTAGAAGCGATCATAGTAGGGGTGCTTTAAAGAGGGCGCCTCCCTTAGTCCGGGTGGGTTTAGAGAGACCGAGGAAAGGCTTTGTTTTAGAGGGGATGGGTGGAAAGATTCAAATCCGGAGGGTTTCATGGGACCTAGCCTCAAACACAAAAACAAACACTTCAACACTCTGCACCCCCTCTACTCCCCAATGTCACATGCAGGTGCTTACGTCCCTATCCTGAGGTCGCTCGTGTCTTCACCAAGGGTCCCAGTACTCTCACCCCCACCACAGGCGGGAGGATGGATGGAATGCTAAGTTAACAGCGCTGAGTATTGTCAGGGGCCTTCCCCTCCCAAAAGGGGAACTCCAGCTCCCGCGCCCAATAACTTTTAAAGTGTCCTACCTTCACCACCAGCCAGTTAACTGCCTGCCCTCTACACCTTTATGTGACCCTTCTCGGTTATCCGCAGCTCGCCCCCTCCCCCACTCCCAGCCCCGTTATCCGCCTCCCGCCCAGGTCCCGTTATCCGCCTGCCTCCGCTCCGTTATCCACCCTCCAACTCTACTCCACAGACCCTGCTCACTGCCTGGTCAGAGAGCCATGCACTGCCCTTCTGTCCCTCTCCCCCGAGCACTCCGCCTGGTCCCCCGCGTCCCGGGACCACAGAGCTGGGAAGGGCCAGAGCTGCCTCTGCTCCGCTTCCCAGGCCGGGGAAGGGGGGGGGGGAGGCGGAGGTCCCGCTGTCAGTCAGCGGGAGAAGGCCGGGCTGGGCGGCCGGAGGGGGCGGTGCCGGGAAGCGGACTCGGGCCTCGGGAGGAGGGAGGCGGGGGCGGGGGCGGGGTAGAGGCGGGGGCAGCTCCGGGCCTTATAAGCAGCTGGGGGAGCGGGGGGAGCAAGAGGGAGGCAAGTGTCAGGCTGATGCGCCGCCTGCGAGGGGCCGGGAGCTGGACCGGGACCGGCGGGGCCATGCGTGCGGGCTGGGCGGGGGTCCGGGAGGGCGCCGAGCGGAGCCGCCTCGGAGCCTGAGCGAGCCGAGAACGGGGCCGGGGGGAGAGCGGAGCCGAGCAGAACAGAGCCGGGAGGAGAGGGGGGCGGGAGCGGTGATGCGGCGCCGGCGGGCCGCCGTGGCCGCGGGCTTCTGCGCCTCCTTCCTGCTTGGCTCTGTCCTCAATGTGCTCTTCGTGCCGGGATCGGAGCCGCCTCGGCCAGGCCAGCCCCCCGGCCCCTCCCCAGCCCCGGCCCCGGGCCGTCGCGGGGGCCGCGGGGAGTTGGCGCGCCAGATCCGGGCGCGCTACGAGGAGGTGCAGCGCTACACCCGGGGAGGACCCGGGCCCGGCGCGGGCCGGCCGGAACGGCGGCGCCTCATGGACCTGGCCCGAGGCGGCCCGGGCCTGCAGCGTCCCCGGGCCCCTAGAGTTCCCCGGGCCCGATCCCCGCCCGACGGCTGGCCCCCAGCCCCTGAACCCCCGCGCCTGGGCTGCGCCGCACTCCGCAACGTGTCCGGGGCGCAGTACGTGGGCTCGGGCTACACCAAGGCAGTGTATCGGGTCCGCCTGCCTGGCGGCGTCGCCGTGGCGCTCAAGGCCGTGGACTTCAGCGGCCACGACCTGGGCAGCTGTGTCCGAGAATTCGGGGCTCGGCGAGGCTGTTACCGGCTGGCAGCGCACAAGCTGCTCAAGGAAATGGTGCTGCTGGAAAGGCTGCGACACCCCAACGTGCTACAGGTATTGGGCCTCATGGGACAGGGCACCTTAGGCAGCAGTGGGTACTAGGGGAGTACCCACCCAGTGGACTGTGGGCCGGGGTCACCCCAGCGTGCTGCGGCAGGACACCTCTACTGGACGGGACACATGCTCGATAAACTTCCGACAAGAGACACTGCATTTACTAAGGAGGGACATACCCCAACGTGCCGCAGGTAGCTAGGCGTGGGCCTGGCATAGCTAGAATCTGGAGGAGGGGTGCAGTATTGGCTGCCATGCCTCCTACCTGGGGCTGTTCCCTAGTTGCTATGTGCCCCCTCTCTGGCTGAAGCCAGAAGCTTCTTAGGTCCTGATCTACCAAGTCCTTTCCAACTCTGAAATCCTTGGTAGAGGAAGTACCAGGCTACACCAGGTTTCCAGGGACTTAAGGATTTAAGGCTATGTGCCCCACACCCAGGCAGGGTCAAAGAGCCTTGAGCTCTGGGAATGACCCGTAAACAAAGAAATCTAAAAGAAAAGCTTAATCTTGATGAGGATGCCAACTCCATTAATGGGGTTGGCAGTGGGGGAGGAGTATGCCCTTCTTGGGACCTGAGTCCTCATCCCTCTGCCCATGACCTTGTCAAGGCTATGAAGCAGTCAGGTGTCAGGAGCAGTGATTGAATCTGGAAGAGCTAGAAGGGGGCTCCAGTGCCAGGCTAGTTCCAGAAGTGACCTCAGATCACTTTCAGTTACTCCCTGAGGAGCCAAATTCCCCCCCACCCCGATTTCTAGTCCTTGTGTGAATCTGTGGAGCCCCTAAGATTTAAGGGAATTTGGGAGGGTTAGGGGAGGAGGAAATCATGTAGCTGGGAGACTTAAGCGAATTGTGAAGGGTTTATTTAGAGACTTTAGAAGCCTGCCCCATGTCTGACTGTGACAGAAGCAGCAACACTGAGGGTCTTGTGTCCAGAGCTCAGGGTGCTCTGAGAGCTGAACTTTGAGAACTCCAAGAGTACAAACAAACACCCCCAGCTCTTGTCTCCTCCCAGGACCTGAGTTGGGGTGGGGGTGGGGGGACAGCCTGGGAGTCCAGGGATAACTGGCTATACATCCAAGTGACCAGAAGAAAGAGAAGAGCAGGTCTGAGTCCCAAGCCTATGTCTTTTGTCTGCTACACCCAGCTAGGGGCAGGGAATGGAGAGAGAGGGCACTAGGTAAGAAAGAGACGGGGAAGCCTCTGATTAGAGGCCCCATCCAGTCCCTTATAACCTCCCTTAGGCCACCCGATGCCATCTACTCCTCTCCCAGGGTGTGCCTCCCCCTAAAACTTCAAACCAACCTTCCTAGTCTCACCAGCCCAGAGCCAGGGACAGAGTGATGTGCTTCATAAGTACTGCTGAATTAAATTGAGGGGAACTATTTATCTCTGGCTCCTGGGGTGTTTAGGGTTGGAACAAATTCCTCAGCTGAGAAAATCCCCACCCTGGGTGATTGCCCAGCTCCCAGGAACACAAGTGAATGCCCTTCGAAAATGTCCTATTATCTCCTGCCTCTTCTCCAGGGGCTCCAGTTGGATTCTGAAGAGGGGAGAGCTTGGGCCCCCTGGCTCTAACCAACCCAATTTTCTACTGACGCACAGGAGTCTCCTCACATACACTGGAGTAGAATGAAAAAGGAAGGAAGGGGAATAGAGCCCCATTAGGGGTGTGGGGAGAGGGCAAAGGGAGAAAGGGAGATACTGATGGCACTCGTGTAACTCTTGATGGGTTAGAGTTTACCTTGGCCTTAGAAAGCTCACCCAAAATCTTCCTTCATCCACCTTGAGGTGTGGCCAGATTGATAGTCCATGGAGCGGGTGGCTGGGCTGTTGGGTTGTCGCTGGCACTCCATTCTGGTATATGATCTGTTTCTTCTGGGTGTGTCCCACTTCCTTAACTTCCAAGGAATCTTTTTGTAAACCCTCAGGTACAACAGGGTGGACACCGTGGCGCAGATCTTTGTTGTTGTTGTTTTAGTGGAAGTAGTTTTAGTGGAAGGAACTCTTGTTTGGAGCTTTGATCTATTTTCCTCTTACAAAGATGGATTGGGGAGAAGGGGAAAGATCAGGACTTTTTTTTAAGGAGCTTCTCTCCTCTCTACCCCACCCCCATCCCAGGCACTATGACAAGAAGCTGCATTAACCCCCTGCTCCCTTAATTTCTCTATAGTTCTTCATTAGCCTTTGGTGTTAAACTTTGGGACATTTTCCCATCCTACCTCTTAGGAAGAGTTCTTAAACTAGGACTTCCAGGGCATCCTTGGTTAGATTTCAGGGGAAGCCTATGAACTTAGATGGGGAAAAAAAATTCTCGTCTTTATTTTCACTAACTTTTGGTTTCCTTTGTAATTTAATGTTTTTTATTTATTTAAAAATAGCCCTCTGAGAAGAGCTTTTTACCAGGCTGCCCAAGAGTTCCAAGACAAAAAAGGTTAAGAACCCCTACTCTAAGAGGTCTAAAAGACATAAAAGTTTGACCAGGAACCTCTTGTCTCTATCCCTTGAGCTGACCTTTACTCTATCCATCTGGGACTCATCCCAAGTCTACTATGGGGTCAGGGTTTTCGGCAGTTTGGTTGTTTATTGGATGTAGTGATGGATCAGGAATAGCTCATCCTAAAAGCCAAGCCTAAAAGATCTACCTAGGCAGGCTCTGGAGATTTTTTTTAATCTTTAAATTAGGTTAAACCCTTAAATAATTTAATTTTAATAGTTTAAAACTAAAAACAAACTTTGATTGTTCGCTGACTCCCAAGGGCCAGGAAATAATAAAAACTAAACTTTATGTAGAATATTAAGGTTTACAAAGTAGATCTATTGTAAACCTATGAGGTAGTTAATAGTTATTCATTGGATGCTTACTGTGTACTAGGTACTGGGCTAAGCACTGAGAATACAAAGAAAGGCAAAAACATAGTAAGTATTATCATCTCCATTATAAAAATGAGGCCATTAAAATTTAGGTGAAGTGACTTATCCAGGGTCACACTGCAGGTAAGTGTTAGAGTAGGACCCAGACTTCCCTAGGCACCCCAAGATTCACTCTTTAAAACTGAGAAAGATTGGGAATGGAAGGTCCAGCGACCAAGGGATTCCCCACCTTTCTTCCTCCCCACATCTCCCCCTTCCCCCCACTAGTTTAGCTCTGGTCAGCTCTCATCTCCCTGGCCACACTTGCTGAAGGAAGCTAGAAGGGGGGAGGGGCTCCCTCACGTGACAGATGCTGCTCAGCACAGGGTCAGAGGGCAAAAGGCTTTCTCTCTCTCTCTCTCTCTCTCTCTCTCTCTCTCTCTCTCTCTCTCTCTCTCTGTCTCCCTCCCTCTCTGCCCCTCCCTCCCCCCCCTTCCCTGGGGCCTCAGCCCCCTGCTCTGGATCTGCCAGGGCTCTCCATCGACTCTTGCCCCTAGTCTGTGTGTGTGCCTGCCTGCCTGCTGGTCCTGGATGTCTTCCTTTTTCGAAAGGAACAAAAGATGTGACTTAACTGGCCATCTTCATGCTTCCTGGGGGGGAGTTTGGGGGTGGGGGGATGGTTAATAGCATCTTTTTATTTTTTCCTGAGGGGTGTTGATTAATACCTCGTTAACAGCACATTTAACGACCTCCGGGTGTTTAATAACCTTCAGAAGTTTCCCCACAAAGACTCAGATGCTGGGCAGGAAAATGAGAACCAGGCCCAGGCTGTTCACCCAACTCAAATCCCCCCTTCCCAGTGCTGTGTCTTCCCTGGCTGATTGGGGGGAGGAAGGGGGAGGGGTGACTGTTAGCTAGCCCAAGCTTCTCAGTGAAGCAGGCTCAGCTTCTCCCTTCAGGCCCAACATGAAGACAGTCTAACTGGCCTGAGAATCTGGATCTGGGGGAAAGAGGGAGACAGTGGTGGGAGGACAGGAAAACTCTGGACTGAAAATAAGGAAACATGGTAGCTAAGTAACTGAGACTTGAATGATCCTAGCTAGGATGGCCTCATGCAAGTCTAAGACTGGAGCTCTGTGCCATCGTATAGCTCAGAGTATGTGTGCCTGTGGTTGTGGGATTGTTGAGAACCATGTATGGGATTGTGTAATTCAGCTCTGTGTGTGTCTGTGTGAGATAATGCTACTAACTGTTCAGAGGAGGCAAGTTTGTGACTTGGGCAGTTATCCCACTGAGGGGCTGCTTGTAATAGAAAGAACTGCAGATTTGGAGTCTAAGAATGACAGAATGACAGAGAGCAGTTAGAAAGGGACCTCAGAGGCCTTCTAGTCCAACCAGTACCTAAAAAAGGATTCTCTCTATAGCCCTTCCTTAAAGCTCTCCAATGACCAGGAACCAACTACCTCTGAGACGGTCCATTCTACTAATAGTTCTAATTACTAGGACATTTTTCCTTATACCAACCCCAAATCTGCCTCTTCTACTTCTATCCATATTACTCCCAGTTTTGCCCTCTGGAGCCAGACAAAAAGGAGGTTGCTTCTTACTCTCGAATGCTAGCTTTGAACCCTGGCTCTGTCCCTTAGTATCTGATCTAAAGAACTTTGGGCAGAACACCTGTTGGCCTCAGTTTTTTAATCTGTAAAGTTGAGGAGGCTAAAGCTGATATTCTCAAAGGTCTGTCCTGTTCTCAGATCTATGATTGCCATGCTAAGGATCCTAAATGTTCCACCTTTGTATTTATGCTCCATGGATTCAAAAGCAAATAACTAGCAACATCGACCTACTTCATCTATCTAAGCCAGGCCTAATTGCCAGGTGTCTTAGGGAAGGAGCATTGCTTCCTGGGACTTGCTGGTTTAGTCATAAGAACATAGAAGTTAGAGCTGGAAGGGACCTTGGAGAAGGAAACTGAGGCCCAGAGATCAGAGATTTTCCTTCCTAAATGTCCCTAATATTTCAAGGAAGCTGAATCTCAAACCTACTGTGAAAGGACCATCAGCTCCTAAGTTGAAGCCCCCAGGGATCCAAGTGAAGATTTCCTTAAGTCATCATCGTCCTCTCCCCCTACTCTTGCATTGCAGAAATATTTTATTTTGTCTTGCTCACACATTGACCCATCCCATTTCTGTTTCATTCAAAAATCGTTTGTTAGTTACCTACTCTGTGTTAGATCAGGGATTGTTCCTCACTTTTTGGTCACGGGCCCCTTTGGCTGCCTGGTGAAAGCTATATACCTCTTTTCAGGGTAATATTTTAAACTGCACAAAATAAAAGTACATAGGGTTACAAAAGAAACCAGTTATATTGAAATAGTTATCGAAATATATTTTTTTAAAATTCACTAACTGGAAGTGAAGAATCCCAGGGGACAAATGGAACCCAGCAAGATGTTGGAAATTGGAGTAGGGATACGATAAGGAGCTAGGCCATGGGGAATAAAAATACTTGCATGGGGTAGGGGATGGAGGACAGGGCTTTGAGGAGAGGCTGTAGAGAAATGGGTATAAACGGTAAACCTAATCATCCTGCCAGGTGAGTTCAGGTTAGTCTGTAGTTCTAAGGCTGAGGATTAGAATCTCAAGGTCCAGACTGTGCGGGGGAGGAGGGGTTATCACCTACTTTAGCATCTGGCCTAAAGAAAAGAAGGAAAGCATCATGGAACTACTCTCCCCAAGCTGCTCAGGAAACTAAAGCCACCTGATACTTCGCTCTGACCAGTCACTGTTGTCTTTCTCATCTCATGGTGACTGGAACAGGCATTGCTCAGAGTTCGGCTTTGGGATGACAGCTGTAGGGATCTGTGTAACCGGTGCTTGCTCCCTCCTGACCCCACCCACTGTTTCTCCTCCAGCTCTATGGATATTGTTACCAGGACAGTGAGGACATCCCAGATACACTGACCACCATCACAGAGCTTGGCTCCCCGGTAGAGATGATCCAGTTACTGCAGACCTCCTGGGAGGACCGATTCCGAGTGAGTAGGCATGAAAAAGGGGGCACCTCAGCTACTCTCCCAGATGTTTATCCCTTAGAAGAAAGTTCCCTAGGGGATAGTCTCAGTACTTCCAGCCAGAATAGGAAAGGAAGATGTTCTTTGCTACTGGTGGCCAAAGAGATTTTTTTTTGTTTTGTTTTTTAAAGGCAATAAAGTATTCTGATCTCTCTGCTAAATATACTCATCCTGAGCCAAAGAGGGCTGACATCCTAGAGCTAGAAGAGATCTTAAAACCATCCTCTTTGCTCCCTTGACACACAATTCTGAAGCCATTCATTGTTAGAAGAGACTTCAGAGAAGGCTTTTGCCCCCTGTCCCCATTTCTTTCCCTCCCAACACCATCTCCCCTAACCCCACCCAGTCCCCATGCCTGCCTTTGGTGCTGCTAGTGCAGAGAGACAGAAGACTAAGCAAAGAGTGAGTGGAACGTCTCTGGTCCTCATGGACAGAGTTGAGTAGAGTGACTAGACCCTCCCCTGTGTCTCCTCAGATCTGCCTGAGCCTCGGCCGTCTGCTCCGCCATCTCGCCCATTCACCCCTGGGCTCGGTGACCCTGCTGGACTTCCGGCCTAGACAGTTTGTACTTGTGGATGGGGAGCTGAAAGTGACTGACCTGGATGATGCCCGGGTGGATGAGACGCCGTGTGAAAGTCCTGGGGATTGCGTTCTTGAGTTTCCCGCCAGGAACTTCACCCTGCCCTGCTCAGCCCAGGGCTGGTGCCAGGGTATGAATGAGAAGAGGAACCTATACAATGCCTACAGGTGAGGCTCCCCTCCCCTGACTCCCTTATGCCTCCTCATCTCCACAGTCTGCCTCTCCTCCTCCACAATTTGCCCCCCTTGCCCAATACAGCTGCTTTTCAGTTACTTAGACTTAGGCATGAAGGGGGGGGGGCAGGAAACCTATTCAGTAGCTATAGAGGACCTCCTAATCCCCTCTCTTATTCCCTTCTAACCTTTTTCTTCTTTTTAGAAGTTGCTAAACTTTGCTAGTTTTGAGGATTAGAAATTTTAGGCTCTCAGGGTCCATGAATCCATACAGATATAACATGGTCGTTATATGTCGAGGAACAAGGAGGCCCAGGTAGAGTTCCCATGAATTTATGTAAGAGAGAGAGAGAATATTAATGAGAGTTTAGGGAACAGAAAAAGTGAAAATCAGTATGGGCATCCAGGATGGAAAATCTGGGAATGGTAGGGGGACATGTCTCTGAGCAGGGGTGGGATGGGATAGGATGGGGCTGGGGTCATGCCTGCTTTCATATCAGGGAACTGTTCCAGCCCCTGGACAGTGAAGCTAAAAATAGACCCATGAGTTCCAAGAAAGATCATCTGATCGGAGGAGAAGCCAGACTGGAGACTTCTTAAAATAGTCTCCAGATTTGGGGAGGGCAAAGGAAGGGGAGTAAAGCGGTATTGGGGAGTACTGCCAGCATCAACACTCCTTACCACTAGGGCCACCATTCTCCTGGTCTCTGTGGATTTTGGCCTCAGATATTTGCCACTTGGAAGCCACAAGCCTGGCCCAGCCTGTAGAGCCACCCTGAGTCTGGTGATTATTCTCAGGCAAGAGGGAGCAGTAAAGCAGAGGGAACACAGTGGGGAGAATACTCCTATTTGGCACAAGGCACATTACTTTAGCATATGTCTGAATGGATTCCATGATTTACTTTGATCATAGGCCTGAAGGGCTGGCCTCCCCTGCAGAGGTGACTCGATCCTTGAGTCTTTAAGGTGTAAGTCCCTGGGGGAGACCAATCCTCAAAGGCCAGGACACTGACCAGCGTGCTTGTTTCTCTTTGGCAGGTTTTTCTTCACATACCTCCTACCCCACAGTGCCCCCACTTCCCTTCGGCCACTGCTGGACAGCATCGTCAATGCTACAGGTGATACCTTAGGAATTTCTGCAGCCTAACTCCTCTCTAAGACCTGCCCCTTCCCTTGAGGCCTCTAACTACTCACTTACCTGCATCAGGGCAATGGATCAGTAGCACAGATAGAATAAATAGATGCTCCTCAAAGCACTCTGTGTACATACATTGTAGGATTGTTTGGTAGCAACCTTGCTAGCCTGCTACGCCCTCCCCCGCTAATCATGCCCTCCATCTTAGTGATAAAACACTAAGGGTATGATCTCAGAAAGGAGCTCAGTCACCTAAGGGAAGTAACTGGGTGGTATATACTCTTAGATATCCCTCCCCAGCTCAGATAAAGCTGTGTTAAGAGTTTCCACTAGCACCATCTTAAGGCCACGGTCTGCCCCACAGGAGAGCTCACCTGGGGAGTCGATGAAACACTGGCCCAGCTAGAGAAGGTTCTGCATCTCTACCAGAGTGGGCGGTACCTGCAGAACTCGACTACGTCCCCTCGAGCCGGTGAGTAATGCCAATTGGGACCAGGGGTCAGGGCTGAGGGGAGAGTATAGCATGAGAGGGCTCTGTAGAAGTAATTTTCAGAGATTATACAGAAAGCATGGCATTAGCAAGGAGGAAAGGAGTGGTAAGACTGGGCGTCAAAATTGGAGGAAAATGTAGACAGCCACATGTGCGCCAGTGTAGGGAAGCTGAGTGACCCAATGGCTGTAACTGGTTGACCTTTGATATCCGTATGTTTGCAACTGGCCAGAGCAGGGAACAAGACTCCTTCTCTGGACTGAGCCACGATAGACTCACAAGCAGGATAAGTCCCCTCCTCCCCAACCCTTCATCTCTAGAGCTAAAACACTGGGGCAAGCAGGGAGTAAACCCTCTTAGATGAGAAATCAATGAAGCCCCAAACTGCCTCCACAGGTGAAAAACAAAAAGAAAGGAAAAAGAAAAAACTAAGCACGTTAACCTTTGACCTGTAATCACACCTGGTCAGAGGCTCAGCTGGACCTGTCTCTTACCACTCCCCTTTCCCCAACCCCTCCAAGAAATCAGTCTGTGGGGGTCTATTTGGAAGGACAGATTCATAAGTCATGGACCTCAGCTGCAGGCCCAGGTACTGGTCCCCTAAATCCACTCAATGTTTGGTCAGGACTGCATGGAACAGAGAGCAAAATTCTGGGATCTCTGGCCTATCTTAAGGATGGCAGAGGAGGAGGGGCTCATTAGCCCTGTAAATAAAGTTTAACGAGGTGAACAATAGCCAGCTCTGTCCCCAGGGACTCAGTTTATGGGGCTGTAAATCACAGCAAACCCTGGACTTTGGTCCTGTCCCCTCCATGGAGGAAGAAGAGTTAGGCCAAGAAAAGGAAGAAAGGAATGAATTTCAAGACGTTTCTAACTCATAGATTCCAGTAATGGAATCCTCCTAGCCAAGATCCTTTCTAGCTCTAAGAATGAGAGAGAAAAGAGAGGGAAGAACTCTGTGGATTATTATAAGAATTGTAGAGCTCTGAGGATGAGCTTAGAGGCATCAGAGGCAATGAGCATCTCTGAGCCTTAATTTTTCTTTGCACCGAGAAAATAACACAGATTCTAACACATACACCTTTGTTAAATGCCCACGCTATTGCTTCCAAAATAAATGTTGATTAGCATGTTTTGCCCATCATTGATATGTTTCCCGATTTCAGAATTCTTGCCCATCCTCCTGACCTTTGGACCAGCCTGGAACCACCTCCCTGTTACTTCCCTGATAATCTGGCCTAGAGCCCAAATTTCAGTTGTGGGGTGGGAGGAGAGAGAGCAAGCCCCAAACATCCTTAATAATTTAACCTCAGCCACAAATCCATCAGCCCTCTGGATGAAGTGGGGCCTGTATCCAGCTGACTCAGTATGTGTGGGTCTTCCCTTCATGTATGTGAGCCATCTTGTGTTACTGTGACTGTGCTGTCAGCCCCAGGGGCATCCATTGAGTGCTTTGTTTGCTAGTTCCCAACATCCTAATCCTGGACATTGAAGGAGTTTTGACCTTTCTGTGACTTAACTTTATGGCTAAACCCCCAGCATGGCTTCAGCAGAGATTCAGATGCTGTCATCCCTGCCCTGGAATGAAGGCTATAGTTGGGCCTCAGTTTTCCAGTCTGAGCTCAAGCTTTTTTCCTCCTCTTTCTTCATTTTCAGCCTGGGGAAAAGACTGTGCCCTTGGCTTTTGGGCTTATTCATGCCCAAGAGTGTGACATGGGGCTAGCTGTATAGGAGCAGTGAAGGGAGCCAGTAGACCTCCCCTCCAGAGTGATAAGCCTTCATTGAGTCCTTTCTCCCCTCCTCTGTAGCCCTTCTTTCATTATGTCTTTCTAAGCCTTATATTATTCTTCCCTAGAACAGGTCTAGTGGAAAAAGTATGAAATTTGGAGTCAGGGGACATGGGTTCTAGACTTGCCTCTCACTTCCTGCATGTGTGACTTTGACCAAATTTGTTCTTTTTACATCCCAGTTTCTGCATCTGTAAAACAGGGACATTGAACTTTATTCAATAAGCATTTATTAAGTGCCTACTATGTGCCAGGCACTGTGCTAAGTGCTGGGGATAAAAATTAAAAAAAGACAGTCCCTGCCCTCAAGGAGCATACAATCTAATGGGGGAAGACAACACACCAAAGGATGTTGAAGTGGGAGATGAACATTGGAGGGATACCTCACAGGGGTGGGGCATAGTGTCCCATGGATTAGAAGCCAGGTTTGGATGGTGCCAGAAAATGGAGTTATCAGAAAGGTTGTGAGCCTCCTATAAAGGAAGGCTTTGGATAGAGGTTAATGCTCCAGTCCTTCAGCCTTCCAATCAAAGGAGAGAGGCAACTAAAGGCAAATTGAGAAGGTGTTGGATAGCAAAACCTGAGTTGGTCTACATAGTGGTGAGATTTCAGGTGATCAGCTTATCCTAGAGGAGAGGGTGATGGGAGATGGAGTCCGGAGTGGAAACCAAGCAGACCTGCTGATGGAAAATGCTTATAAATGCTTATCCTAGAGTACCGACGGGTCCCAGACACTACTATCCCACAAGAGAATTACCATTGCTGGCCTTCTTATCACCATGGTGGCTGCCTCCTCTCTGTGTTCAGCCTGGCTGAGGCAGTGGATGTCTGTGAAAGTCATTCCCAGTGCCGGGCCTTTGTGGTCACCAACCAGACCACGTGGACAGGTAAGGCTGGCAGCAAATCCAGTCAAATTCCACAAATCCCTATTAAGCACCTACTGTATACAAGGGACTGTGCAAAGCACTAAGGAGATAATACAAATGGCAGCCCATGGCTTTGAGAAGTTTATATTCTAGTGGGGTGGGGGGAGGAAATACAACATAGACACAGAAAAGGCAATGTAGTACAGTGGGAAAAAAGTCTGGCCCTGGAGTCTGGGGACCTAGGTTCAAATCCTGCCTCTGACACTTAGTGTGACTTCAGGCAACTCTTTTAATTTCTCTTGGCCTCTATTTCTTCCTCAGTACAATGAGTGAGGTCCCTTTGATCTCTAGATCTATGATCCTATAAGTAAATAGGCAGTAAATTGAAGAAGAGAATAGTAACAACTGGGAAGAATCTTCTGAAAGAGGAGACGCCTGAGTGGAGCCTTGAAGTAATGTGAAAATTCTGAAAGGTAGAGATGAAGAGAGCTTGTACACCTTTGCAGATGCATAGAGGAAGATCAAATTGAGTTTGGAACCATATCAAGACAAGGCTCCTTTTCTAGTGGGGACAGTCAGTCAATAAGCATTTATTAAGGACATACCATGTTCAAGGTACTACTGTGTTAAGAGCTGGGATACCAAAGAAAGGTGAAAAATAGTCCCCGTTCTCAAGGAGCTCACATTATAGTGAGGGAGATAGTATGCAAATAACTATGTACAGACAAGCTTTGATTAAAGAGGCTATGGGAAAGGCATTTCCCTCCCTTCCCCTCCCCCAATTTGATGGGCATATAGCACTTCTTCCACTCTCCTCAGTCTGTCTCTTCACCATTTCTACCCTTGCCCTTCAGGTAGACAGCTTGTCTTCTTCAAGACTGGTTGGAGCCAAATAGTCTCCGATCCTAACAAGATCACCTATGTGAGGGCGTCTGCTTGACCAGCCTGAGGGCTTAACTGACCTTGGCCATCAACCCCAGAGCCGACAGTGGGCGGGAAGACGTCATGGAGCAGACCCAAATGACCAGGACACACGTGCAATAAATCAAAATGTAAAAATGTGAGTTTAACAGACTGATGATGGTGATGGCGGCAATCCCTGCCAGGAACCCTGTGCACAGACTGTCGGGGGTGGGGAGAAAGACACAGGCAATCCTGGTATGACCCTTTGGGGCCAAAATCAGGGGGATAGGCCGGCCTACTAGGACCTTGGGAGAGAGCCTTCTCCCTTTGCTGAGACAATCCTGTGGGTGGCGCTGTTCCCCCAGTCTTGCCATGGTGTCACAGTCACTGCCTTTATAACCCAAGAATGTAGGTGGAGGCCATGCTGCTTCCCCCCTTCTGACTGGTTGCCTGCCCCGTGTAGGGGTTGCGTGTGGACAATCAGCCACCTCACTTGCTCTCTGTGAATTGAGATTTGGCCTTGAGAGGTGGGCCATAAGTAAATATGTATGTGAGCTATTTCCTAAGAGGATGCTGTGGGAGCTCTCTATGACCTCATGAGGTTAGGGGTGGGGGAAACATACCAGTATGAGCCGAAATGTGGGGGTTTGGGGAATGGGGTTGCAGCATGAGCCACGAGCCAGGACATGGGACTAGAGCTTGCCTCATTTTGCTTTCAGTGAAAGCAGCAGAGCAGCAATGCCCAGGCTCTCCCTGTCTTGGAGTTTGTACATCCAGAAGCTTTTGTACTTCTTGTTAATTAAATTGTTTATTTTTGTAAGAAAAAAAAATAAAAATAAAACAAGATGATGCGGGTGTTTCTTCTGAAGCTGTGATTTCCTGCCCTCTCCCCCCCCCCCATCTACTTTTATCCATTCTCTTTTCCAGGGAGGAAGAGGGTGAAATTTCACTGATAAGGCCTGCACAGGGCAGAACTTAAGATCATACACATTTCATTGTCAACTTTCCCTTTCAGTTCCTGGAACTGAGTATTCTGTTAAGCACTGGGAATGCACAGAAAAAAAAAAAAAGAAGAAAAGAGAAACAATCCTTGACCTCAGGGAGCCTGAATTCCATTGGGAGAAACAACTATGTACAGATGAAATGCAGAGTAATTAAATACAAGGCATTTTGAGAGGGTGCTAACAGTTGTGGGGAATCGAGCAAAGGCTTAATGTAGAAGGTGCTACTTGAGTTATGGCTTGAAGGATGGGAGAGATCCTGGGACTGGAAAATCAGGAGGGAGTACATTCTAGGCACGAGAGAAAGACAATTCAAAGTACTATGTGAGAAACAGGGAGAACACATTGGCTAGATAGAAGAGAATAGAAGGGAGACCAATGTACAATGAGGCTGGAAAGATAGATTAAAGCCAGGGTGTAAATGGCTTTAAAAAACAGAGTGGAGGGAATACTCAAGAGTCAGGAAGACATTAATCCAGATCCTACCTCAGACATTAGCTGTGTGACCCCAGGCAAGTCCGCTGGGTAATCAGTAAGCATTAAACACCTACTCTGTGCCAGGCACTATGCTTGGGATACAAAGAAAAGCAAAAGACTCTCTGCTTTCAAGGAGCTTATAGTCTAATGGGGAAGATGACATGCAAACTCCTATATACAAACAAGCCTCAGACAGGATAAATAGGCAATAATCAACAGAGGTAAGGTACTAGAATTAAAAGGTATTAGTAAAGATTTCTTGTAAAAGGTGGGAATTTAAAAGAACTAGAAGGTAGAAATGAGGGGGGAAAGCATTCCAGGTTTGGGGGACAGCTAGTGAAAATGCCCAATCAGGAGATGAAGTATCTTTATTCAAGAAACAGCAAAGAGGCCAGTGTGAGTGCATCTCAGGAGGAGGGCATGTAAGTGTAAGAAGACCAGAAAGGTGGGAGAGGGGACTGTTTTCAGAATCAACCATTTATAGCCCTCATGGTGAGGGTCAAGAGTTTCCAGTAACAACATGGGATTCCTATGTGAGCTTCCTCCCTGTCCTCCACCCCCAACCAATGATATAGACTAGACATCAAGAGTCTATGATTTGTGTTCTGCCTCTGATGCCAATGTGTGATGTCAGACAAGTCACTCCATCTTTCTGAGAGTGGGTTCTTCATCTGTGAAAAGGAGATAGCGGGTAGCAACACCTACCTTACAGAGTGGCTGTGAGGTAAAGGCTCACACTGACCCCTCAGTGTGAGGGATCAATCTTGTTAGCTTAGGGAAGGGCACTCAATGAAGCAGGGACCCCAGGGAGCAGAGCGCCATGGTCTAGGCAACGGAGAGGGAAGAGGGAAGACACCCATCCTTGATCCCTGACCACTGATGATTGCCAGAGCTGGGCTGGACCTGCCAGGAGCCATTCCCCAAGAGCACAGTGGCATAGACTGAAGGGAAATGAGGATCTGCTCAAAGTAACCAAGCAAGAGAACAAGAACAGGCAGTCTAGAATTCAAATCTGCTGTTAGAGATGGGTTGCATTCAGCATTGTTTGAAGGAGTGACATCACCAAGGAAATCCCACATCCTTGACATTAACATCCTTAATATATTATATATCATCACTAAGGACACAGAACTAGATAAGGAGGTGGAACTGTTGATTATAGAACAGGAAGGAAAGAGAATAGAGGGACAACCTGGATTTTGCCCAAGTATCTACAAAATATTAAAGGAGCCATAGGAAAGCCCTCACCATGACAGCATGACTTACTGGAAAGGGTAGTCCTGTTACTTCCTACCCATGTGGCTTTGAACAAATCACTCATCCTCTCTGGGAATTGGTTTTCTAATCTAATAAAATAGTGATTTGGGGTTAGGTAAGTTAATCATAGTTAGAGCTGGAAGGGACCTTAAAGCTGCTGTAATCCAATATTTAAAGTTTATACATTAGGAAAATAAGGCCCAGAGAAGTTATGACTTGCCCAAGGTCACACAGGTATTAAATGACAGAGGTAGAATTTGAAACCAGGTCCTCTGAATCCAAAGCCTGTGCTTTTCCTGCCGTACCATGCTCCATGTTCCAAGCGGTGAAAGTGAAGATGGAGAGAATTCCAGGGATGTGCAAAGGTCTGGAGGTGGGAAACAGAAATAGAAATAGACAAGTTTGACTGAACCACAAAATATGTGAGAGCAGTAAAGTATAATCACCCTGGAGTATAGGCAATTTATGAAGAGATCTAAATTGTATGACAGAAAAGGTTGTATTTATCTTAAAGACGATGGAAAATGAGTAAAGCTTTTTGAGCAGAGGAGTAACATGGTTAGACATGCTTTAGGAATGCATAAATGAATCAATCAGTCTGAATTCCATTACTTTGCTATATAGGATTGTATTGTCCCCATATTTTTTGAGCAAATCTAGTAGTTCTTTAATTGGGTTCTTTGAAAGCTGCTGACCCAGTAATGTACTTCTCAAAGGCAACATGGTAGGTTTGAAGCTCGGCTTCTGCGTGTTATTGGGAAACTCATCTAATCTCCCTGGGCCTTGGCTTCCTTATCTGAAAAATGAGGATTGAGCTGGCTCATCTATAAAACCGCTTTTACTCCTCCATCCTATGAGAAGTCTGGGGGCTAAAACAGAGCATGCCCCAGCCACAGCCAGGGATCCCTCCTTGTCCTGGATTCCCAGGCCTGCTCCCTTGCTGAATAATCTTTACTGGGGTTGCCTGGACCCTATTGTGCACAAATCAGAGGTTCTCCCAAACCAAAGACTGCCACCAAGTTCTAGCACCAGACCTTGGCACATAGTAGACACAAGAAATGCTGATTGATGGAGTGAGTTCCTTGAACATGAGAAGTCCCTCAGCACGAACTTTTTATATCAGTCATTTGGAAACAGGATAGGTTCAAAGGAACTCTTTGCCAATCTCAGGTCAGGCTTACAGGAAGCAGGAAACAGAAATAAAATTAACTCCCAACAAAACAATGTTCAGAGCTCAGGGACTGGACTGGTGACATTAGCAATATCCCAAGGCACTATGTTGTCTCTTCCATGCATTTTATTACCCTCTCTCACCTCTCCCTCCCACCTCCTTTAACCACTGATGCCAAGAGCCCAGTCTTTCTCTTCAGATTGTCAGCTTAGGAGATAGACAATTACCTATCCCCTTCAACACAACACAAATGTCACCTCCCCCCAAAACCGTCCCTGATCCTCCCCTTAGTCATCACTAACCCTTCTGTCCTTGAACATCACATTGAACTTCGTTTGTACCCCTCCAATTTCCTTATGGATTATTGTGTATGTTACAATTTTCAATGTTTGTGTTACATACGCCTGCTACATTATAAATTCCATGAGGAAAGAGATTGTATTGTATCTCCCATACGGAGACAGCTAGGTAGGGCTTAGTGGATAGAGCACTGGACCTGGAATCAGGAAGACCTGAATTCAAATCGTACCTCAGACACTTACTAGCTGTGTGACCCTGGATGACTCACCTAACTTCTGTCTACCTCCATTTCCTCAACTATGAAATGGGGATAACAACAGCACCTACCTCCCAGAGTTATGTGAAGCTCAAATAAGACAATATTTGTAAAGTACTTAGCATGCTGTCCGGGACATAGTAGGTGCTTTATTAAGCACTTATTAATGCTGATCTCCTTCTTCCCCCAGTGTCTAAGTATTTTATATAAAGTATATGCTTAATAAATGTTTATTGATTGATTTCTATTGGTTGAACTGCCCTTAACTTTTAGCCATACGTATGGTCATACACTACCTATGAAGCTTGTGCTGATAAGCCCTTTGATTCCAACTATAAAGTTATAAAGTTCAACTCATAGGATCACATATTTAGAGCTGGAAGGGACTTCAGAAGCTGACTAATCCAACCTTCTCATTTTACTGATGAGGAAACTGAGGCACAAAGAGGGAAAATGATGACCAAGGTCACATGGATGCTAAGGGACAGAGTTGGTAGATGGCCTCTGATATTCCTTCCAATTCTAAATATATGATGCTACAGATCCAAGTCCTTTGACTCCAAATCCAGTACTCCCTTTTCCGGTACTGATGCCTTCAATTCAATTCAGGGAACATTTGTTAAGAACCTGCTAGGTGGCTCAGTGGATACAGTGCTGGGTCTAGAATCAAGAAGACTCATCTTCCTGAGTTCAGATCTGACCTCAGACACTTCCTAGCTGTGTGACACTGGGCGAGTCACTTACTGTTTTTTTTTGCCTCAGTTTCCTTGCCTACAAAATAAGCTGGAGAAGGAAATGGCAAACCACTATGGTATCTTTACCAGGAAAATTCCAAATGGGGTCACAAGGATGAGACACAACTGAAAAACAACAAATGTTCACATGCCATTCTGGTGAGACAGACAAAAACAAGAGTCCCATCTCTCAAGGAGCTTACACTCTACTGGAAGTTACTGGTTTTCCCTCCTACTTCTCCATATCTGTGGAGCGGAACATTCAGAGCAAGAAGAACATGTTCTACCAACAAATTCTTAGAAATCCCTTTCCTCAATGTTTTACATGATTGCACATATATAACCTATATCTGATTGCTTACTGTCTCAGGGAGGGGAGAGGGGAGGGAGCAGGAAGGGATAGAATTTAGAACTCAAAACTTTTTAAAAAAATGTTAAAATTTGTTTTAACGTGTAATTGGGGAAAAAATTAAATGCATAAAAAAAAGAGAAATCCTTTTCCTCGAAGGACATAACCATCACTAATAACCCCCTTTAGCCATAGGCTCTCCAGGAGTCTGCTGAGATGGAGGTCTTTCTGTGAGACAGTCCTGCTGGTTTTCAGTAACATTGCATTTGCTGCAGAGAGACTAATTTTGTAAATATTCAAGAATAAATTAGCTAATGGATCCAAAGACCAAACGGGTAATCAAGTGTTTTCATCATCAAGTGGAATCAGTTTCTATACAACATTATCTACTGTTACTGTCTGTACTCATTTGTATAAGGTAAACACAATATGTTTTGAACAGTCTGCCCTATCCACTATCATTTTCTCCTGGCTGCCAAAAAAACCTCCCCCAAAAACCAAAAACCGAAAAGCTAATGCCGTCCTGAGCTTCAGTAAAGGAGAGGGTGAATGTGCAGACCCGCAGAGATGATAGTCTCACTGTCCTCTGCCCTAGTGGGACCACACCTGGAGTACATGGAATGTTGAGTTCTGGGCACCACATTTTAGGAAGCACATTGACAAGCTGTAAATCTCTGATCCTCTGGTGGATTAAATGCCAATTTCCCATACAAGTATCCCACAAATGCTGCTCCTTCAAAGAATCCCTCCAATTTCCTGTCTATATCTTTTTCCTACATATATTTACATGTTGTCTCCCCCTTAAGACTGGGAGCTCCTGGAGAACAGGGCTATCTTTTGCCTTTCTTAGTGCCTGACACACATAGTAGGCACTTAATAAATGCTTGCTGTTGTTCTTGTACTTATTGTTGAAGAGAATATTTAAGAGATCATGATAATAAGTACTTATCTGGCCACTGGACCCAGATGGCTCCAGAGGAAAAAGTGAGGCTGGTGACTTTGCACAGCCCTTCTTCATTTAAATCCAATTCACTTGCAAGTCATGGCTTCACCTTCCAGAGGTCATGAAGGACAAACAGCAACCTCTGCAAGTAAAAAAGGAGCTACCCACTGGGGACCAAACTTCTAAATGGGCAACACGAATTTCTTTCTTTCTTCCTTCCTTCCTTCCTTCCTTCCTTCCTTCCTTCCTCCCTCCCTCTCTGTCCATGTAGGGTATCACACCCTTAGGGTTACACTGCCCAAAGGGAATGTAAATTTTAGTCTCTGAAACTTTCTTTTTCTTTTTCTCTTTCAAAGACCAGCCTTAACCCCAAATCACTCAGGCTCTCATTGATCCTACAACAATAGGTCCCAGGCCAAGCCCTAGTAGGTCATTATTTGGCCCAGATTGGCTCAGAATACATGCAAATAGAGCAATTGTTTCTGTTTTGTCCAGAAACCCTAAGGGTCTTCCCCTCCCAAATCTTTTTTTTTTTTTCCAAGAGGCCATTCTTTGCCTCATTTCTTATTAAACCTTAATCACTGGATGAGCTTTGCCTCAGTTCAAACAGAGACCTGTTAAAGACCTTAGCTTGAAAAGGCCAAGGTCTCTCACTTCATCCAGGACCATCTCCAATTGTGCTGATCTATATCTCACCACTGGATCCAGATGACTCTGGAGGAGAAAGCGAGGCTGGTGACTCTGCACAGCTCTCCCTCACTTAAATCCAATTCACTCGCATGTCATGGCATCACCTCCCTGATGTCATGGTCCTCTTAGAGAAGGAAAGACAAACAGTACCAACAAGTACTTAGAGGACGGTCATTTGGAAAAGCAATTATGCTCATTCTGCTTCACCTTTGAGGGTTGACTTAGGATCAGAATGTGGACGTTAGACAGCTAGGTAAGGTAGTGTGATAGATTAGAGTACTGGGCCTAGATTTGGGCAGACTGCTTTCTAATTCTGCCTCAGATATTTACTAGCTGTGTGACCAGGGCAAGTCATTCAACCTGCCTCAGTTTCCTCATTTGTAAAATGGGAAAAATAATAGCCCCCCCTCTCTCTCAGGGTTGTTGGGTGAGAATCAAATGAGAGAATATTTGTAGGCCGCTTTTCAAATCTTAAAGCACTATATAAAGGATAGCTATTTTTCTTACTAAGTTGCAGAAAGACAAATATCACCTGGAAATAACTTAACCCTGATGGTTGCAGGTGTCCCTGTGGTATGTGCATTTGGTGGCTAATATTCATCACTGTCTTCTCCTCCTTAAAAGTCCTCTCTGGGTTTTAATCAGATCCTATTACAACAATTAGCTCTGTTTTTTAGGCTGTGGTAATCTAACGGTGCCTCCCTCTGCTGGAGGATGACCATCCAGACAGAGATAGCCACTGGTCACAGTGGCACACACTTATAATGCCTATTACTGGAGAGGCTATGGATTGCTTTAGCTCAGGAGTTCTGAGCTGTAGTAGGGCTAAAGTTAATCAGATATCTTTGAAGTCTGGCACCAATATGATGAGCCACTGGGAGTGGGAGACCACCAGGCTGTCTAAGGAGGGGTGACTTGGCACAGGTAAGAAATAAAGTGTCAGGCAACAGTGGGATCAGACAATGAATGGCTGTAAGGCCAATCAGTAAGTGAAAGATCTTTCTGGCCCACTGAATAGGCCTCAGTTGGGGCCAACAAAGGGAGGCCTGATTAGAGGCAGGCCAATATCTTTTCACTAATAACTAGGTGTGAGGCCCTAGGCCCATACCCTTTTGCTAGTTAAAGCTGATGTGGGCATAAAACCCTCAGGGCCCTAAGGGGAGTTGCTAAGACCAGAGCCAACGGTATGTACACTGAGCTCTAGTCAATCAGATGCTGGCTAGAACTGTATAAAAAGAGAGCCCAGAACTGAGAGCCGCAGGATTCAGACTCAGACATCAAGAAGACATTGAGGCCTCAGGAGCTACAGGAATTGTAATTCAGCCTAAGGAGAAGAAGCAGGAACTCGGAGTCTACAGAGCTGCAGTAGAGAGTGCTGAGCAGAGAGTTAGGATTCGTGAGTGACTGTTTACAGGAAGTCCCCAGCAAGGGGGAAGGTTACAGGATGACTTGGCTCCTTGCTAGAATATTGTGTTATAATTTCCTTGTTGCCACATTGAGGTGGGCTTACTGGCTTTGGAATATTATTGCTACTATATGGAATTGGAATTACTAGTCCTGGGACTGGATTCTCTCGTGTCTAAATAAATGTTATACTTTCTCTGCCTTCTACCTAGAGAATTTCTTATACTTTGAGATTCCAAACCATTCAGGCATGTTCATGGTCATCCTTGAGGTCATGAATCTTGCCTTTCTAATATAATAGCCACTGTACTTTCATCCTAAGCAAAAAAAAGTGGGGGGGAGCCAGTTCCAAAGGAAAAAAAAACAATTTAAGATGGAGACAGTCCCAAATGTCTCCCAGAGCTAAGAAGGGGAGTGTTTGTCCCTCTGAACTACCCAAATGTGAGTCTGTTCTCAAACCCCTATAGCATTCAACAGAGCTTTATAACCATTACAGGTGTTCAAAATTGTAATAGGTTAGCTCAGGACACACTGAGAGCCTTCAAATAGACCTGGAAGACAACTTTCCAGGGTTACTTTAGGAGGGATTCTTGGTCAGGGAGAGGTTGAATTAGTTGGCCATTTTAGTTGTTTCCAACTTTGAGTTTCTATAATTCAAAATAACTGTTGGTGGCTTAAAAAAAGTAACGTTTACAACAAAGAGCTTAATTTGTAATCCTGCAAACCATATTACCTGAAACTTCCCTCCCCCATTTCTGTTAGCTCTTTCCAAGGGAGCCTTGTACTATTTTAAACTCTTTGATGAGAGCAATGAAATGAATTGTTCTTCCAAATTTTGAAGGCTTGGGGATTTACATCTGGTTGGAAGCATTTCTGTTCCAAGAATGTCAAAACTGGTGACCTTTTTTATGTGAATATGTTTCTCCATCTGTCCCATACATTTAGTTTAGGTCAGACTCACAGGATGTTAGAGCTGGAAAGGACTCTAGAGATTGCTCTCCAGCCCCTCATTTTATAGGTGAGAACACTGAGGCCCAGAGAGGTTGGGTCTCTTGCCTAAGGTCACAGTGGCAGACTAGGACTAGAATCCAGGCTTCCTGAGATCCAGTCCAATACTTTTTTCATGACTTCTCAGCTGCCACCTGGATGCAAGGCTATGTAAATATTCACAGTTCCATTCTGGAATTTCTTCTCAGCTCTCTGATGGTGCCAAGCTATTCCAAGGTTTATTTATATTCCATTTATCAACAAGGTCCAGAAATGTACTGTTTGGTTACAGCACTGACTTGTCTCCCAGCTTTAGAGGATGGTTTGAAAATCTCTCTGACATATGTAAGAGGGAGGTAATAATTTTTTCTGGGCCAATGGCCTCTTTCTCATCTCTTAGTACTTCTTTGTTACCATAACCAATGTTCTTCTTTTCTCCTTCTCCTAATTTAAGTATATGCTTTCAATTCAATTTGACAAGCATTTATTGAACCTCCACTATGTGCCCCAAAAGATGCCCTGATCTCAGAAAACTTCCACTGGGGGGAGGGGGGGAAGGAGAATAATAATATGCAAAATATATGCAGATTAGATACAACAGAATTTTTGAGAAAGGGGAGGTAGAAAATAGGAAAGACTTCCTGCAAAAGTTATCTCCTTAACTGTGTTTTGAAGAAAGCTATGGATTCTATAACATGGAGCTGAGGGAGTGAAGAATGAGTGTTCCAGGCATGAGGGACAGACAGCCTGTGGGAAGGCACAAAGGAAGGTGATTGGAACATTAGGTATGGCAAGTAGCAGTTGGAAAGAGTACTGAACTTTGTGTAAGAGGACCTGAGTTCAAATCCTGGATCTTCCATATACTTTCTGTGTGACCTCGACCCATTCACTTGACCCCTCAGGGCCTTGGTTTCCTTACCTGTAAAATTAGGAGTTCAGATGAGATCATCTCTAAGATTCTTTACAGCTACAAATCTATGATTATGAGCCTACCTGCTGGCTAAATATCACCGCCTACATAGCTTTCTGTGCCGTTGAGGAGCAGGGACCGCTAGCCTCTCACCCTTCTCTAGCTCTTCCAAAGAGAGAGGCCTTTGCACCAGATCCCATTCCCATCACCAGTTGTCCAGATTGTGGTTCATTGTCTGGATCACTCAGAGCCTGAGAGTTCAAATAAACAGTCCTTTTACTAAAAACATGTTTCAATACCCCTAGGTAAAAGCAGTTCCAGAGGCAATTAAAAAGCAATTTACAGGAAGATAAAAGCTGCTACTAAAGAGGTTAAAAGCTACAAGCAGGGAAGTTCTCTGGGATCTTGAGAGTTCCCTGACAGAGTCTTAAAGCTGTCTTTATATCCTTCTTGCCAAATGGCCCACCTGGAGACAAAATTAACTCAAACTGCCCACGGCTGCTCCATAACTTCTTTACTTTTCTTTAAAATCCCAAATGGTGTTGTGGGAGTATGGAGGGTTAATTCAAGCCCTAATTCCACCAATATCCTGACCCACCACAGAGGGTAACCAGAATGGTGAGATTAAAATTGGAGCCATGTCATATGAGAATCTGATGAAGGAATTGGCCAAAATTAACCTAGAAAAGACTAAAGTGAGGCATACTATTGTCTTCAAATGTTTGAAAGGTTGTTATATTATGTGGAAAAGGAATTAAACCCCCCCCCCAATAGCTCCAGTGGGGAGCATTAGACCTGATGGCTAGGAGTTACAAGAAGGCTTTTGGCTCAATACAAGGGAAAATTTCCAGTAGAGCTGTTTAACAATTGAGTGGGCAGCCTTATGAGGTAGTAAGTTCTTAATCACTGTAGGTATTCAAGCATAGACTCAATCCCAATTAATGACCATTTGCTAGGGCTGTTGGTGCTCTAGATAAGAGTTGGACCATCAGCCCCCTGAGATTCTTGCCAAATCTAAAAGGTGACAATTCTGTCATTCTTTTCCCCCAAGGGAACTCCTTAGCCACTTGAGGTTTCCTCCTCCAAGAGGCTCCCCAGTATATTTATTCTGGTTTCAGTGGAGGTGACCAATGATCATGTGGTCCTGCTTCATCATTCCCAGCTCAGCAGGCACTTGGGCTTCCCCATCCTCAGACCTGACCACTGACCCTGTCTTTTAAGTTAGGAGGAACACTCTACTTTCTATTAGGACCCAAAACCAACCTCCTTCCTGTCTCTGATCTGAACTAATGACTCTAGCAGGAGCTGATTAGACTCTCTTGCTTTTATCAATTAATTGTAAAGAGATTAATAAAAGAATGAGTCACAGTTCCCCCAGGATCCAGTTTGGGCACTCCCCAGAGCCCACTTCCCCACTCATGCCCTCACTGGTACACAGGGCTCATCATAGCAACAAACGGCTCCAATTATCTCTTAGTTTATTTTAGGCAATGCAGATGCTGCCAGATGTTTACTATTTGACGTCAAGAAAATTACACTGCACAGGGGGCAGCAGGCGAAAGGCTGGGGGGAATCCTTAGTGACACAAGGAGAGCTGCCCCAGATCCTAGACACATGGAAGCACCCATCCAGATGTGGCCCAGCCCCCACCTTGATGGAGTTCAGGTTTGCTGAGTCAGCAATTCCAGGCTTAGCCCCCATCCTAGGTTTCACACATGGCCTAGCATTTGAGGTGTCAGCACATGACACAGGCTGCCATGCTCTGGAACCACCAATGGAGAGATTTTCAACTTTCAGAGTAAAGTATCTCATAGCAACATGTCATGGGCCCCCATCATCGTGCTATTAGAAGGAATACCAACAAAGGCTTAGGGTCACATTCCGGTTCTGCTATTTAGCTGGATGATCCTGAGCAAGCCACGCTCTTTGGACATCCACTTCCTCATCAGTAAAATGGCAGGGGTGGGGGCTGGGAGGTAGATTTCAAAGGTCCTTTTCAGCTCTAAAATTCTATGAATCACCTTTGAGACAATTCCCTCCAAAGCCAGGTAAAACACAGCATTAGCATTTTATCCTGAAATGACCCTTTCAGCAGCTAAGGCCCTCGATACAGGTAGGTCTGTATCATAGGCCTTCCCCAGGACCCCACACAGACCAATTTACTGCTTGTAACCATGTTTTCAGTTTGTAGAGCCTGGCATTGTTTGCAGAGGCTATCTCTGTTTGCAAAACCTGCTACTATTTGAAGAACCTGGTACATTGTTTCTGTTGGTCAAGCTCCATGGCCCATCTCTGCCATAGTTGGTCAGAGTTTTAGGTTCCTTTTGTTTCCTTTTGAAGAAGGCTCCTACTGATCCCAATGTCTCCCTGAACCGTGTTTACTTCTGCTGCTAAAGAATGAGAAACATTCCATTCACCTGCTTGTCCCTCTATCTGTCCATCTGTTCATCTATCTATCTACCTATATCTCCCTATGAATGAATGAATAAATGATGAACGAAAAGCATGAAAGTGAGTACTCTTTGTCAAATACTGTTCTAGGCACCTGGGAAAGAAGATAGTCCCTGCTCTCAAAGAGTTCACACTTTAATTAGGAAACACAACAGGAAAGAGAAGTTGATTGTGGATAGAAATGTACAGGAAAGAAGATAGAGAACTAAATGTCTTCTCTGATCTCCATAACCTCTCAAACCTCTCCCAAACAGAAATTACGCATCAACAGATAAAGCAATTTCAACTGTCTCCATGGCCCAAGACACCCAGAATCCAAAAAGGGTTAAAAACAAAGCCCATGAACCTAACCCTTAGTTCACTCCCCACCACCCCCACCCCACATCAATATATAAAAAAGGGAGGAATGCCTTCAAAAATATAAAATACTAAAACTATCAAAAGACCAAATAGCAACCTTAAATAGCCCAGTCTCAGGAAAGGAAATAGCTTTAGCTGTAGAGGAACTACCAAAGAAAAAAACTCCTGGTCTCAATGGATTTATAGGAGAATTCTATCAAAGTTTTAAAGAACAGTAGCCATACTCCACAAATTATTCTCAAAAATTAAGAATGAAAACACCCTACTGAAATCCTTTTATGACACAAATATATTCTTAATTCCTACACCAGGGAAAGATAAAACTCGGGGGGAAGAAAAAAAACTACAGGCCAATATCATTAGTGAACATTGACTCAAAAATCCTAACAAAATCCTGTCAAACAAACTAAAGCAATTTATCTAAGAAATCATTCATTATGACCAAGTGGGATATATACCAGGGATGCAAGGAGAGTTCAACATTAGGAAAATAATCAATATGAACAATCATATTAAAAACCAAAACATCCCAAACCACAGGATCATCTCAATAGATGCAGAAAAAGCCTTTGACAAAGTACAGCACTCTTTTATACTAAAACCTCTACAAAGCATAGGCATAGAGTAAATTTTTAATATCAGAAAAAGCCTCTATTGAAAACCAAAAGAAGCAACATATGTAATGGAAACACACTAGAACCTTTTCCAATAAACACAGGAATAAAGCAAAGATGCTCGCTCTCCCCACTCTTATTTGATATAGTTCTGGAACTGCTCACAACAGCAATAAGGCAAAGAAGGAAAAGGCATAAAGATAGGTAAAGAGGAGATAAAACTATCCCAATTTACTGATAACATGATGATATACCTGGAAAAATCAGCAAAGATAATAATCAAGACAATTTATAGCATCAACAAAGTTTCAGGCTATGAAATATATCCTCAAAATCAACAGCACTTCTATATTAAAAAGAAACACAAGAAGCCATAACAGAAAGGGGAATTTTATTACAAATAATTACAAAATGCATAAAATATGTGGGAACTTACCTACCAAAGTCCTCCTTAAAGAAAAAAAAATAACTTAAATAGCTGGAGGACTATCCAGTGTTCATGGGCAGGCCACGCCAACATAATAAAAATGGCAATACTACAAAATTAATTCATACTTTTAATATTTTATCAACCAAATTACCAAGAGGATATTTTATAGAACTTAATAAAATAATAATAAAATTCTTTGGAAAAATAAAAGTTATAGAAAATCATCTAGGAAATGATGAAAAGAAGTAATGGTGAAGGGAAAATAGCAGGTCCAGAAATAGTCATCAAAACTATCTGGTATTAGTTAAAGAATAGGGAGATAGATGAATGGAACAGACAAGACAAGAGAGAATCAGAAACAATAAAACTCAATAACCTAGTTTGATAAAGTGGAAAAGATAAATTACCTAGGAAAAATATTCCTTATGTGATAAACATTTCTGAAAAACTAGAGAGCATTCTGACATAAATTAACCTTAGACCAACACCTTACACTATATGAGACAAATATCTTAATTCCTACACCAGGGAAAGATAAAACTTAGTGGGGGAAAAGACTACTGGGTATGATACCTCAATATTTAAGATCATGCTACAAAAAATTAAAACACATTAGAAAAATTAGAAACAGATCTGATACCTCTCAGAATTATGGGTAAGACATAT